>NC_056525.1:217998070-218311209 GCF_019175285.1 Sceloporus undulatus
ACTAGAATATTGTGTCCAGTTCTCGGGCGCCACCGTTCAGAAGTGACATGTGGAAACTGGGGGTGTTCCAAGGGGGGCGACAAAAATGGTGAAGGTCGGAAACCATGCCCTATGAGGAACGCCTTAGGGAGCTGGGAAGTTTAGCCTGGAGAAAAGAAGGATAAAGGTTGAGGTTGATATGTCGCCTTGTTTAATATTTGAAGGGATGTCATATTGAAGAGGGAGCAGCTTGTTTTCTGCGCTCCAGAGAAACAGGACCCGGAACAATGGATGCAAGCTGCAGGAAAAGAGATTCCACCGAACATAGGAGGAACTTCCTGACAGTTGGGCTGTTCGACAATGGATGCACTCCCTCGGAGGGGTGATAGAGTCTCCGTCCTTGGAGGTCTTTAAACAGAGGTGGATGGCCATCTGTCAGGGATGCTTTGATTTGGATTTCCTGCATGGCAGGGGGTTGGACTGGATGGCCCTAGTGGTCTCTTCCAGCTCTATGATTCTAGATTCTATGATCCTACTTGTGAGGGGAAACGACAATTTGTGTGTCGCAGCAGGCTTGTATCATGCCATACATGGGAATCATAGTAGCAGCTAACTGTAGCATCTAAAAAAATCATAATAAATAAAACATCTGTCAGTCAGTGATCGCTTAGAGATTTCAAATAACAACCCACAAGCATACATTCTGTGCATACACTTTGTTCTGAACATGGAAAAAAAGAGACCCCGTGGCCAAAATGTTCCTCTATTTGAGAACAAAGTTTGCTCCAGCAAGAAGGCCTAGTTAATATTTTAAGCCCAGCTGTTGGTGTTGGCTTAACTGCAGCACAGCCATATCTTGACAGCACAATTTTCCAGAGCAAAGTGATGTGCCTAGTGGTGAAAGATCATGGGAAGATAAGATGCTGTACTTGGTGGTTCAGCCACACAGAGAAAAGGTGAAACATCTGGCTTGCTTTGATCAAGAAAGTAATTATAACAACCAGGGGGAAAACCCTGGTGGGAGAAAGCAAAGAACTCTTTAGTGTTTTTTAATTGTTCAGTTGTTCAAATGGCCCTGAAGTTTGCTTAGTAGAGAAATCGACTAACTTTAATAAAACAACTTTAGTTGTTATTTCACAACATAGCAAATTTCATGGGCTTTGAACAACTGAACATTTAATTTTTAGTTGCCCTTTCCATTCCTTTTAGTTTACATTTTTCTTCTCCACCTTCATACTCTTTCTGTCTTCAACAGCGTAGTAGGTTGTTCATTCTGAACTGTGTGACACGTGTCAGCTAGACAGTCCGTTCATCCATTTTAAATTTCTGCCATATGGTCACTGCACTGCTTGAGCACACTGATGACCGTGGCCAAGTCATTAAATGCCTGCCCATAAACTGTGATGGCTCAAGGATGTGTTTGGTCTGCTTTTTAAGTAGACAACCTGTGCCAGTTCTTAAACTACTATCCACATCACAGCACATTCTTTTTCAAGCTTAAGCCATTAGAGTTTTGCAACAAAGTCTCTCCTCAAAAAAATACCAAAATTGTTTAAGATGGATGTTTTAGGTTCAAGTGTATGCCAAGATGTATTGTACATGAATTCTGTACAAATTTTGGTAGGTCTTTTGATGCGTTTCATGCAAATGTTCACACTTAAAAAAAAAGTTTTTGCAGATGCATGTGGAAGCAGAGTGGAATTGAATTCTGAATGAACACTTGTAAATTAACATGTTCCAGTTTAGTATGGTCCACACATCTCTGTATTGTTCACAATATCCCTTACAGCACCATATAGCGGTCTCTGGCATACTGTGAGACTATGCTGATGGTGGTTGTATATGCACATCCTGACCTGAAATGTGGGTTCTACATAGTGCCATGAACTATGCAGCATTGTTGCGTTTCCTATAATCCAGTCTCAGTGATCTGGTTGGGTAAATAATATTTTTTTTGGAGGAGGAATTCGGGCTATGTGGCCATGTTTATTCCTGTGTTTCGGCCAGCTGCTGGGCTGGGCATCTCCAGATGCTGGCAAAACGTCAGGAATAACTCTTCTAGAACATGGCCACATAGCCCGAAAATCCAACAAAAAGCTATGGATGCCAGCATGAAGCCTTTGACTTCATAAATAATATATTCTACAATGGGTCCTTACTATGGCTCAGGTCCAGGCTATTAGGATTGAATTGTGTCTTTGGCGCAGTTCTGGACTGTACTACACATGCCTCATTTAAATGCATACCTCCAAATGACCCAAAGCAGCTTTTTTTGGCCTGTCTGTCTGGGGCCCATATCTCCCTATATGAGCCGACCGAGCTATAAGCTCCTCAGGGGAGGCCCTGTCTCTCCATCCCACCACATCACAAGCATGGTGGGTGGGGACACAAGAGAGGGCCTTTTCTGTGGCCGTGCCCTAGACCCTGAACTCCTGGCCCAGGAGGCCAGAATGGCCCCTTCCTTGTATCCTTTTTCCACTGGCGAGCTAAGAGCTACTTGTATAGAGAGGCTTTTAAAACAAAGTTTTTAAGGCATGTGATGGCATCTTGTTATATTGTTTTTAATGTATTTTAAGCATTTAATATTTAAAGTACATGATTTTAGCTGATTGTTTTTTTAATATGTAGTAATTTAATTCTATTTTAATATACTATTTTAATGTTTTTAACTAATAGTGTTTTTTTAATGTTGTAAACTGCCCTGAGTCCTAACCCTGGAAAAGAGCAGGATATAACATAATTATAATAAATAAAAAATAAATGTCTTCTGGGGTTAGGTTCCAGGAGCCCTCTTGGATAACAAACTTTATGGATGTTCAAGTCCCACTTAATACAATGGCACAGTGAAATGATGTTCCTTATATAAATTGGCAAAATCACAGTTTCTTTTTGGAATTTAAATATTTTTCAAGTCAGGATAGCTGAATCCCAGGATGAAATTTGTTGGTATGGAGAGCCAACTGTTAAACAACCTGGACACATACACCCTATTGTCCCTGCCCATCCTCCATTAGAATTAGGTGAAGCAGGGACAAATCTATTGCCATTGACCCTCTCAAATCTCTATGACTAATCTCCCTGGTCCTTAGTGTGGTGTGACTCTAAAACTCAGCCCTTTCTCTAGTTGAGTACGGTCCATGCATGATTAGATGCTGACTATGCAGAGTTTCTCAAACAGGAAAGAGACCTACACAGCTTGGAAAGTGTCCTGCAGGAAAGGTACCTTCCAATGCATGGAGGACCACAGGGACATGCAACGACAAAGCGCCGAGATGGAGCCTGTTGAGCTCTAGCCTTTAAGAGCCTGACATGGCTAGCACATCAACATTTTTAGAAACAAACATATGGACCATTAGACCACATGTTTCATTTTCATAAACCTCCCATAGTAACAGGTCTATTCCCATGGGAGGAATAGAGGAAAAGTTTTCATCTTGAGGTAGACTGTATAGGAGCAGCTGGGGCCCACCTCATCTCCTCAGAGGCCTGGACAGTCCCAGAGGCCAAGCCTGTTAAAGTTTTATGTTTCTTATTGTTTAATATTACTCCATGTTCCTGGTGATTTTAATGAAGAACTGCTAATGAAGAACACTCCATGTGGTGATGTTTCTCCTATTCAAAAGGGCCAACTGAGCCATTCTTGTTGTCCTTCACATGATTTAATGATGAGGGTGGGAGTATAGAGAACTACACTATAAAGACAAAGGAAAGTGTTTGTGTGCCTTCGCATATTGAAATAATACATTCTCTAAAGCTTTTATATTTAATTTCTGACATCTCCCCCAGGTCATCAGAGAAAAAGACTTTTATGAGCTGAGACAAAATAAAACTACATTGCTTATGCATATATTCCAGTGAACTTGCACATTATTTTAACTGTCTGTAGATGCTCTTTGCATAGGCAATGATCTATCATTCATGTATATATAGCACAACATATTACCTTCTAAAAGCCACATTTCCTGTTTTATAAGATTGGGAGAAATGTATTGCCTTAGCCAAAGAGCCCAGAATTTCACAATGAAACAATCTTTGATATATTCCCTGTGACTTTTAGAAAGACATAGCTATATCGATTAGTTTTATTTGTTTTTGAAGAGTCATAAGGCAGCATGGTGCCATCCTGAAGAAATTTGGATTCAAATTCTCCGAAGGGTTCAATTACAAGAAAAGAGATTAGAAAGAACTTCTTGACTGTAAGAGCTGTTTGGCAATGGATAGCTGACTAAGAGTCTATTCTTTCTGATTCTAATTCTTATTCTAATTAGAAATTTCTGATTCTAATGTTTTTCTTTCTCTTTCTTTCTTTCGATTGTTTTTTATGTCATCTGAATTTGCTAAACAAGTGTCAAGAATGCAGACATGTGGTAAGGATGTCATTAAGCAGCAGTATTGAAGACAAAAGCAGCAACTCCTCAACTCTTCCTCCTTGCCCTTTTACCATTTTGACACACAGAGTCCAGAATGCAGTTGGTGTCTTGCATAGTGTCAGTTTCCCTGTAGCTTTTGTCTGATGCACAACCATCTACATTTCAGTTCAAGGTCACAGAACCATGGCGATTAAGTAGGATCAAAGTGCTTAATTGTACCATGTGGATAAACCCCATGTTGTATATTTACTTCTGGAGAAGAGGTCTGTCTCAAGTGACACTGTAACGAAGAGGTGCCATTTTCCACTCTGTTTCAGCCAAAAATTTCTTAGGCCAGCCCTGAAATAATTGGTGTATATATACTACAGACAGCATTAATTTTCTTCTGACTGGCACGGTCTGTTGTTACTGAGTGCACATAATAGATTGTTAGTTCCACACCTGAAGAAACTGATGGAAAATATTAAATTCAAAACTGTTTCCTGGGAATAGGAAGACCTGTACATCACTGAGAAGAAACATCTGTCTCGGTCTGGGATCTTGCTGCTGTTCCTTTGGTTTCCTTGTTAAATCTGTTTGGGATTTAAGTCAAAGCCCTCAGGCAAATTAAACTAGTCATGTTCACCCTAAGGGAAAGAAGACTTGAGTTACAAGGGTCTCATATCAGTTGGTGCCTACCAAAAGAACTCTAGGAGATTAATGAGTCTCCAATTAAAGAACAGTTAATTGAAATGTAGCAGCGGTCTATTGGAAACATCACAGTTAATCATCCAACTCTAGTTTCCATCACTTTATTTTAGGAGTTTACTTAAGGGGGGGGGATAATTTAACATCACTTTAGGCTGCAATCCTATACATTTATCAGGGAATAAGTCCTATTGAACTCAATAGAACTTGCGTCTGAATAGATATAGAGAGAATTTCACTTTGCAGTGCAATATTCACTCAGAAGATTGTCCCAGTGTATTAATGTAAATTGGGACTTTTACTTTTGAACTAAGTTATTATTCAGAAATTCATACTTATACTATTTTTGAGAGACTGGAATTATGTTGGCATAGTGGAAAACACAGCATGGAATTTAATGAGTATTGGGCTTGGGATAGTTGACTGCAAGGATTGAGTAGGCATATAGGTATTTATATTTTGTTTTATTAATGGGATATAGGTATAGCTTGACTGATTTAGATGGTATTTATAGTTACTTTGGGTTTAGATTATTTGGTGATAAGGATTGTTGGTCTAAGAGGTGTGATTATATATAGAGTTTATGTCATGCCCTGTGAAGAAGCTGGAAATTCAGAGAGGGAAGCTTGATCCTGGCCCTGGTCCCTCAGTGCCTGTGCCAGCAGAGACTGCTGCCAATGAGGACAGGCAGAAACCCAGCACTATGTAGGCAGAGGTTCCTGCTAGCTTGGGCACTGAGAAGAAGGAGGAGGCAGACTACCTTTGCCAACAAAGATCCGAAAGAGAGGTTTAGTGTCGCTCACAAAGAATTTATAAGAATGCTGAGCAAATGAGAACAGCTGCACCAGTTAGAGCTGGAGATAAAAGCCTAGGAAGAATGCCAGAACCATTTACATGGCTTCCTGGTAAAGCATCCTTGTCAGAGTCTCTCTGTTTGCCTGATTTCCTTACTGGACCCTTGGACTTTAGACTGACAATTCTGTTTGCTGAACTCTGGATTCTTGGACTGGTTGACTATTCTAATTATTCGAACCCTGATGCTTGGCTGACTAAAAAACCTTGCTTTGGGACTGTTGGTATGCTCTGGCTTCTGGCCGTTTGATACTCAGAACTTGAATGTATTCAGACACTGTATTTATTGTTCTTTTGCTTTTCCATTATCTTTGTTTGTTTTGCTTGCTATCGATGCTGGCCTCTTTCCCAGACAGCTAGATACTTTCAGTATGTATCAGTTGGATGTCTCTTTTAATTGTTCAATTTATTTGTATAGCATAGGTTTTAATGTGTGTAGTTTTGCTTCTGTTTGTTCTGCTATTAATGTCATTGGGCTTTTAAAAATTTTATATACATTATAAATTATAAAGATATCTGTGTGTGTGTGTGTGAAATTCATACTCCTCTAAAATGTGTGATAAATTATCTAATTTGAAAAAACTTACATCATTTGGAGTCTTTTTATGATCTACACTGATGCAAGGGGCACTATACCAATGTAGGTCATGTTTTAAGGAGGGCCTATAAACAGCAGATTTCCTTCCTCTTGTTGTAGTCTCCAGTACTATGTACGATATGAGGCTGGACAGTGAAGAAAGTGAATAAAAATAAAATCAACTAATTTGGGATGTGGTTGACTGCTAAGGAACATGGACAGCCAAAAATACAAACAAACGGGCCCTTGAACAGGCCCTAGAAGCTAAGATGGTCAAATTGAAGTTGTCACACTTTGGCTACATCATGGAAGGGACAACTCATTTTCTTCTTACTGACTTCAGGTCATACCCAACTTTTGGCAACCTGTGGATGAAACCTCGCCAACCCCCCCCCCCATCCTCCCCTGCTCTGGATATGGTGCCCTGTGGCACAGTGGTTAACTGCCAGTACAGCAGTCACTCACTAATAATATAATAAGAATAATATAATAATACATTTTATTTGTATTTCCTGGCCTCTCCCTGCGATCGAGGTGGGATTACAGCAGAGATTAAAAACAACAGTACAATACAATACAAAATACAATATTATCTAAAATACAATCAATAAAACAACAGCAATATTACTACCAATCACTGAAAGGCCAAATCATCGTCAATTTCCTGCTATCAAGTCAGAGTGGGGAATATTCCATGAATCAGCTATAAAAGGTCAGGTGGATAGGCCACCAGAAGAGATCCGCGTCTTGAGTGCCTTTTAAAGGCTTCTAAGGTGGTAATGAGACAGATCTTTTCCGGTATTGTTCCATAATTTGGGACTGCGGCTGTAATGCTTTATGGGAACTTATAGTTAGTCTAATTTTCCTATGTTCCAATAGTTCTTCCCTTTGTTCTGAGAGTGCGGGGCGGATTGTGTAGGGAGAAGCGTTCCTTTAAGTAAATCAGGGCCAAGCCATGTAGGGCTTTAAAGGTAATACCAACAGTTGTATTGTGCCCAGAAGCTGATCAGCAGCCAATGAAGGTCTTGATGTAACTGCTTTGATCTTTTGGAAAAGCGGGGTATATAAAATAAAATTATTATTATTATTATTATTATTATTATTTTTATTATTAGTTATTATTTATTAAATATTGGATAATATGTCAGATCTGGTTGTTCCTTGTGACCGTCTGACTGCAGCATTTTAGATCAATTGAAGCTTCCGAACTGGACAAAGGTAGCCTCATGTAGAGTGCATTGCAAAAATACAAGATGAGAGATTAACAGTGTGTGTACTACTGCTTCAAGGTCCTCTGGGCCAGGTAGGTGTGCAGTTGGCAGATCACCCAAAGTTGGTCCTAAGCATCCTGGCCATGTCTCCACCTGATGACAGCTGTAGGACGAGTCCAGAAGTACTCTCAAACTGCAAACTTCGTCCTTTAGGGGAGTGTGACCCATCCAGGACTGGTTGGCAAATCTCCATCCTGGACCAGGAGTACCTATCGTGAGCACCTCCGTTTTCTCTGGATGCAGCTTGGTTGTTTTTCCCTCATCCAGCCCATTACTGATCAAGACAGGCATTTAGAG
This sequence comes from Sceloporus undulatus, assembly GCF_019175285.1. NCBI lineage: Eukaryota > Metazoa > Chordata > Lepidosauria > Squamata > Phrynosomatidae > Sceloporus > Sceloporus undulatus. The sequence goes on from NC_056525.1 coordinate 218,006,104, forward strand.
GAGAGATGCCATCCTTGGTACTGCAACAGTTGGGACATAGAGAAATGGATTTGGGTGTCATCAGTATACTGATAACACCACACTCCATGTCTCTGGATGATCTCTCCCAGTGGCTTAAACAGCATGGGAGATAGAATGGCACCTTAAGGACGCCAGATGTCAGCTCTCTTTTATGAGAGCAGCTGTCTCCCAGAATCACCATCTGGTCTGCTGAGAGGTAGGGACCAGAGCACAGTGCCCCCTTGCCTAACTCCCTCAGGGTTCCAACGGATACATGGTTGATGGTACTGATGCCGCTGAGATGTCCAGGCACCAGAAGGTCAACATTCCCCTGTCAATGCCAGATGGAGATCACTGACAAAGGCAATCATGGCAGTCTCAACTTCATATCCCGACCTAAAGCCCGTTGAATGGGTCTAGACAATCGGCTTCGTCCAAGACAGCCTAGAGTTGGAAGGCAACTGCCCTCTCGATCACTTTGCCCAGGAATGGTAATAAAGAGACTGGCCTATATTGTTTCTTTCAGGGGTCTAGGGAGAGTTTTTTTAACGTGGATTTACCACTGCTTGTTTAAGTTAGATGGAAATTCCCTTCCCTGAGGATGCATTAATTATAATTGAAGTGATGCTGTTACTGCATCCCTTCCCTGGGCGGTCTCAACCAAGATGGGCAAGGATCAAGGGGGCATTTTGTCCTCCTTACACATCAAGAGCTTGTACACTTCATTGGTATTTACAAACTCAAAGTAATCCAGTCTACATGGTTCATGGAGTCACTGGCACCTCTCTTATAGTTTTGTTGTTGTAATACTGGCGTCAAGATCAACCCTTATCTGAGAGATTTTCGCAAAAAAGTCATTGAATGCGTTACAGCAGGCTTTAGTTGTTCTAATGAGGGTTCAGGGTGGGTGGAAGACCGTTGGGTTAACTCTTTAACCACCTGAACGTTCTGTGGGATGAGACTCATAGTTACAAAGTTGTGAGTTTGATACCGCCAGGGATTCCAGGGTCAACTCAGCCGGGCATCCTTCTGAGATTGCTAAATGAGTACCCACCTTGTTGGGGGCAATTAGTTATACGTTGTAAACTATTTTAGGACTGCTTAGTTCAGTATGAAATGGTATAGAATGTAGTTGTGATTCTTATTGCTATTAGGTCTTGTAGGTTCAGTCCATTGACCTCCTGTGATTAAGTCTATCCATTGGTGTGTGTGTCTCCCTCTCTTTCTTTGTCCTCCACCTTCCCTGACATACTGTCTTTTCTAATGCTGGGAAGGTTTAGGTAGTGAAAGAGAGGAGACTATATACCAGATGGCTAGATTGACCTGATCTACAAGACCTAAGCAGAACAGTGGAAGACAGCACAACTTGGAGAGGTGTCTTATCTGCATGAAGCGAGGTCAACTCAGGGCTAGTGACAAGAAAAACAACAAATAACAGCAGAGGCATTGCAGTGAAAACCATCTGTATCAGGAGATAACTCTGTGCCAACAGCTTTCACTGTTATTTTCCCACCCACCATCCATTGTTTGCAGCATCACAGCCACTATAACTCTGCCACTCCACTAGTGCCACCACCTCTGCCACTCCTCTTTCTAGCTAACTTTGGCGGGATACAGACTGCCCAAAGGGCGGTCTCCCGCCCCCTGTGGTTGCTGTGAGAGGAAGCCGCAACGGACAAATCACGTGGCTCCCTACACAGCAAAAGAACCCGCAAAAAGCTGTTGGAGCACTTGCGATGTCACAGGGCACCGCGACGTGCAGACACTAGGTGTCCGTCACGTCAAAATGGCGGTGCCCCTATGTAAAGGGTGCTGCCATTATTGCGCCTTGTCACGTGCGAGCGCCATAGTTACACTGACCAATAGGAGCATGCCAAAAACATAATATCAGGTGCAAGTGCACACAACAGTCCCTGTATTAATGTATAGCTTTAAAAAACTTTTATTAGGAAGATTTTGCAAAGAAATGTGCTTGGATGCAAAGTTATGCATATTACATAAACAGTAAATAATGCATGTATACAGGAGAAATGCAAAAAAAACGTGCATGAATTTTCATGCAAATTAATGTAACCCTATAAATTTGGTTTGACCCAGTGGATGACAAAACCCTAAGGAGGGGCTGCGCTTACTGCTAAGTGCAGAAAAGAGGATGCTGGAGAAGAGCTGCCGTTTTGCAGGGCTAAGGATTGTGCTCTTTACACTTTGAATAGTAGTCTGAGATTGGACCATGACTTTGGACATTAGAGTTGAAATCCAGCTTAACCATGTGAATCTCCTGGTGGGACCTTGGGCAAGTCCTACTCTCTCAGGCAATGGCAACCCCCTCTAAGAAACTTGTGAAGAAAACCCCTGATAGGTTTGCCTTAGATTGCCATAGTCAGAAACACTTGAAGGCACACACACAACAACAATAAACAACTAATTTTCAGTTATATATAAAAGGGACAGGTATAATTTCTATATGCATTTTATTTATTTTGTATTTTTATTTAGGGTTTTAAGATTGCATCCAAATACTACTGTGCAGTTGTCAGAGAGTCTGCAAGCATGTCCTGCCCTAATACATCATTCAGGACAGTTGGGAACTAGGCACCACAAAAGCAGCTAAATGTACCACCATGAACACAGCATGCACACGCACTGATTAGGGCTATGGGGTGCATTTATTTTGTTTGTTGAAAAATGGTAGAATTATTGGCAAGTGTGTGGGGAAAGATTTGTGGAAGTAAATAGTGGGAATAAAATCTAACTTTCAAATGTATAAATTTAGTTAGGAAATATGTAGCTCAGGTGACTTTTTTATAATCTCTCCTTACTGGAAGGTACATTCAAGACTAGTTTTGGCAAAATACCAGGAATAAGGAAAATGCGCACAGCCTTCAATTTGATCGGCCTATGAAACAGGGTAGATTGGGGTGTGAAACAGCAGGCAGGCAGGCTCCTTTGCCTTCTCTAATGCTAGGTGATTTAAATGCCTGTAATTTTAACACTTCTGTAAAGCAATTCTCAAGTAACCTAGGTGAATCTGATACATTGAGACACCACATAATTAAACATGCCCCGAGCAGATGCTACCCAACTAAAGGCAGTTGGTCCTACTAGCAGATTGTATGCTTAAAAGAAACTACAGCAAACTAAAACAGTCTAAAGCATTGTTTGGTTTTTGGAAATACATAACAGCCCTTATATAAGTTTGTCTATCTGAATCATGCATCTTTTAAGCAGGGCTTCACCCAATAAAAACTAAGACTTAGACATAGCTGACTCTGGCCTGTTACAGACAGCCAAATAAAGCTGCTTCGAGCCCCCGTGGAGGTATGGTGTTTCAATGATGCATGCATCCTAAGAGTCCGAAGTCACACCAAAGCCATGCTTCAGCCCTAAGGACTGGAGCGTGGCTTTGGTGTGGCTGCGGACTCTTAGGACGCATGCATCATTGAAAACACTATACCTCACTGTGATTGAAGCAGCTTTATTTTGGCTGTCTGAACAGGCCTCTGTTTTCATTATAGGTGGCAGACTGGAGGAAGAGACAGAGGCGCGTGCGCTTCTGTCTCCTCCTCCCAGCTCTTTCCCTCCCGGCTTCCCTTTGCTCCGCTCGAAAGGTTCCATGAAGCCCTTTCGCGCGGAGTGAAAGCGAGGAGGGGGGGCTGGGACGCTCGCCGAGAAGGGGGGGCTGGGACGCATGCCCAGCTCCTCCTCCTCCCGGCTTGCCTTCACTCGCCGAGAGAAAGGGCTCCACGGAGCCCTTTCTCAGCGAGCGAAGGAAGGCGCAGGGCCTTTTGCCGGCCTCTGACGCCCCAGAAGGGACCCTCAGGGGGCGGCAAATGCCGGGGAAGGAGCCAGAGGCTCCCCCCTCTGAAAAGGGATGGAAGCCCCGCCGTGGCACCCAGCCCCCATCCTGGGGGTAGAAGCCCTGCCCCGGCACGCGAACTAAAAAGGTTCGCCATCACTGACCTAGCTACTATATTAGTAAGAATTGTATGTGTCCTGAGCTGCCAAATATTTTTTTCCTGGATGTGCTAAGCTACATGCAAAACTTTTTAGAGTTAATGTTATTTTCTTCCAAATTAATTCCAAATCTGCTGGACTTCTACACCCATTTCTCATCCAATATTCGGGATAAAGTCTTTTATCTTTATTATAGCTACCTTGGGTCCCACGTGGAGAAAGGTGGGATAAAAATTAAACAAATTTAACTGGCTGTTGTGGTTGGAGTCCCCAGCATACTCCTCCAAAGTGTGTGTGTGTTGGCCTGGATTGCTAGGTCTCAGGAAAGTGAATGGGATTCTCAGGAAACTGCTGTTCTCTTCTGGGTCTCCAGACAAAGAGACAAAGCTTCAGCCAGCAGCACTGAAGGAGGACAAGTTTGTTTTTTTTTTTTCTTGTGATCTGTCTTCAAAGGATGGACATCCACGTCCATTCATTTAAAGGTTCAAAGGCTTTGTGGGAAGGTGGTTTTGTGATGCTGGTTTGTGCAGCACGCATACACTAAAAAGCCAAAATGAGAGGGGAGGACTAGGGAGAGACAGAGGTGCGTCAGTTGACACATCATGCACTCTGTAGCTGGTGCTCTACAGCCATGTACAGCACCATCTACAGAACTCATGAGCTTTTTGGCACTACCCCGGAATGGCTTTATTTAAATTTGATCAGTATTCTATGTCAGCTAACTGTTAAGTATATTTACCTAATCTTTTCAGATTGAAACCCACCCACCCCCAATTGACAAAAAACATCTTTCTCCCATGCTCCAATTGCCAAAAGAATGGACCACCAATGCTCTGTAAAATAGATTGGAGGGAAAGTTACAATTGCACCTGTAGTGTCTAATCATGGCTAAATAATTATCATGATACAGAATAGTTACATGGCATCAAATTTATATAAATAAGTTAATATTCAATTCTTTATATTTATTGGAATCAACTTTATATAAAATTGTTTATATTTGTAAAACAACATTAGGATGTATTGCTGTTATGCTGTAAGCTACTTTGGGAAATTGTGAATACTGTTGAAGAATACTTGAATAAATATATTTATATCATGCCTGCTTGATTGTTCCTGTTTACCAATATATTCCTGACTTCCAAAAAAAAAAAAAGTTGCAATATATGCACTATGTACTTTGTCTCAATGTTCCAATGAGAGATAAAACACATTTCCCCGATTCTTTTGAAAGCAATGCAAAACAATGCAAATATAGTTTACTTTGGGCTTGTGCCATAGCAACAAAATAAGGCCAAGTTAGGACACTGGGGAGAGAGGGAGTTGTCAGCCTTAGTAAACGATGCATGAAAAATGTTTTAATTAACATGTTACAGTTCTGCTTTTCTTTATCTGCACTAGTGGAGGTGATAAAATGACCTCCATTATTGTGGTGTTTACAAGGAAGAGATGAAAGAACAAAGGACAAGGACACAGCCTAGCAGTTGTTGTAGGAGAGGGAATTTTGCTGAGTGCAGTTTATCACAATATGGTGCTTCAGGGCAAAGAAAACTGCAGTGACCCCAAATCCCTTTGTGTGCACTACTGAGGGTACATGAGCTTCTTGTTTCTTGCATCTGGTCACATTCCTCAAGGCACTGGCAGACATCAGCCTTGAAATTGTTTGAGTGACTCAAGAAGATAAGAGCTCAGCGAAGGTACTCCTCGGGCAGCTACATGGTGCCCTTCCTTTATATCCCATTCATTTAGTAGGCAACATCCCCCCCCAGATCATTTTGAATTTTCATCTTTTGACATAATGTTCAGCAAATGGGGAGGAAGAGATTAAAAAAGTAATGAGGGACGTTTCCAACTGCTTTTTTATAAAGAGAGAAGAGAAGAAGAAGAAGAAGAAGAAGAAGAGAAGAAGAAGAAGAAGAAGAAGAAGAAGAAGAGAGAAGAAGATTATTCCACATATGTGCTATTAGTGATTCTGTCTGAAATATTCCCCGAAAGCTGTATGGGTAGCACAGCCTGGAATAAATAATGCAAATGCCCCATGGCAATGTCACAAAACACCACAATCAGTGCTTCTGCGATTTAGTGAGAGACTCTGAGTTCTGCACCTGAGACTAAAAAATTAATGAAGTAAAAACTGTAGTAAAACAGCCTCCATTCTTCTCCCCTCCTACAGGGCACATTTACACCTCAGCATCTCCTGCCCGCCTTTCTCTTTTTTCTCTTTCTCTTTCCTCCTTTCTGTCTTGATACAGGCTTAAGGATCCTTTCTAAAGTGGAAACAGATAGAAAGTCTTCCTCTGTGCATTTTGCCATTACTCCTGACACACGGTTGTTTATAGGACAGCTTCATGGCGGATTCTGCACAGATGACTTAACTCAAATTACATTCTCTCTATCATCTTGAGGTTATTTTTTTATATCCAGATATTTAATGATGTGTGTACATACATGAAGGCAGATTGGGTGAGAAATTATTCAATTTACATTTTATGCTAATTTACCAGTGTCGTACTTTTTTAAAGCACACAACTTAACTAAGTTCTGTGCTGATATGTCCGCATTTATTTATTTATTTATTTATTTAGCCACCTTTTCCCAAGGCAGATAAGAAAAAGACATACAAAATGTGTACATTAAGAGTACTTGCATATAGTTGTAGTTATAGGACAGAACAATTTAATATGCAGGAGGGGGGTAAGAATGTTGGTTTTGAACTTGATAGATTTGCCCATCCCAGGAATTTGTTACACATTTCAGAATGTTCTCAAAGAACTGGAACCTTTTATTCTTTAACATTTTTTGCATCAAATCTACACTAGTCCACCACATTTGCTGGGATGGGAGTGCAAGATGCCCATGAAAGTAGGGTGATGCAATTTAAAAACCCATTGTTTTTGTTTGTTTTGTTTTGTTTTACCTGATAGGACACCTCTCTGGAATTCTAAGTCCTACAGTGCAAGGCTGTGATTAACATTTGCTGAACTTTGACTACAGAATTGTGCTGGAGGACCTATACATGCCTAGAGAAATGTTCTCTAGGAATCTCTAGGTCCTCCAGCATGACTTCTGGCAGATGTTGTCCACAGAGTTATGTTGGAGGATCTAGGATTCCTAGAGAAAGCAATCAAATCAATGAAAAATCAGATCTGCAAAATCAAAGCCATCATGTTGAGGGTCAACTGTAAGCACTTCACAAAACACAGATTTGAGACATCCCCATCCAGAAGTTACATTCTGTGAAGAAAGAAAGAGAAGAAAACAGGATATATCTAGACAAGTGGATTCCCCTTTCTGCTCCATTGCTCCATTGTTGCCCCATTGTTTATTTTGTTAATCTGTTTCAAATATCAATTCATAAATTGGAGATGAATATCTTGCCAGAGTCTTTGTTACTTTCCATTCATTTGCATCTCCCTCTTTGCCCTGCAAGGAATGGTGCTCATATGACTCTTTTTCACAGTCTTTACCAAGTGTGTTGTACACTTCCTCAAATTGATAAGACACCTCACAAAACAAACTGATATGAGCATATGCTTGCACTGTGATCAACCAGCTTGCTTTTCTTTTCCTTTCTTTTTTGCAATGTCTTCTTATTTCACGAGTACGTATTATAAACATAAGAGTAGAAAAATACAAAATAACTGAAAGAACCAAACACTGCAACAGCCTATGCTGCATAGCTAGATATGTACATATACAAAAGGAAGGGGATTAAAAAATAAAGCAAAGAACATTACTAAAGTATCTATTTGATTTCAGAAACAAGAGAAGTTAACTCCCAAATTTAGGAAGATGTAATGTACCATAAGCATTGCTTTACCCCTCTCTTCATTACAAACATATCAAGAATTTAACATTTATTTACCAGAGCTTGGGAAGTTTGGGGTTGGATGGGGGATTCTGGGAGGTGTCGTCCAAAAAAATTAACTTTACCAGCTTTGGTCTATGCATTTTGAAAACTGTTTGTTGTTCTGAAAGGGGAACAAATAAATCATTGTAACAAATTATCACAGTTGAACTCAGCTCTTTGGTTATGCAGCCTGACATTCATGTCTCCTAGCTATTGATTTGCTTCTGCTCTCTCCACCCCATCCCTATCTTAACTGAGAGAAAAATGCACCTATGACTATTCACACCATTGCCAAGTTATAGATAGGAATTAACCCATGTAACTCATGCCTTAGCCTACGGCTTCAACTGCAAATCATTTATTCCTGATTACAGGGACAGCCAGCTCTAGAAGTTCCCTTTTTCAGAAGAAATAACAGCCCTGCTGTTTTAGTCCTCTGTTACAATATATGTCCACCTTCCTAGCACAATGCAATATCACAAAGTGGACAGTAAATATCACAATACTGAATAGCTTCAGTAAAGCCAGTTAGGAAAGAAAATATACAAACTAGTTTGATAAATGAGGAGTAATATCAGCATTAGATAATTTCTAGCTTTAAAGCTCTGTGCTCAGAATGTTTTAAAAAGGCACTGAGGGGCTATCGACTGCCCTTTATTGGCCAGATTGGGGTCTTGGCCAGCCTCATGGCACCGCCCTGATCTGGCCTCCGGAGAGAGTGCAGCAGCTCCCTTTTGCACTCACCAAGGGGCACCATAACTGCAGTGGTGCCGCTTTATGATGGCCCTTCCGTGCCCCCTCTGTAGATGCAGCGCTGGGTCGACCATGATGGCGTGCACTGTGTAGACTGGCCCCCCACCAACTGGCACCCTAGGGGTAGAGTTGGGCATACGCATGCGGACACTGCACTCTACTGCACCCAGGGCCGCACAAAGTGCTGGTCTGTTAGGGTCTAGTTTACAGGTGCATACTCTGGGAGTATGAGCAATTTGCACGATATGAATGTAGGACATAAATGATGGGGAGGGGGAATGACTGTTGTTTTCTTCCCTATGCTGATCTGAAGTCCCAACTAGACCTTGGACAAGTTGCTGTCATGGACTTCCCTGGGCCTTACTTAGGCACAGACAGAAGACTAAGTGCTGAAGACATGGAGGAGGCTGAGACTGCAGATCCAGGCAGATCTGAGGTTGCCTGGATCTGCAGTCCCAGATGAAATTCAGGGAGTCACAGTTCAGGAGCTACAGAGGGAGAAACATACTAGCTTTAGCTGCAGGTGCTATGACCAGGCCAAGGAGTCTTTTAGGCGGTCTTCCAGGCTAAAAGCCAAGAGGGCTAATAGATTTCAGCTGAGAGACTCAGAGGCCTTTTAAAAAGCTCCAGCTGTAGAGGGTTTTTTTAAATAGCCAACACTCTGTCTTGCAGCCTTGTGGTTCCTGTATTCCTTGCATTACAATCCTGGTATCTGGACTTGGTTTACGACTACGCTCCTGCCTCTCCCTTTCCTGTGACTGACTGTTATTGTGTGACCTTTGGACCAGACTCTGGACTACTCCTTTGTCAACTCCCCTGCTGTGCCGTCTTCAGAAGAGGTGAACAGAACAGTTGCCTGTCTAAACTATAGCCCACTAGATGAGTGTTTCCAAGGAACTACTAACTAATAATAATAATAATAATAATAATAATAATTTTTTTTTATAGACCGCTATTCCGCATGATCATAGCGGTGTACAGTAAAATTGCAAAACAATACAAAAAATTGCAAGGCCTCTCTCCCCCTCAAGATGGTGGTTGGGAGAGAGCTCTTTGTCTTCCAGGCCTGGCCTCTCTCCCCCTCAAGATGGTGCTTGGAGGAGGGCTCTTTGTTCCAGGCCTGGCCTCTCTCCCCCTCAAGATGGTGGTTGGAGGAGGGCTCTTTGTCTTCCAGGCTTGGCCTCTCTCCCCCTCAAGATGTGGTTGGAGGAGGGCTCTATGTCTTCCAGGCCAGGCCTCTCTCCCCCTCAAGTGGTGCTTGGAGGAGGGCTCTTTGTCTTCCAGGCCTGGCCTCTCTCCCCCTCAAGATGGTGGTTGGAGGAGGCTCTTTGTCTTCCAGGAGGCTAGGGATTAGATGTGTTGTGGCAAAGCTCCTAAAAGTTAGGAGTTTGACTACGACTTCCAGAATCCCCTAGCCAACATGGCCGTGGGGAGGGGGTTGGAGCTGTAGTCCAAAAGGCCATAAATTTTCCAAGATCTGACTGGGAAGGCCTTCTGCTTGCAGGTTCAGCTATATCCATACTGACCCATTTTGGGTATATCCATACTGTTCGTATGACTTTGCCATGGCAATCTCCTATAGAACTCTGGAATTTGTAACCCAGTGAGATGATTAGAATTTTCTGCTGTCAAGCTCCAAAGCACCTCCTCTGAAGTAAACAGGCTGTTGGCCATATCCTGAGACAACATGACTCATTAGAATACAAAATGATAATGCTTGATAAAGTGGGAACCAACTGGAAAAAAGCAAGACTACATCACAGATGAACCAGTTCAATGAAAGTAATCACAGCCCTGAGAAGATAACAGCTAATGCAAAATGCAACAAACAACTGTCAACTGTGTGTTTTAGAGACCATGGGCCAAGATCTTGCATCAGGAGAGATACGTATAGCATGTAGCTACATCTCTTGATGATTTCCCCCAAAAAAACCTCATTTTGTAAACAGTACACACACACACACACACACACAACATAGTTATTATTGTGCTGTCAGAGGCAAGGGGATGAGCTGAGATGCATCCTGTTATTTTCTTGTAGTCAGATGTGCTGCAAATGTGTCCTCTGCAGAGTTCACAAAGAGACCCAGAAATATATGTGTAAAAATATGTATGGATGTTTAAGTGGATTTTAACTGGGGGGAGGGGGAGAGAAACTGATTTATAAATGGGACAAAACAAACGTGTTTCAGAAACCGGAATGATAAAAAGTGGCCCATTTCAAAAATGGGGTTTCTCTGAAAACTAGGAATCTCATATTGTCAGTTTCAGGCAATATGCAAGCTTAAATCCACCTTACATTTGCATATGTATTTTTGTTGTTGCAAAAGTTCATATTCTCTTCCTCCGTCCACAACATCCAAAGCCTCCCCCCATTCACCATCACATGCAACAGACTCCTTCTTTCCCAGCAATGGATAGCCATGGTGTGGGGCTATCACAGTGGTTCTTGAGTAGCAGAGTACTGCAAACAGAATACTTACACTATGCTCTACCATGTTCACTTTTTAAAAAAAAGACAGAGGCATAGAGATATTTGAAGTGCCATAATTATGCTGCAGACCACAGATTAGTTCCCACAACCCCATGGATGACTCGTGGGTGAAGAGGTTTGCACTTCCCTAACCATGATGGAGTGAGGCAGCACTGCATGCTTGTTTTCCATGAGTCACTACTATACAGTAGTAGCTATCCAGTACTGTAATTGTAACATGACAATTTCTGTCCAACATTAAATTAATGGTACCCAAAAGAGGCAGAGCATTACAATCTTACTCCTCACTCTTCTTACTTTGGTGGAATTCAGACTGAGAGTTACATCTACATAAGTGGACTTACATCTGTAGGAAACAGAAGTGAGCAGCTTTGAAACATTCATATTCAGCAAGGAGTTGCCATGATGTTACACAGGCAAGTTAGCAAAGTGAGTGTTTGCATTGGAACTGATGGGCATAGGGACTGCACAATCACTGTTGATTTGCATTGGGCATTCCTGATGCTCTTCCAGGAAACAGCTAGGGACTGCCAAGGTGCAACTTGCTGCCACCCTGATATGCATCTTCACAATTCACTATGAGGGTTCCATAGCAACTTTGCTACATTGCTAAGTATGCATAAAGGTACATACATAGACCAAGATAGAGAATCACAGTCCTTGACCCTTATTCACCTATTGGTATTATACTGTAATGAACAGAAAGCTTGTATGGTCTTTTATTGGCATCCCTGGGAGAGCAAAGAAAGATCTCATAGTATCACCGGTTTGGTCACAATGAAGCTTTTCCTGTGCCCTGTCTTGGATATGTTTATATCTTTTTGAGAATGGAATATTTGCTTTAGAAACTTGCCTCGCTCCCTCTTTCTTTCTCTCACAAATAAACATGAGTGGAGAGACTGTGCAAACTTTCTTGGTAGCAATTTATTATGCATGGCGATGCTGCTTTCCAAGTTGCCCACAAAGAAGTGGATTCATAGCAGCTGGGAAACAAGCAATTTTTACAGAACATTCACCATTCATACAAAGAATTTTAAATGATGAGAAACTACGTGATCTTGTCTTACACGTCAGGACAGAGCAGCTTCACCATATCCTCCTAGCACAGTACGTTTGAAGCAATGGTAGAGGGAGAGGGGATGTTCCTTGGGTAATTTAATTCCCGTTATTAACAGGCAGGCACTAAAGTTTTCATCCCCTAAGACTCTCACTTCTTGGTACAACAAAGGTCAACTCATCCAGGCCAGGAGAATTGATCGGTGCTGTCAGCACCTTACATCAGTACGTTAACTTTCAAATACTCAAGGGTCCAGCTGTAGATACTTTACTGGGGTTCTTTCCCTCAACTGTTGAACCAGTATAAGAGTTAGGGGCAACAACAGCTTATAAAATAATGCTTCATTTCTTTTTACTTAAGTTTATTGTGTGTATCCAAGTTGCATTAAAAAGCAAAGCTATATAAAAGTCAAGAAACGGGGGGGGGGGGATTCAAATTTCAAACACATGGTACTCTGGAGTAACTCATTTCTATCAAGTCTGAGGAACCTTTGGTCTTCTAATTTTTTGGATTAGAAATCCCATAGTCTCTTCCCATTTACCATTTGGTTGAAGGTTAAACCAAAACATTTGGGGGACCAAACATTTACTGTTATTTTTATGTCACCAAAGAAGATTACAGGATTGAAATGCATCTGGCAATTGTTTATTCAGACAGGCTTATGGCTTATAATTCATGTGGCAAACGGGACATTTAATGGAGTTGTGCTTTTATCTTTTTGTGCTTTAAACTGTTTTATCTGTGTATTTTAGTAGAATTGTTTAATTGGTTTTTTTAACTTTTAGCCAAATAGTTTTTACCTGTACCTTGTTTTAATTGGATATAAGATGCTTTGCATCCTATGCAAGGGAAACTAATGTTTGTGTGTATTCATTTTAAAAGAAAAAAACATACAATTCAAACCATATTCAGCCATTTAAAACCATTTAAAAACCATTTCCCCACTGTAATCTAAAAACCTAATCCCAAACTAAACTAAAAAAACCTCCACACTCCTAATCTCCCAATGTATCCCCCCTAAAATAAAATATCAGTTAAACAAGCAAGTAAGCCAACAAACAAACAAAATTCAGAAACAAAGCTGTGTAGTCCGGAATAGCAGTATACAAAGGGATCTTATAGCATCTTTGAAACTGTGTGAAAGAGGTTGTACCATACAGAGAGTTATGCTACAACCTCTATTTGCACAGTTACAAGATCCCTTTGCAAACAAATGAAATATCATTTTTTCATGCAATTGTGTAACTAGTGTAAGAGCTTTTGAAAAATATGTGCAATAGTCAGAGGATCCGCATAGCAGATATGATATGACATGGCTTGCAACAAAGCTCATACAATGGTTTTAGAATGGCTTATAGGTTATGTGATTGCACAATGGCTTCACAAGCAGAATCATGCTATTGCATTTGACATTTGCACTGGGTGAAAACAGGGCTTCATCAAGCAGCAGAAGCTTTCTGCAACCAGACTGACACCACTGGACATACCCCATAACACAAAGTGCACCATATATATCATAGAGAAAATATACATCAGATTTTAAAAGATCATTGGAAATAATTCACTTTTCATTCAGAGTTCTACGTTTGCTAAATGAAGATTAGGCAAGCTGATGCCCCCCCCCCCCAGATGTTTTGGACTACAACTTTCATCAGTCCAAGTCAGCATGGTGAGTGGTTAGGAATGATAGGCATTGCAATCTAAAATATATGGATGACACCAGGTAGCCTATTCCAACTCATTTGTAGTGCTGGGGTGAAAATTTCTTACATGTTTTTCACCATTCTCATGCAAAATTTTCAGAAACCGTCTTTCCTATCTTATTTCTCTTCATCCTTAAATTAGACATGGACTGGACAGCCCTTCAGCTGGAAAATGCCTCCAAATAGATGTTACATTCTTTTAAAAGTACAATCATTTGTAAAAGACAAGAGCCAGGATCCTATTATGCCAAACCACCAAATGTACCATTCTACAGGAAGGAAGGAACTTTAGTTTATTTCTAGAAGATCCAAGGTCACTTTCCTGGGAACATTGGCAGAATGCTGATTTCATGGGAATAGGGAGGGAAAGGTATGTTTTGCTTTTGTAGCGAATGAGAAGGTAGCCCAGCAATGATTTGAAGCTGTATGTGCTTTAAATATGCTTTGCTAATGCTTGCTGTTTAGTTCTGACAATTGTCTCTGGTGTACATCTTTAATAGCTAAATAAAGGTTTCCTTGAGTTTTACTAGTGAAGCCTGCACAAGCAGGAAAGCAGCAGTAGTGGCTGATAGTAGTGTCATTGGGGGAGCGGGGGGGGGGGCGGATCACACTGTTTGCCACCCCAGAGGGGGGTGGCAGCTGGTCAGCCCCCTGCACCATTCCCCTCATGCCATCCATGTGAACTGTGCCATCTGTGTGTGCACGTGCCACCACCACCGCACTCATTACTCTGGGCCATGCATGCACATGCTGCTCCACTTGCCCCATGCACACCGCTCTGGTTGATGCGGGTTGTAGTTTTATAACAGAGGCCAGTTCTAGCCATGCAGATGGGCATGGGGGAGCATGGAGGGACTACAAATCCCAGAGAGGAGTGGGAGGAAGCAAGGCTGGGGGCCATTCCAGGCAGGGGGTATGAAAAGGAACTGGTTGTGCAATGCAGCTGGCCACGGCTGTTTGAGTGGTTTGCTCAGGTGAGGCCAGGAAAGGGGCATAGGGGGTGGGGCTTCGTATACCTCTCTGTCTTCCCCTCCCCTTGAAGGTAGAGCCCCTGAGGCATTGCACAGGAGACCCCATTGTAATTCAGTTTTGTACCTCTTTGAAGGACCTGGAGGGGAGAAGGAGAGGGAGGGCCATGGGGGTTTTTTGGAGGAGCCATTATGATATAGTGGTTGGAGTGCTGAATTGGGGCTCTGGAGATACACCACTCCACCACCACCTACACCGCTCTGGCCTGCCCATCCACCAACCTCTCTGGCCCACCCACCCCCATGCACTGCTGCAGCCTGCACACACATGCTGCTCCGGCCAGCGCTTGTACGCTCTGTCCCGTGCACCCTCACCCCTGGAAACCACACCAGAAGTCCCACTCCAGAAACCCCACCCCCCAGAAGTCCTGCCTCTTACAATGGACAACATCCTTTGCAGGAACGCCTCTGGTGGCAGATGACTCCAAGCTCCCTAATTCATGGCATAAGCAATCTCCCAAGCCACCCTCCCACAGTGCCCTAGCTTTGAGTGGCGACCTCCACCCACAAACCATGCAGTCATAAAATAAACAACTCAGAGCCAGCTAGATCTTGCTCACATCACCCTCTTGTTCTTTTCCTCACTGTTAATGCTGCTTATGCTGCTGGAGCCTAAGGTTGCCAGGTGAAAAACAGGACAGGCTACATGAAAGATAGAGCTTGCTTGACAAGCAACATTTGTTGAAATCCCCTCTTCAAATCAACTGTTAAAAGGTACAAGAACTCTGTGGTGTTTCTCACCTAGCAACCCTAGTGGATTATTATAAGTCAACCAATGACACATGGCCACCCTAACTGTACTGACCAGACAGTGCATCACAGGAACAGAAATGCATATTGCCTCATACTTAACAGCAATGGTTTCCCATGGGAGGAAGGCATGATTCTTTAATAAATAAAAATGACCTAGTTTAAAATCTTCCCAGATGTGGAGTACATTCCCTGAAGCTATATGAAATTATCCCTTGGAGGGGACTGAAGACTTTTCTGCTTTCTGAAAGATGTCTTCCAAAGATATACTACTTATTGTCCTTTGCTTTGTGAAGACACTCTAGATTGCAGGTTAATAGCAATGATATGACGTCCCTATGGCACTTCATTGCTTCAAGTAGGAATTGCGAAGGTCATATTACCTACGGAACACTGAGAAGCATATAACATTAAAGCATGGTGTCATTTACACACAATTTAACACTGGCCAGAATCTTATTAGTGACATATGCAGGCATAATATCACACTGTGGTTGCATATGCACTTTCATGAACATTGTGGCAATAGGTATCTACCAGCTCCATCCATAACAACTCTCTATCATACAACCTACCTCTCTTCCACTGAGAATCATATGCATGTGCACACATGCATGAACACATACACATAGGCTTTTAGAAGAAGAAAACATTCTCCTGGACTTTCTAGGAGTCCTCTGGAGATCTGAGGCAAGCGAATACTGTCATCTTCAAGTGTCTAGTTGCAAAAACACAATTGGACAGTGCTTGATAATGTGACTCTCTTCCTGGGTGTTAAATGGTGGCAAAGTAGATTGAGACTGTAGGGAGAGCGGGAAAGTGCAGAACTATTTCTGGTGAAGCTTTACACTAATCTATAACCATGGTGAAGAGAAGGTTAAGAGGTGACATGATAACCCTGTTTAAATATTTGAAAGGGTATCATATTGAAGATGGAGCAAGTTTGTTTTCTGCAGCTCCAGAGAACAAGACATGGAACAATGGATTCAAACAACAACAAAAAGAGATTCCACCTCAACAGTAGGAAGAACTTCCTGACAGTAAATGCTGTTCCACACTGCCTCAGAGTGTGGCTGAGTCTCCTCTAGAGATTTTTAAACAAAGGAAAGTTGTGAAGTCGAAGGCTTTCATGGCCGACATCCATAGTTTTTTGTTGTTTTTTCAGGCTATGTGGCCATGTTCTAGAAGAGTTTCTTCCTGATGTTTCACCAGCATATGGGGCTGGCATCTTCACAAAGGAAAGCTGGCCATCTGTCTGGGTGTTTGTGTATTCCTGTATGGCAGGGGACTGGAATTGATGGTCCTTGAGATCTCTTCTAACTGTATGATGTTATAATTCCATGATTCTATTTTTTCTCTCAAAAGTGAAAATATGTCCAAGATGCCATGATATAAAAATTGGTATGAGCAAGGATGACCAACCAAAATAGCATGATATGATCACATGCCAACAGTTTTCTTTATCATTGTTTCTTGGTTGGGAGGTGTGGAGGGACGGAATGGTCTTTTAAAAAGAGCCAAATAATTTATCTTAATCCTAGAATTTTAAGAATACTGTCAGATAAAACACACAAGTTCAAAACCTAACTTCTGGAATTCCCCCTACCCCCCAATGCTCCTTTGAGAAGATGCTATACTGTATCTTATAAGCTAGCATCTTGTCAGGCAGGTAATTAGTCATCCCCCTTAATGCTTCCTTTCTAAATTTACTCATAAAATGTCAGTTACTTCCCTCCCTTACCCCTGCCTCTGTCAGAACCTTGATGAAATCAATACCAACTGTTCCTATCAGGCCACAGACAACACAGATAATTCTCCACCCTTCTAACAAGACAACGGTCATTAAATTCCCTGTTTGTAAACTAGATGGATTGGAGGTCATGGGGTCTTTTCATACCCTGTAATTAATCAATGTCTTTTCTTCAGCATCTATGATAGGGATGGGGCCTCATTCAAATTTTTGCAAGCCCCCACTTGTCATATAGCTTTCATTTCCCCAATACATCAAAATTTCAAAGACCTTTTGACATGGGGGGCCATTTCCCAAATGCAATGCCTTTGTGTTCCTCCAGGACTGTAGCTACTGGAGGTGGAGGACAAAATGAGGGCATTGGCCCAGTAAGGCTTCTTCCCAACCCCAAAGAAATTTTTTTTCAGTCCCTAAATTTCTAGCATTGTAGTAACTTAAAACTTCTGTTGAGCATTTAGAAACAAAATTTTGGCAGCCAAAGAAAAGGGTCAAGAAAAATTGTTGTGTGTTTTCAAGTCATTTCCAACTCATGGTGAACCTAAGAGAAGGCTGTCGTGGAGTTTTCTAGGGCTGAGAGTGTGTGATTCACCCAAAGTCACCCAGTAGGTTTTCATGGCCAAGCAGGGATTCAAATCCTAATCTCCAGAGTCTTAGTCCTACACTCAGACCAACACAACACTCTGGGTCTCCAGGAAAAGTCACCAAGGGAATATGAACACAGCAAATGTAAGAATGCTATGTGTTTACAATTATAAATGTTGCACTCTCTGTAATGCTAGAAATTTGAAGACTGAAGGAAAATTTAATGGAAGTAGAATTCTTATGGAGAGGCAATGTTTTGTTCAGACTTTTAAGCAAACTAACCTAATCTGTATTTTCTGCAGATTTCAGGCCTGCTTGAAATTTGAAATTGTGTGTAGTTTAATTAAGCAATTGTAACATGTGCTTCTGACAATGAATATCGCTGGACAGAATTTATAGTTTCTTAAATAAAGGTTTTCTGAGTTTTAACTACTGATTTTCTGAACTTGGTATCCTGCTGGACTTGGCACACAGTCTGGGAAAGGTTAGTGATGAAACCTGTTGGGGCTTTATGCTTGCACAGTTTGACATTTCTGCCAGCCACTGTTGGTTTTTTTAGCTTGCATAAGGAAACCTCTCAAGTGGAGTGTAGAGTACACAGCATTCCTAGAATGAGACATAGGTATAGATCCACCTTCTCTACACGAGTCTCAACAATATCTTGGCCATAGTCTTCATCAGCAACTGTCTATGCCAAGGCAGATATTAGTGTATCCTGGTCTCTCATCCTGAGAACTACAGAGTGATTCTAATCCATTCTCAATCAGACTATTATTCACAGTGCAGGAGATTTCATTAACATTTAGTAGTACATTTATGTCTTTTCAAAAAAAAAAAACAAGCTCTTCCATTTACTCATAGTTCTTTCTAAGTGAATAAATAAATGAAAAGCCCAGGACAACAACAATAATATAGCAACACTAATTTCCCTAAGGGAGTGATGAAAGTTTGCTGGGAAGTCTCCATGGAATGAAAACTGGGGGTGTGGAGTGAGGAACGGAGAAAGAGATCTCAGTGTGGCAATCACTCAGAAGGGGAAATGGCTGAAAGGCAGTCAATGTATTGGGTGTAATTTTGAATCTGTTCCAGATGGAAATTGCACTGCGAGGGGAGAAAAATTAGGGAAGGGAAGGAAAAGGAAAGGAAATTTTCCAAAAAGAGAGGCTGCTGCACTCTTGTACTTTTGTCTTGATCCATATTGCCAAGGCTTACATGCTGCTGGGCCTTATTAATTTTTCACTAAAAGGCACGCTTTAAAAAAATAGTTAATTATTGAAAATGCATCTCTGTCTGATGCTGAAAGGCTGTCTCTTTCAAACAGGTGACTGGTTCAGATAACCCCAGAAGGCACTTCTGGGTCTTCTAGAGCCTTGATCAAAACATTCTTTTTTAATTTGATAAGAATAGAGGTGATTAAAAGTGGAGACGATGGCAAGTCTAATGAAAGCTTCCTTCTTATGTCCCCCAAGAGCTGGAATAATTGTTTGATTTCTTCATCTTCATCGTCTCCTTTATGAATATTTTCAGTGCCTGCCTCCTGCTGGCATGACAGCTACAAAGATGATTGTACTCTCTCTCTCTCTCTCTCTCTCTCTCTCTCTGTGTGTGTGTGTGTGTGTGTGTGTATTAACTATTTCTTTGTGCAGTGGTAGCAGTTCAAAGACTGGAATGTCCAGAATAAATACACAGCAAAGGAATCATTTCTTGAACATTTCAATAAGACAGGAACATGAAACAACAGACCCATGACTTCAGAATCCAAAAATTAAACAACCAAGCTGAGACACTACACAGAACAGACACTAAAATTAATTATGTCTTCATCATTTAAAACTAAAATGGCATAAAAAGTCCAGATCACATCACTGGGCAATGGTCTAATTTTGTCTCTTAGAGGGCACTGTAGAATATCAACAGAATTGTTACTTGTGCCCACCAGTGTCAAGTCACGGACTCTTTCCCCAAGGTTTATCCATCCCTTTGTAGAATAAAAGCTATCCTGCAATGGTCTGCTTCAGACAAAGCAGAGGTGGCAGAAATCAGTTGGTGAATACTTAATTAATTTTTTTTTCATTTTATTCTGCTGCAAGGGAGGAAATTTTGTTATTCACTGCCAATATAAGGCCCATGATTAATCCCTCAAATAAAAAGGAGGAATGTGCTGGGACTTAATTTTAAAAGCAACATATTGGCCAAGAACCTGCACTCTGGGGATGCACTGTAAAGGTTCTGGAGCAGTACTGCCTTACACATCCCATCTCATGTCCCCGACCCACCTTTCAGTTGCAGGAATTCCTACTTCCATGGAACACAGAGAGCATCATGGAAGTATTTGGCCATGTCCTTATATCCAGATGTAGAACAATGGCATCATCCACTAACATCTCTAGAAGACCAAGATGTCATTGTTTCATATGTACATAAAATGATGGAAGTTAAATTTATATCACAGTAGGTCATGAATAGGATGCCAGCCAATCTATCTGACATGCATTTTTTTGTGCAAAGACATACTTTCAAACCAAATGTGACATTAAATGTGTATTTTGCTCTTGATTACAGAACAGGGACAATTGGTAGTTTCCATGCTATTGGGGAGGCCATTCTCCCCACCACACCTGTAATCTTGCCCCATTGTTTTGCTGTATTGCATGTCCATGCATTCCCAACCATTCCAAAGGCCAGTCTGGGGTCATTTTGGTAACTATCCCTCTTGTGGTATGTGGAAGGTGGCTATGCATATTGATTATTGTGCTGCAGGAAAATGGGGAAATAGTTTGTGTATAGGGATCTAGATTATTTCCTTGCACAAGGAGCAACCCTTTCACACTACACTAATATAGCATTATGATTCCATGTAAACTGCCATGGTTACATCCTATGGTATCTTGGGATTGGCATTTTATAGAGAGAGATTTAAAATTTTCCATAGGAAACTATAACATTCGCCAAACTACAAACCCAAGGATTCCATGGGATGCTGCCATGCAATTAAAGTTGAATAATAGTGCTATAAATGTATAGTGTGAAAGAACTCAGGAATTACACAGTCCAAGAAGGTTCTAGCTAAAGTAACTGTCCAGCTCTCACATCTATACCTGGTGATAGGGAATACAGTGGATCAAGGATGTAGCCCCCTCTCCATTAGAAAAATGAATGGCATGCGCTGCTGTGCCACCATGCCCAAGCCCCATTATAATGGTGGCACTTAGTCTGGACAACCCCCTTCCTAAAATCCTGGCTACGTCCCTGAGTGGACTGTACAATATACTATTGAGCACTAAGAATTGTCCAGTCTACTGCATAGTGCATCACCATGTATAGATGTGAGAGCTTGACAGTTAAAAAAAGCTGGTAAAAAGAAAATCAACACATTTGAGATGTGGTGCTGGAGATGAGTGCTGAGAATACTGAGAAGGCCCAAAAGACAAACAAAAGGATTCTTGGACAGACCAAGAGTGAACTCTCCCTGGAAGCCAAGATCATTAAACAGAGGCTGACATGCTTTGGGAATATCATAAGAGGGCATGACTCACTAGAAAAGATAATAATGCTAGGAAAGGAAGACAGCAGTAGAAAGAGAGAAAGACTGCATGCCAGATGGCTAGACTCAGTTAGGGAGGTCATGGGTCTGAATTTACAGGACCTAAGTAGAACAGAGGAGGATAGGAGGTCTTGGAGATGTCTCATCCACAGAGTTGCCATGAGTCAAGGTCAACTCAAGAACAGTTAACAACAAAGTCCTCTCCAAGTTCGATCCCTGTCATATCCAGGTCAATTTGGCAGACAACTGTCTGAAACTCTGACAAACTGCTGCCTGATGATGTAGAGAGTACTGCGATAGGTGGAGCAATAATATAAGGCAGCTTTCTGTGTTTCACATAAATATTTTAAAAACCCAAACAATTTGTTTTGTCTAGATCAGCAACATACTTTCATCAAAGTACAGGGAATTTCAAGAGCATATTAGACAAATGAGTGTCCAATATATCCCTTTTAGAATGAAAAGGCCAATAACATTTCTGCAGTACTTCAGACTCTGTATCATAAACTAAAGTGGATATGTTTGCAACCACAGCTGAAACATTAGAGCATTGAAAGAAAATATTTCTGGATGAAGACATTCACACAGACGCAAAGTCTAAGAATCTCTTTCATGTGGGAACAGGGGAATTAGGTTTGTGAGATTGCTAAAATGATAAGAAGGGAAAATAGACTCGTTTTTTGAACTGACTTAGTTTACAGATGAACCAAAGTTAACAGATAATCACATCAGTTTATTGTTACTATTTCACAAGTTGTTCAAGACTCTGCCTCTGCTCTTAGAATTACATCTTCAGAGAATACTTTAAAGAATCTATAGCCTGCTTGGGTTGTACACTACATTCTGCTCTTGAGCTCCAAACTGTGATTTTCACAGAACTGCTACTTTTTCAGTGACTGTGGCTGCATCCACACTGCAGAAATAATCCAGTTTGGCACCACTTTAAATGCCATGGCTTAGTGCTATGGAATTCTGGAAACTGTAGTTTTGTGAGACATTTAGGAGATTATCGCACTGCGTTCTGAGAACGTTCCATATCATCACGTGATGAGAACGTTCCTGGAACGGATATTACCGCATTAGAAATCAAAACGGGATCAGAACGGGATCAGAACGGCAGTTTACCGCACTGTGATTCCTTTTTCTTGAAACCGTTCTCAGAACGGTTGGCTGTATTACGTTTTGTGGGCTGTGTTCTGATGACGTCGCCACTCAGTGGTTGGACGGCTTGGGAGAGGCGCTGCTCCCAGGAAAGAGGGAAAAGGGAGGCTTGGCTTACTGAAATCCCTCACCTCCCTTCCCCATAGGAATCAATCCAAAAACGGAGGTTAAAAAAGAGCAGTGAGCCCTATGGGTCTTCCTCTGGGGAGGCAGAGGATGCTTGGCTATGGGGATGTCCTGCCATCTCTCTCTCTGCCCTCTTTCCCCATAGGAATCAATCCAAAAACGGAGTTTAAAATCTCTCCCAGATGCAGACCCAAAGGGCTCTCCTCTGCTCCTTTTAAACTCAGTTTTTGGATTGATTTCTATGGGGAAGGGAGGTGGGGGATTTCAGTAAGCCTAGGGACTCTGGCCGGGAGAGTGCTTCTCAGCCTCACTGAGAAGTCTTCCCTCCAAAGATTCCCTTGGGAGGAAAGGAAGGCAAGCGCCCCCCCCCCCCCATCTTGTCTTCCCTCCGAAGGGAGTCCGAGGATTCTCTTGGGAGGGAAAGAAGGCAAGCCCCTATAAAACGTTGGGGCTTCATATGCTGGCATATGTTTGAAGAAAATAGGATAAAACCTATGTAACTTGATGGGCCAAGGGCAGAGTCCCCTCCTTGGCAGCCTGGGCTTTAAGGGAGCTCCATGGAGGTCCCTTCAAGCGGAGGGAAAGGGAGGGGACTGGACCAAGGGCAGAGCCCCGGCAGCCATTGCAGCTCTTTAAACCGGTTAGAAAAGAAGAGTCCTCTGCTGTCATCCCATTTCCCCTTTTTGGCACCTTGACACCCTTTTGCTCCTGTGTGTGTGCATGTAATGTGTGCCTTCAGGTTGTGAGCTTCCCTCCCCGCTTTAACTCTTGTCTGGCTCTTTGCTATGGAATTCTGGGAGTTGTTTGCTTGCTTTTGTGTGGTGCTCCAAACAGAGGAGCTTTTGTGGGTTCCCTCCTGGATTGAAGGAGGAGAAGGTCCTGGGCATCCCTGCCTCCTGCATTGTGACAGCACAGGAGCCCCACTGGACATGACACTAGAGCCCCCCCCCCCAGAAGCAGCCAGACCCTCTCCCTCTTGCTCTCTGCTCTGGTCTCCTCTTTCTCTTTCTCTCTCTTTCCCTGCTTTCCTCTTCTCTTCCTTGTCCCACCTTTCCTCCCTTTTTCCTTCCTTCCCTCCCTCCTTCTTCCCCCCCTCTCTCCCTCTCTCTCTCTCTCTCTATCTCTCTCTCTCACACACACACACACACACCTTCCCTCACTGCAGTCGCTTGCCTGCCTGCCTCCCTGTCTCCCTGCCTCCCTGCCTGTCATTCTTTCAGCCAATCAGGAGACGGAGGAATGAGAGAACGGATTTGAGAACGGATAAGAATACCGCACACACTTCTGTTGGAACGTTTTCATCACGTTTCAGCTCTCTGGGAACACATTCAAATCTGTACCCTCCTGGAACACATTTGGAACACATTTAAACGTTCTGAGAACCCGATTGGAACACATACGTGCGGTATACTCAAATGCGTTCCCCAGTGCGATAATCTCCTTAGTCTTCCCTGTCAACAAGCTCTGGTGCCACAACTACAAATCCCAGGAATCCATAGGATGGAGCCATGGCACTGAAAGTGATTGAAAATGGATTATTTCTGCAGTGTGGATGCAGCCACACATTCTGCTCTTGAGCTCCAATCTGTGATTTTCACAGAACTGCTACTTTTTCAGTGACTTGAAGAAATTACTATTTGCATTACAATTCTCATAATACCCCCAGCTGGATGAGAGATTTTCAGATTTGTAGTCCAAAAAGGTAACTTTCCTAGATTCTGGTTATATGCAAGCTCTCTGCAGCTGCAACCTTGGAAACCTACTTTAGAACTATGTTTTTAGTCATTCAGGTTTTCTCTGTGCAGACAAAAACTGTGGAGGATAGGGCATTCCCAAATAATGAAAGCATGTCTGCAACAGGAACCCCATATTTACTGAAGGGTGAGCATTTCAGTTCAGTTTGTTTTTCATAAGAATTTACCAAAATGTGTACATTTCTTTACATTCATGGTGGAAATATTAAAATGTAGCAGAAATTGAAACTGACTTTGTCCTTCTATGTCAGGTGTTTTGAGTGGATATGGCTTTGAACCCCTACATATTCAACCATTTGGGATCAATTAGGGTAGCAACATTTTCCCCCTAAGAGGCTATTCATCTTTAATACAGGGACGTAGCCAGGATTTTGGGAAGGGGGGGGTCCAGACTAAGTGCCACCATTATAATGGGGCTTGGGTGCAGCGGCGCAGCAGCACACACCATTCATTTTATCTAACAGAGGGGGGGTCCGGACCCCAAGAACCCCCCCCCGGCTACGTCCCTGTTTAATACCTATATGGCAGGAAGTATTAACATGGTCTTCTCCATACTAGGAAGAGTATTATCTGTTGCAATGCAGATCAGTTGTGGCCAATGAAGATGAGTAGTGGACAGTAACTTCTGTGGCAGGAATCCAATGAATTCAGTTCAGGTTTTATTCCAGACACTAAAACTATTCAAGATACTGAATCTGTATTATTGATGAAGTTCACAAATTGTTCTGTCATAAATATCTGCTGTGTAAATACCCTAAAGGCACCAGACCCCCATCTTGGAAGCTAAGCAGGGTCAGTCCTGGTTAGAACTTGGGAGACCACTAACAGTTGCTGTAAGCTATATTTCAGAGGGAAGAGATGGCAAAACTGAGTATTCCTTGACTAAGAAAACCCTATGAAAGTCATGGGGTTGCAATAAGTTGACAGGTGACTTAAAGACACACACACAAAAATCAAGAGAAGAGGTAGGTTCAGAAACTATTGTATGTGTTGCTCCAGGAATTACTACTACAGTTCCAGGGAAAACTTAATTAAGAACTTAACTGGAGGGTAGTAGATTCTAGTTCTTCACACGTTTTTAAACAGAAGTTGGATGGCCATTTCTCGAGAATGTTTTAGTTGTGTATTTCAGCATGGCAGAGAGTTGTAGTCTCTTATA
This sequence comes from Sceloporus undulatus, assembly GCF_019175285.1. Taxonomy (NCBI): domain Eukaryota; kingdom Metazoa; phylum Chordata; class Lepidosauria; order Squamata; family Phrynosomatidae; genus Sceloporus; species Sceloporus undulatus. The sequence continues at coordinate 218,031,769 of NC_056525.1, forward strand.
GTCCCTTCCAGCTCCATTATTCTAACTCATTCAAGGTAAAGTTTAACATTTATCATCATTTAAATTTGAATTCATAGGATGCACACCACAATCATAATCGGAAGATGCAGTGATGCAAGATGAATCAGATCTGGCTGCCAAGCCTTTGTTACAAAGAAAAGTGCTAGCTTGATAGTAATAATTAATAGTCTTCTACTGCCCTGGGGAAAACAGGGAATAAAGAGAAGGGGGGGGGGACAAAGAAATAAAAAGAGATCAAAGGGGGACACAAAGGAGAAATTATAGGATGACAAGTCTTTTAGAAAGGATGAGATATGTGGCAACCAAGCAGACATAAGGAGTATTGCCCTTGGGGGTATGCAGGGTGACCAGAGAAGATGATGAAGCAGGAATAAAATATAGGACCTGAACAGAAACAAAATGGCATGGATAAAACAAATCCTTATTTGTTTAATTTATAAAATGTTCTATATCAGAGATTTCAGAATGATATGCAATAAATTGAAAACATGAAACTCGAAGAAGAAGAAGAAGAAGAAGAAGAAGAAGAAGAAGAAGAAGAAATAAAACTGCAGCTAGAATTTAGCACTCAGAAAATGCTTGTCCCAAAGAAAAGATCTCCAGCAAATGTCAAAAGCAGAGAAATGTAACTGCATGTCCAACCTAAGTGGTTCTTCAGAAGACCTTTGTGACTAGGTGGAATGATAAGGAGAAGTTGTGTCCTCAAGTATCCCTGTCCAAACCAAACCAAATCCATAAGATTAGCACAAGAGATCAAACAGCAGGGCTCTAGCTGAACCTGTCTGGGTCTAGTTCCATCTAATAATGTAATCATTTATGTAGTAGTTCAGCAAGTGCCCTTTCAAACAACCAAAGTAATAATAATAATAATAATAATAATAATAATTTGTTTTATTTATATACCGCTATTCCAAAGATCATAGCGGTGAACAGCAAGTAAGCTAATTTGCCCCCAACAGTCTGGGTACTCATTTTAGCGACCTCGGAAGGATGCAAGCCTGAGTCGAGCTTGGGCCCTTTTGCTGGTCTTGAACTCGCAACCTTGTGGTCTTGAGTGAATGGCTGCAGTACAGGCATTTAACCACTGCGCCACCAGGGTGTGCATCTGTCCATATCTCTACATACAGTATATCTATCATTACAAGTGCTTAAGGTCAACAATTAAATTATTCTCTCAACTCATGCTATCCAGGATTTAAGGAACCCTTTTCAATGGTCCCTACCTTCAGCTTACACATCAGTGAGCATCCAGGTGGCTGGATTCAGAAGTGGCCACTTCAGTTTCTCAGAGTGCCCCATGGGATGCCTGGAACCCAGTGCCTTTTTAAGGAGTGGACAGAAAAGGCATGAGTAGAGTGATGGTTGTAGCAGTTGCTGGGCCCCATATGCTGAATCAAGGCCTTACCCCTACCTCAGTTCCCCTCTGCCTGGGGGAAATCCATTGTTAGTGTCTGATGGATTCTGAAGGGCCAATAGTGTGTAGGATTCCCATTCTTGAGGTCCCCATCAGGAAGCATATGCATTATTATTTGTGTTTTTGCTTAATAAATAATAAACTGTTTATTTATAGCCCGCTTTTTTTGGCAGTTCAAAGCGGGTTACAACAAAGGTACTACACAATGTACAATTTACAAACAGTATCCATATAAAAAATACACAGCAATACAATTAAAATTATTAAAAACAGGATAAAAAAATCACAAGATTAAAACCACAACAATAACTAGCTTAAAGTGCTGGTGCAACGGGGAGTCGACTGCAACTTATGATCACCCTATCACAGGTCTTCTTGGCAAGAGTGATTCAGAGGAGATTTATCATTGGCTTTCTCTAACAATGAGTGATCATGACTTGCCCAAATTCATCCACTGGGCTTTGAGTTGAGTTTCAAAACCTGGGCTCCCAGAGTCCAAGTCCAACATTGAAATTACTATACCACTCTGACTCATTTTTATTGCCTGTGTGCCACCTGTACTGTGTATTATCTGAGTAATACATGTGCATTTTCATGTATATAATAATCTGCTGACTTTCTATATGTTTAACTGAAATATTATGCAGTCCTGAAATAGAGAATCAAGAGAGAAGCTGTTCTCTTCCTCTTACCACAGCTGGTCGTGAACATATGTATTCAGTCAATAAGCAGTCATATTGGGATAGCGGTTTGAATGCTGGATTCTAACTCTAGAGACCAGGGTTTGATTCTCAGCTTTGTCATAAAACCCACTGGATGAGTTTGGGAAAGTCACACCCTCAGCCGCAGTGGAAGGCAATGGCAAACCCCCTCTGAACAAATCTTGCAAGGAAAACCCCATGATTGGTTCACCATAAGTTGGAAATGCAGAAATATTCAATTAATAAAATCAAAGTGGTCAGGTGGTCAGAAAATAAAACAGAATTCAGCAATATCTTTCTTTACGGTACCTACTAAAATGTTACAGAACTGTGCAACCATGTTCTGAGCTTTGGAAGTCTCCCTGAACTCATTAGGCAAGGTGATAGAAAAATTAGGGGACAGATTAAGAAGCAAGAAGTTCCAAAGTCTGGCCAGGTATTTTGACCATTGTATTTTTCTGTAAATTCATGATAGTTACAGCGGCTAAGATGAAACTGAAACTTGTTAAATGAGTCAGTTCATAGCAGGTCACCCTGAGGAGAATTTACCTTCAGAGGACAAAGAGTTTGACTCTCAAGAGGGATTGTACAGCACCAAGGACTTCAGCTACCGCTCAGTACTGCATAACATTTACAATTAGGCTTCAACTGACCTTTTTTTAAAACCATCTACATTTAACTTTGGTGTATTTCCCAAATTTAATATCCAGCAACACCCATACAGAGATTGTCATGCTTCTCAGTGCCTCAACAATTAAGTCAAACATTGGACTTTGGGGACTTTAAGGAACTTTGACAGATGCCCCCCCTTGTCCTCCACTGCATTGCTCAGATCTTCCACATTTATACCTGTGACTTCCCTGATTGAGTCAATAATAATAATAATAATAATAATAATAATAATAGGATTTATTTATATGCCGCCCAATCACTGGGAATCTGGGTGGCTTACAACAGAGGGGATAATAGACGGTTCCCTGCCCTCAGGCTTACAATCTAATAAGACAAGAGAGAAAAGGAGGGGGGAAGGGGGGGGGGGGGGGGAATCAGGTCCAGCATTCTTCTTTCCCTCTGAGGCCTGGACCAAGGCAGATGGACCGGAGGGAGGGCTCTTCTTCTTCAGGCTAGCCCTGGTGGAGCTGGGCCTGCCTGGTCTATCCATGTGATCTTCATTTCTTTCTACTATACTCCACTTTTCCATTATTGTATTTTCTAGATTCATGCCTTCTCATGACGTGGCCAAAGTATGACAGCCTCAATTTGATCATCTTGGCTTCCAGTGGTATTTCAGGCTTAATCTGTTCAAGAACCCAATTGTTTCTCTTTTTGGCTGTCCATGGCATCCTTAGCACTCTTCTCCAGCACCACATTTCAAATGAACTGATTTTTATTTCTATCCACTTTCTTCACTGCCCAGCTCTCACATTCATACATAGGGATGTATAATGACTTGAATGATCCTAACTTTAGTGCTCAGGTATATATCATTACTCTTTAAGAACTTGTCTAATTCTTTCAAAATTGCCCTTCCCGTTCCCAGTCTTTTTTCTGATTTCTTGGCTGTAGTCTCTATTCTGTTTGATGTTGATCCAAGGTATGGGAACTCTTTAACTATGTTGATTTCCTCATTTTCTATTCACATAGATTGAGGAGTATCTTAATCGTGTAGGCAAACCCTTAAGCTCACATACAGGGGCTACACTACCACAGTTGGATACCACCCTCCCACAATCTCCAAGAATGTACAAACACCTGGTAATAGCATTTACGCCCATTTAAAACCTGCAGTGGTTTTATGACCCTAGTTTCAGCCAGTTCTCCGGTCATTGGGACAGAGAAGAATAATTAATTGTGCATCCCAATCAAGCTGCATGCTTAAACGTTAACCCCTCTTCTGTTCCCAGAGCTTTCTGTAAATATCATGCTATTTCAGAGAAGCGCATACACCAAGCCAGTTTTTTTATTTCTTTTTTATTCTCCTAGCAACTTAATTTTTGTAAGCTGTTCTATTTGACCACAAGCACAGATAATATTCTCAACTGTCCAGCATATTAGTTGGGATACGTTCCTACAACAGTGACCATATGGCATCGACACCAGAATGTGCAAATTGTAGGTATTTTCAGCCTCCCAGAGACCATCATCCATCCCAAATGGAATATTGAACTGCTGCTAAAGTAGTGTGAAGACAGACACAGCAGGAATTGAAGGACCTAAATCAGAGAGTCATCATCATCCCTCCAGGTAAGTTTTTAAACAACAGATTCTTCTGTCACACCATAATAAAAGTGTAATACAGCACTTCTATGCCAAAGCTTTTTTTCATTTCAAACACGCAGCTCGAGACTAATTTGAAGACCTGAGTGAAATGATTCCAAATCTCTTGCACATTGTAATCCATCTCCCAACCTCTGACAGCCACAATTCAGCACAGTTAGGATTCGATTAAGCAAGGCCAGAGATTAAGACATCATGGAGGCTATATGATCCCATGCCAGCAGGAATGTGGTTGTTTCATCACTCCGGGTTTGTAGGTAATGGAGCAATGAACGGTGAGACATTGGTGATGCAGCTGCAGCTTTGCTTTTTAAGGCCACTAAGTCCACAGTCCCATTCAGAAGTTTCATTGATTGGGAGGGGGGCGGTAGAGAATTATTTCAGAATACAGAACACTGTGGATTGCATCAGAAGAAAGGTTGTAACTAAACATATCAGGTCCTTTTCCATCAAAGCAAAGGTGATTTGCTACTCATTCTCTCTGTATAAAATATGCAAAGGCCAAACAACATGAGAGAATTATGTGAAAATCTTAAGTGGAAGGAAATACAGATCCCCACAGTGTATCAGTCTCTGTCATTTTTGAACAATTGCTGATGAATATAGAATTCACATCTATAACATAGCCGATTTAACTAGTCACATGGATCTGTGTATGTGTATATGTGTCGTCTTCTTCTCCCTGTGCAAGAAAATCACCTTAATTCTCGGTCATGTGGTTAGTACACTTGTCCTATATTTCAAATCTGTCCTCACGCAGCTTTGCCTTTTTTGTTCTTTTTCCTTTAGTCACCTTAAACTTCTTGCCTGTTGTTTTCCCTTTGCAGCATCCCATTTATTTTCTTTACATTGATGTATCCAGGATAAAAGGACCCTGGAGGCAGAGAATTCATTTCAAGGAGCTCCCAGAGAGATGGCAGCAATAAATTTGCAAGCTCTTGCCATACACAAGGAAACAGTGTAACCAAACCAGAAAATAGATGCAAAAATATAAATATAATTACAGTGTGATGTGGGTGGATGTCAGTTTGTGTGATGGGGAAGAGTTCCTTTCTTCATAGAATCATAGAATCATAGAGTTGGAAGAGACCACTAGGGCCATCCAGTCCAACCCCCTGCCATGCAGGAAATCCAAATCAAAGCATCTCTGACAGATGGCCATCCAGCCTCCGTTTAAAGGCCTCCAAGGAAGGAGACTCTATCACCCTCCGAGGGAGTGCATTCCATTGTCGAACAGCCCTTACTGTCAGGAAGTTCCTCCTAATGTTCAGGTGGAATCTCTTTTCCTGTAGCTTGCATCCATTGTTCCGGGTCCTGTTCTCTGGAGCAGCAGAAAACAAGCTTGCTCCCTCTTCAATATGACATCCCTTCAAATATTTAAACAGGGCGATCATATCACCTCTTAACCTTCTTTTCTCCAGGCTAAACATCCCCAGCTCCCTAAGTCGTTCCTCATAGGGCATGGTTTCCAGACCCTTCACCATTTTTGTCGCCCTCCTTTGGACATGCTCCAGTTTCTCAATGTCCTTTCTGAATTGTGGCGCCCAGAACTGGACACAATATTCTAGGTGGGGCCTGACCAAAGCAGAATACAGTGGCACTATTACTTCTATTACTATTACTTCTCTTGATCTAGACACTATACTTCTATACTTCAATCCATTAAGCATCCTGCAATTCTACTCTAAAGATCCACTGCACACACATGTGGATTTAGTTAAAGGGGCCACACAGTGGATGCCAAAGGCATGTGGAAAAATTCACTCTGACAGCAGTATCTGTTCCACTGACAGTGCACTACCAGGATACCAGCTGTTGGCTGAGAAAGAGTGCCTTGTCTGCAGGGATTGTGAATTACCTAGCAAAGTTAGTTTTAGGCAGGCTTAAATACATAATCATTGGGCTGTGGTGGGTGAGTCACAGATTCTGCAGATATAGTGTGGGCAAGATGGAGTCTTAGAGCATTTTTATCTGTTCTCTACCAAACAGTTGTCAAAGACTGATAGTTTTTTTATCTTTCTAGACACTTCACTAATAGAGATTCATTTTTTCCCATTTTCTCTTCTGTTTGAAGGCTACATCATAATAATTCTAATAATGCCCAGTTATGCTTGTCAAGTTTTTCTGCTCAGTTGACTAATAATTAGCCCAGTGTTGACTACTCTGACAACACGTAGCACCCTAGGGACTGAGACTTACCTATCATCTTCTACCTGACCCTGTTTACTGGAGATACCAAGGATGGAATCCTGGGACATTCTGCATACAAGGAATGCACACCATCACTAAGGCATTGCCTGCATGGGCCAAAAAGACTGGGATTCCTCCAATTTTATGTCATCCTGTTTGGACAATGCAACCCAAAACCACAGGGGCAGAATCATGCCCAATTCTGCTAGACCAGATGTGAATCCAGTTAATCCAGCCTGATCCTGGGGCAAGAGGGCCTTAACATGGATCAAATTAGCCTGCTATTTGTTGTTGAGTTTCTTGGAAACTCCATGGTAAACCCTAGCTGTCCTGATAGCCCCATGCACACCTTACCTCTGTCATTCGTGCTTCATGTAAGTAGAACCCCCATCACTGCATGTCATGCAGAAATGGGGGTGCCTGATCATGTGACTGTAGCCAGGCACCCTGTTTCTTTGGGGACTATCACATGGCGAAAAGGACATCCTTTTTCCATTCTTTTCCTGTCCTTATCGCACAAAGATTATTAGACGACGTCACACTTCACCGTCATTATTTCATCAATCAAGTGGAATTATCACAAATCATGCAAAAAACTATCAGACGATGTCACATCCTTTTCCTGTCCTTCTTGCTTAATCATGCAAAGATTATCAGACAATATCACACATCCCATCATTATTCAAAAACATAGCCGTGTTAGCCTGGCTCAGTATGCAAAAATATCTTGTAGCCTCTTTAAGACTAACTTAGAGAGAGAGGTTGGTATCATAAGCTTTCGTACACTAAGTCTACATCATCTGATGCATCTGATGAAGTAGACAGTCTATGAAAGCTTATGCTACTGACTTCTTTTTCTCATTCTCAAAAGTTCTACAAGGTCCTTTTTCACACACTGATGCTTGACTTCTCTATCAAATTGCTTCTTTGAAAATTAATATTTTAAAGCTGGGTTTAAAGGCTGTTTCCTTTTTCTGGTACTTTGTTTGCTACAAGCCAGTTGTTGTTTTGAAAGAGTATTCTTGCTCGAGGGAATGTTTTGTGTTAGTGATGCCTCAAAGTTCAAAACTACCATTTCAGAATACTATTTTTTCCATCTTGAAATGATGGCTGGTATATCAAACTAAGCTTCACTGCCTATGAAACATCTGCAGGGTGAGCAAGCACCCAAAGCAAACCATTCCATGGTCTAAATTCATGTTAACCAGTCAAACTCATTGATTACTATGAAACTACACAAACCACAAAGCCATCTGCTTTTTAGGAAAGGAAAGTAAGCTATTCATTAACTTTACTGTAACACTTCACTTTCACTGAAACTTAGAGCTGGATCTGCCCGATCTCACGGTAAAATGGTCTTAATGCGGGTCAAATTGACCTGTTTGCCAGAGTTTCCACAAAACTGTGCAGCAAACCCAGCTAGATCAGACAGACAGCCCTATGTGCCCCTTACCTCCATCTGTCAGTGTGACTAGTAAGTAGACTCCCATTGCCACATCTGATCCAGAAGTGAGGTGCCTGCCCATGGGATGCATCCATATGCCTCATTTCTGCATCAGATGCAGCAACAGAGGTCTACTCACTGGTGACATCAAGAGATGGAGGTAAGTACCAGGTCCATGGTTCAGGGATGGGCAAGTGTGTAAACATCTGTCAATCCCCATACCAGCCCAGGGACAAATCCAGGTTAGCACCAGGCCAGGAGAGCATGGGCCAAGCCCATGCTTTCCTAGCCAGTCTGGTCAGCACCACAGTGAACAACTTCAAATCCCTTTCCTTTTGTTGCTACCTCCATCTCCATTTAATTTTGAAAAGTGAAAATTTGCATTCATGGGAGGAATCCTGGTCTGATTTCAGTCTCTTTCTCTGGCCACCTTCCTATTTAGTATTTATTTCTCCTGCAACTTCAGGCCTAATGAAATACCGATCAGTGCTTCTAAATTACTCCTCTTAAATATCTTCAATCATAACATCTTCTAATCTAGTTCATTCTCCTTTCTGTCAACTAATTCATGTTTATTTAACAAAACTGAAATGCAATCTTATCCAGAGCTGGGGATCTCTCTAGCGTCATTATTTTTGTCTCCAGCTTAATATAATCCAACTCACCTCAGCAATTAAAATTTCTTTTTATTGATATTCCCTCACTGATTGTAGAAGTTTTATACATTCCTTTCTCAGGCTCCAAACTTATATTTCTTAATTACTGTTTTTTACAGTATTTTATGGTTCTGTTTTATGCATGTTTCTTTTAAGCAGTTCTCAGTACAATGATACAACATTGGAACTTAAAGCAGCCACAGCATGAACCATAGCTCTCATCTGATCACTAGCATGCTTTGTTACTTCCTAATGTTAAGAAAGTTTCTACATTGTTTCAGATTTCATGAACTGTCTTTTTAAAAAAAAAAACAGTGAAAAATGCTGTTGTTGTTGTTTTGTGCCTTCAAGTTGTTTCCAACTTATGGCAATCCTAGGGCAAACCTATCACACGATTTTCTTGGCAAGATTTGTTCAAAGGGGATTTGTCTAATTTGGCTGAGATGATGTGACTTGCTCAAAGTCCCCCAATGAGATTCAGTGGCCAAGCAGAGATATGAACATTGGTTTCCAGAGACATAGTCTTACACACAATGCTGGCTCTTGAAACAATATTACTTCCCAACCATTTGCTTCAGGGCAATCAGTCCGCAGAAAATCATTGGTTTACTTATGGGCCATGTGGCTTATAGCATCATTTGAACCAATCCACACCACTGTTTACATGCTGAGTATTCCTCATCTGGAATGCTTGAGACCAGAAGTGTTTTAGATTATGGATTTATTAACTGATTGATTAATCTTGGAATACCTATTTTTGCATATACACATAATGAGATACTTTGGAGATGGGATCCAAGTCTAAACACAAAATCCATTTATGTTTTACATATACTTTATTCACATAGCCTGAAGGTAGGTTTTAATCAGTTTGTGCAGGAAACAAAGTGTATGTACATTGAAACAGCAGAAAGCAAAGGTGACACTGTTTCAGTCAGCCATGAAAAGTAGTTTTTGGAATATTTCAGATTTCAGAATTCTGGATGAACAAGACTGAGCCTGTAGTAAAAATTAGGTGTCTTCTCTCATTCATTATCATGGGATGCTTCCTTGAAAAAAGACTACAGAAATGGGGGGGGGGGGGAGTAACCTTTCATATCCTGAGAAATTCTACAAATATTTTATTAGTCAATATAATATGAAATTTTACCAAATCCAAATGTTACCATATGAGGATATTATCTTAGATACAGGCAGTAGAGACATAGGCAGACAGTAACATACTGAAACTGGTATAATTATTTTTTACTTATATGACTCTTCTAACTTAGAAATGATTGTGAGAATTGTCTTGTAATATCATATATGGTGGTAATGAGCAAAATGAAAAAAATTACTTTTTTGGAGTGGCCAAGGGATTCTGGGTATTTTAGTAATAAAGTAATTTTTTCAAACCCTACTAATTAATTTGGTCTCAGTAAAAGTTAGGTGTCATGAAAAGTATTTGATTGCTAAAAAGTCACGATTAGAGGGGAAATTGTCATAATGTTTGCTTCTTTCTTAGTCTATGCTGCATCATCATTCAGGGCCCCATGTGCATGTTTGTCAGAAATCCAAATTTCCAAATAAATAGTATACACAAAGTTGCATGAATCATCATGGCTTCTTTATGAATCTGGATTTGTGATTAATTGCTTGTATAAACTCTTCAGCATACAACATGATGTTCAGGTATATCAGGAATGGGAAACATGTGAACTTGAGCTGCCCTTATCCTTTAGTATTGGGAACGTTGACTACGGCTGATGGGAACTGCAATCCAACATCATCTGAAGGGCCACAATTTCCCCAGGGTAGATTGAGCTACATATTAACAGATTTTTAAAAGTCCAGTTGTTGGATATGTTAAACTGGTCTCCCAAACATGCTATATACAAAATGGACGAAGAAGAAACAATATTTCCACCTGAACAGAGAATTTAACTTCTCAAGGGAGCATATTTCTTTAATTGTATACCACAGGTCAGAATAATGCTGTTTACTTACTAAATAACTAACTTAATATCCCACATTTCTTCTTATATGGGACCCAAGGCAGTTCACAATTTGGATTCATACACAATTAAATCCATGAATAATATAAAGTTGTTGGGTTGTTTTTTTTTTAAAAAAAAAGTCATACTAAAAACACTGTTTTAAAACAGTTTTTAAAAGGCTGTTAAAATATAATGATGATGATAAAAATACAAATACAGACACAACACGCCTTAATTAGAAGACCCTCTGCAACAGTTAATATGCAAAAACTGGGGGGGGGGGGGGGGTTGTTGGACTATAACTCCCAGCAACTCTAGCCAGAATAGTGAATGGTGAAGAATGCTGGGAGTTGCAATTCAACAACATCTGAAGGGGCACACAATTCCTGCCCCTTTTTTAGATTTATGTTCAGAGCCTCCAGAGAGAAAAGTACTCCTTGTTTTTTTAAAATCTTCTAAGGTATTTTCAAAGAATAAAGAAGCTTTCTACCATCATAAACAGTTACAGTTTGATCAAGAAAGGGAGATTATGTCTGGAAATTATCTTTACAGTTTCAATCCTATATAGAACTGAAACTGTAAAGATAATTTTTAGTCATCTTGTATATAAGGGACTAAAGTATGAATGTAGCCATCGCTTTGCTGTATCATGAGGATGAGGATTCTGTGTCCAGTCATCATGTCAGTCTGGAATGTCACACATCTGGTAATCAGATACAATGCTTCTAAACATGGCTGTTCCATTTAACTCCCATGGCTAATAGCTGTTAATAATAGCCCTCCCTTCCATGTCTTTCTCTAATCCTTGTTTTAAACTCACTTAAGCTTTAAAGCTTTTTAAAACTGTCTAAGCTCAGAGATGTCACCGCCTCTTAAGGTAGTGAGTTCTATGAGTTAATTATATGCTGTGTGACAAAAAGTTGTCCATTATCAATCCTGGAACTTTTGTCAGTCAGCATGCTTCAAGTTCTAATCTTCTGAATTTTGAGGGGGGGGGGAATCTGTTTCCCAAAGTTGGAAATATTACTTTTCCAGATTACAGCTTCCACAATTTCGCAGCCAGTATAGTCTATGGCCATGCTAGCTGGGCATTCTGCAATCTTGTAGTCTGAAAAAGTTTTGCCCCCCCCCCAGCTTAACTCTAACCCTTTCAATTGATTGTTAAGGCTGCAATCCTCAGATCAATTTATTATGGAACTCAATGGGGTTTTGAGATTAAGGAAGGAAGGAAGGAGAGAGAGAGAGAGAGAGAGAACTGCACAGTAGGTTACTTGGTTTTCTAAACCGAAATAACTATTTTGAGTTAACTTTTGTGAAGATATATGTGGAATTAACTTTTGAGTGTGAAATATAGAAATATAGCCTACAGCAGTGATGGTGAACCTATGGCACATGTGCCAGATGTCGCACTCAGAGCTCTCTCTGTGGGCACATGTGCCATCTTAATAATAATAATAATAATAATAATAATAATAATAATAATAATAATAATATTTATTTGTATACCGCCCTCTGGCAAACCACAACACAGAATTTGCCAGAGTTTGTTACTAGAAAGCCATAGAGACATGGCACTTTGCAATAAATAAGTGGGTTTTGGGTTGCAGTTTGGACACTCGGCCTCGAAAAAGTTCACCATCACTGGCCTACAGCACCTGGTATTTGTTGGTAGTCTCCTATACAAGTAGTAACCAGAGCTGAACCTGCTTAACTTCAATCAGATGGGGTCTGGTGTTTTTAGGGTAATAAAGCACCCCCAGACTATGAACACAGTCCTTTGAGGAGAGTATGACCCCATCTAGTACTGGAGGTTGCAACCTGATGCCTGGTTTGGGGGCCCCTACTGTAAGTACCTCCATTTTGTTTGGATTCAATTTGAGTTTATTTTTCCTCATCCAGTAGTTACACAGTTTCTTTTGCTTATCTTTGTAATTGTTTCTTTATAGCCTTATAAATGTTCACACAGAACCTTTATCTATTTCCTGTATCTTTTAACCCTTCTGGTTATCTGTGACTTCACTAGTCACCAAGTACTGTATCTCCAGCAGGATATTACAACAACAATTTAATTAAGAACATTCCTCGTCCCTGTATTGAGTACCTAAAAACTCTTTTCCAACTGCCCCTCACAGCAGCCTATCCTAGCCTCAGTGGCTCTTAACCCCCCAGGGTACAATCAACACCTCTCCCTATCTTGGGTACATAAATCTCCTTTTAACTGCACCTCATAGCAGTCTCCTTCAACCTCTTCAGCTGCTAAACCCCTCAGGGTAAGATAAGACTCCCTTAACTAACACCAAACACTGCTCTGTCCCTCTATTTATACTTCTGGGAGCAGCCCCCACCTTTTCCTGGCTTAGCTCCCATTGGCCGTTGCCAATGTTCTAATCTACCAGTGTTCTCTCCATGCCTCTGAACAAATCTTGCCAAGAAAATCCCATGACAGGGTGACCATAAGTCAGAAATGATTTCAAGGCACACAACAACAATTATTTATTACTCTTCTGTACAAATTATACACACTGGGTTGATAGCAGGATCTGGCTTCCACTGCTCCAGACATGTTCCTCCATTCAATTTGGCAGAATGCCCCCCAGACACACACACACACACACACACACACACACACACACACACAAACACACTCTCTGTTTTCAGTAATGACTCACCAATCTTCTCTGTAAAATTTTCAGGGGGAGGGAGACCCATGGGGAGTGGGGAAGTCCACCTCAGACAGCCAAGCTGCACACAGCAAAATATTAATCTATTATATACCAAATCTGTAACTGACCTGGTAAAAAGTAGATTCCCATGAACCTGAAAGCTCCAGAAAGAAGCAGTTGTGTCTCTGCTATTACATATGTGCAGAGTCTGTCATGTAGGTCAGGTTGAATGTAGCATGATGATCCATCTTAAATCATTCATGCAGATCCACCCATGCACAATAATTTAAAATTCCAGACAGCATTACTCAGAAGAACACAGCTTGTATTCCCAAACTAGTTTGGCTCAGTGGCTAATTAATATATATAATTAATTCTCCCATATTGCAAGTAAGGCAGGACATGCCATATAATTAATTCATGTGTATCTGAACTTCTCCCAATATGGGCCGCAAGGTGACTAAAATCACAAGTCTATACTTTTTATATTAAAGTAAACCCACCGAATTCAAATGGGACTTAAGAGACTGACCTATGTACCAAAGAGTCCATGGTCTAAAATATGTCCTTTACTATGAATTTACCTGGTAGCCTAAGCAAACCACTATGTCTCAGACCCATGCTAAACGTGAGCAATAAGGACATCAAGGTTGCCCTTCCTTACAGGTATGTTGTGAGGCTTGTTATAAGTTATATAACTAGGTATAGAAAATAGAAACACTATAAAAGAAAGAAAATAGTTCTAAGCTAGATGCAAGGAAGTAACAAGTGGATGGATGACTGGTGTAATATTAGTGTAACTATTTTATGTAATGTGTCTTGATTTGTAAGTTTGTATATTTGTTTGTAGGTTTATATGTATAATTTGTCTATGTTTATATATGTATTGCAAGTTAAATGTTTGGAATTTTATGTATGTTTCTAAAACTAATACAAATTATTTAAAAAAATAAGTTCTGTAACTTAGGGGGAGGGACCAAAAGTCCTACATTTTTGTTACTCATCACCTTTGTGTCATACTGCACACAACATGCATTCATCAATGGACACATGGAGGTTGCCTCAAGCTGTGTGAAGGTTACAGACTCCCAGCAGGTAATAATAATAATAATAATAATAATAATAATAATAATTATTATTATTATTATTATTATTATTATTATTATTATTATTATTATACCACTTTTCCAGAAGATCAAAGCGGTATACACAAAATTTAAAACCAGTTACAAACACATCATAAAATAGATAAAACCAATAACACAATATACAATGTACAAATCTAAAACAATCATTCGAAAGTTAGGCTGGACCAGTGCATGGAAAAGTAGTCATCCTACTTGTGAGATTCTAGAAGTCATAGTCCAAAAAAATAACCTTTCTGAAATCTGGGCTGGACCACACTGATAGGATTTTTTTAGAGTTGATACCCTGTAAAGGTGTGCCAAGGGACTGTGTGATCTTGCTGCACAAACTCATAAGATGGTCAACAGTTTCATCTTCGTTTTACATAGACATAATTTGCTATCTATATTTATTTTTCAATATTTGCCTTGATGCTGTTGGTCTGCAACACTTGTTCATGAGCCACAAGAACAGTGTCTCATTAACTATTTCAAGATGTTCCCCTTCTCAACTTTTCCTTCTGTGCTTCTATTTTATTTATTTATTTATTTATTTATTTATTTTTCTCCCCACCCCCCACCCAAATAAGAAAATAGCAGAGAGAAATTTACAATCCAATCAATTAACAATTGGTTTCGGTGATATAGAAAATATTATTGCTTATATTATTAACTTCTTCGTATCCCATTTTACCTTTCACGTTCTTAATTACTATTCCCCATTTGTCTTCCCATGGTTCTTTGTTGCTTTCCCCAATATATTTTAATCTTCTTTCCCTAAAGAAGTCGAATAATATATATTCTTTTATATATTTAAATAAGTAAGCCTTGTTCCAATTTAATTTGTTTTGCCATCCATAAGCAATCACTGCATGGGCAGCTTTTAGAAATTGTTTTGTTACATATCTTTGATCAATCCTAATTCCGCTAAATTGAGAGTCAAGCAATTTTCTTTAATTGTATTTCTATCCCTATAATTGTATTTATCTGTTGCTCTAACCTCAGTCCAAAATTTTTGTACATTCCCACCACATATGTATATATATTCCTTTAACGCCACATCCCTGCCAACATTTGGATTGAAATTTGTCATTTGTAAATGCTAATTGGTGTGGTGTCCTATACCATTTTCCGATCATTTTCATTTGTTGTTATTTTACATTTGTGTTTTTAATTTTAATAATTTCTTGTAGCCAGATTATATTTTATCTGTATCAATCAATAAATCTTTTTCCCAGTTCATTGTCAATCCCTCTATAATTCTAAATGTCAAGGAAAAAAGCAACATGGGATATACAGTATATGAAATAAAACATGTATGTGAGAGTCAGGGTGACTCAGCAGAAGCCAATTGGAAACCACACAGGTGTAAATGGTAATACAATTAAAAAGTCCTAACTGCCAAGGACAGAAATGCAAGTGGATAATTGGACACACCTGACAATTGTTAAGTGGTCAAGGCTGAGATGATGAAATCACTAATTGTAGGATGAACCAAGAGAACCAATGGGAATGGTGTACACGCCTACTGGGTGGAAACAGACAACAGTGGGTGGTACCATGCATTGACTATAATAATGACTATGCATTCCAATGTATTTTGTGGGTAGTAGTAGTGGGTTGTAGAGTGGGTAGTAACGAGTTGAGTATTGTTGTGTTGGATAGTTTTGGAGCTGTATATAGTAGAATAAAGTAGATCTTTTATTTAAGACTACTGAGTTGTCTGGTGTCTTGGGTGAAGTTACAAGAACCAGCTGGATCCTGAAGAAGGGTGAAGACTTCTGTGGAAGCAAGAGTGAGAAGGCTTGGAGAGTTTGTCGGGGTCTTCAGCCTATTCTCTGTAACTCTGCTAAGCTATAACCACTGGCCAAAACTGGTCAGCGTGGTGCACAACCAGGTGGTGAGTTCAAGCCAGAGGTGAAGAGCTACAACTCCCATCATCCCTGACACTAAATTGGGTTGTTAACATATTCTTATAATTTTTTTCCTATTTATCCTTTACCCCCTTCTAATTTTTTTTAATTATTTCTTCTAATAAATCATTTTGGTCATCAATATTTAATTGTGTTTCATCTAGCAATTTTATTATCCCTTTATTTGAATCCAATATTGCTTACCTATTAAAATACTTAATTTTTCTATCTGTATTGGTGCCCCTGTTAAATCATACAAATCTCCAATTATTTTAAATCCCTTATTCTTTAATTTTTAAATTATCTTTCCAAGCTCTTCATTGTTATTGTTATTTAAATATTCAATTGGTAGCCACTTCCTATTTTTTATACCCAAGTTTTTACTCCACTTCTCCCATATTTTATCATCCACCCTCATTGGACCAATTCTTTTCTCTTTTTCTTTTCCCCCCCATATTTTCCTCTCAAAGATAGAGACATACTCCATTTGATTGCTCTGTCTTTCTAATTTAACCCACTTTGTATTATAGTTATATTCTACCTCTATCATTCTTAGCAATTGAACCGCCTCAAAATATAATTCTAGTGATGGAACTCCCCATCCTCCATTACTTTGATGCTCATAGAATAATGCTTTAGATAATCTGGCTTTTTTATTCCCTGATATCCATTGTAATATTGACCTAACCCATTTCTTTAAAACTTTACTAGGAATTGTGCTTCTATTGTATTGACTATGCAGTGGTTTGTTCTGCCAGGCTTAAAGGCAATTTGTCTTAATTTTATTTCTATACATGTCTCTTGTTTCTTTGATGTTCAGTGAAATCTTTCTATATACATCCATTATCTGTGTGGATAGAAAATGCTTTTCCGATGGGTGAGAAATGAGGCCTTTTCATAGAATCATAGAATTGGAAGAGACCACAAGGGCCATCCAGTCCAACCCCCTGCGATACAGGAACTCTCAGTCAAAGCATCCCCAACAGATGGCCATCCAGCCTCTGCTTAAAGACCTCAAAGGAAGGAGAGTCCACTGCACTCTGAGGGAGTGTGTTCCACTGTCGGACAGCCCTTACTGTCAGGAAGTTCCTCCTAATGTTGAAGTGGAATCTCTTTTCCTGGAGCTTGCATCCATTGTTCCAGGTCCTGTTCTCTGGAGCAAGAGAAAACAAGCTTGCTCCCTCCTCAATATGACATTCCTTCAAATATTTAAACAGGGCTATCATGTCACCTCTTAACCTTCTCTTCTCCAGGCTAAATATCCCCAGCTCCCTAAGTCGTTCCTCATAGGACATGGTTTCTAGACCCTTCACCATTTTAGTCGCCATCCTTTGGACACACTCCAGTTTCTCAATGTCCTTTTTTAATTGTGGTGCACAGAACTGGACACAATATTCCAGGTGGGGCCTGACCAGAGCAGAATACAGTGGCACTATTACTTCTCTTGATCTAGACACTATACTTTTATTGATGCAGCCTAAAATTGCATTGGCCTTTTTAGCTGCTGCATCGCACTGTTCACTCATGTTCAACTTGTGGTCCACTTGGACTCCCAGATCCCTTTCACATGTAGTTTCATTCAGCCAGGTGTCCCCCATCCTGTATCTGTGCATTTCATTTTTGCACTCTAATTTCAGTACCTTACATTTCTCCATGTTGAAATTAATTTTGTTAGCTTTGGCCCAGCTTTCGAGTCTATTCAGGTCATTTTGAATTGTGATCCTGTCCTCTGGTGTATTCGCTATTCCTCCTAATTTGGTGTCATCTGCAAATTTGATAGGTATGCCCCCAATTCTATCATCCAAGTCATTGATAAAGATGTTGAATAGCACTGGGCCCAGGACAGAGCCCTGTGGGACCCCACTGGTCACTTCTCTCCAGGATGAAAAGGACCCATTGTTGAGCACCCTTTGGATTCGGCCGGTCAACCAGTTACAAATCCATATAACGGTTATCTCATCTAGCCCACATTTTACAAGCTTGTATGCAAGAATGTCATGGGAAACCTTGTCAAAGGCCTTACTGAAATCAAGATATACTGTATCTACAACATTCCCTTCATCTACCAAGCTGGTAATTTTATCAAAGAAAGAGATAAAATTTGTCTAGCATGACTTGTTTCTCTGAAACCCATGTTGACTTTTTGTGATTATGGCATTGCTTTCTAGATGTTCACAGACTCTCTGTTTAATTATCTGCTCCAAAATCTTTCCTGGCATTGATGTCAGACTAACTGGACGATAATTGTTTGGATCCTCTTTTTTCCCCTTTTTGAAGATGGGGACAACGTTTGCCCTCATTCAGTCTGCTGGGACTTCTCCTGTTATCCAGGAGTTCTCAAAGATTATTGCCAATGGCTCCAATATTACATTTGCCAGTGCTTTTAATACTCTGGGATGTAGTTCATCTGTTCCTGGAGACTTAAATTAATTCAGGTTAACAAGGTATTCCTGTACTATCTCTTTGCTTATTCTGTGCTGAAATTCCCCTATTCTGTCCTCTGCTCCATTATACTCAGGTTGAGCACCTTTTTCCTTTTCTGAGAATACTGAGGCAAAGAAGGTGTTGAGTAATTCTGCCTTTTCTCTATCTTCTGTTAGCATTTTGCCATCTTCTCCTCGCAGTGGCCCTAGCATTACCTTTTTATTCCTTTTGCTGAGGACATATCCAAAAAGCCCTTTTTATTGTTCTTAACCTCTCTACCAAGCTTGAGTTCATTCTGCACTTTTGCTTTTCTGACTTTACCCCTACACACGCCTGCTATTTGTTTGAATTCTCCTTTGGTGATTTCCCTGTTTTTCCATTTCTTATACATGTTCCGTTTAAAAGTTAGCTCAGTTGAAAGTTCCTTAGTCATCCATCCTGGTTTCTTGAGACACCTCCCATTTTTCTTTCTCACTGGAACTGTTTGAAATTGTGCCTTACTGAAAGATCACCAAGAGGATGAGAATGAGAAGGTTAAAGAAGGAGAAGTAAGTGTAGAAGGTTTGAGTAGGTGGAATATCAAGAGTTAGGTTAGATGCAGGAGAAGGGGTAGGCATGTAAGGAAAGAAGTAGATTAAGACAGGTTTGTAGTGGAAGGCTTAGAGATTTGAGGGTGCATGTAATTATAAGAAGGATTTCCTCTTGCGAACAAATAAGTACGAAGTGTGGGTATAATTGTACTTTTGTATGTCATGTTTTTTTCTTTTTCTTTTTTTATTTCATTTTATTTATTGGATATTTGTTATTTGTTATTGATATGTCTGATGTATATAGATGGATTGATTGTATGTTTTCTGTGTATATATTATTTTCTTTCTTTGTTGTGTTATTTGTTTTAATAATAAAATTAAAAAATTAAAAATAAAAGAAATTGTGCCTTCAGTATCTCCCTTTTGAGAAACTCCCATCCATCCTGAACTCCCTTCTCTTTTAGCATTCCTGACCATGGGATCACCCCCAGTATTTCTTTAAGTTTACTGAAATCAGCTCTCCTAAAGTCTAGAATGCATGTCTGACTATGCCTGGCTTCTTCTTTTCACTGTATACCAAACTTCAGGAGAACATGGTCACTTCAACCTAATGATCCCACCAATTGCACCACATTAACCAAGTCATCCTTGTTGGTTAGGATCAGATCTAAAATAGCTGACCCCCTTGTTGCCTCTTCCACCTTTTGGACCATGAAATTGTCTCCAAGGAAAGTGAGGAATTTGCTAGACCTTGAGGATTTTGCTGAGTTTGAATTCCAGCAAATATCAGGATAGTTGAAGTCACCCATCACTACTATATCTCTCCTTTCTGAGTGTGTGGTCATCTGTTCTAAAAAGACATCATCCAATTCCTTCATCTGACTAGGGAGTCTGTAGTAGACTCCCACAATAACATCCTTGTTGTTTCCCTCCCCTTTAATTTTTATCCAAATGCTCTCCACCTGGCTTCCAGGACTAATGTCCTGGATCTCATCACTGGTGTAAATATCTGACGTACAGTGCTATTCCTCCTCCATTTCTGTTTGGCCTATTTCTCTTTTGTTCACATTACATTATAAACCGGTTTGCAAATCTGTTTAAAAGGGGGTCATTCACACTTGCACTGGTTTTTCCCAACCCAAATTCAAGGGTGCAAATCCCCCTTAATCCAGTTCTTTTGGAACCGGGCATTTCAGCATGTCTTTTCAAAAGAACTCGGTTTTGGTTTTCTTACCAGCTGCCAGTGGAAACTTGCTGTCCATTCAATTCAGAGCACAGGAAGGGAGGGGTTAATGTGCAGGGGGTGGATCATGCCCACCCCTTTGCTCTCTCCCTGCCAGCCAAAGTGAAAGCCATAGCCATAGGCAGAGAGGGGATTTTCCTGGGAATATCATTAGACAATGTACTTTTTTAAAAAAAAATTAAAAGGCCCCATTCCCACTCGCTCATTTGTCCTGGGTAGATCCAGTCTGGAATCACTAAGCCAGTACCGAGTCTCCCTAGAAAGAAGTTCCCACTATCCTTTACCTTGATCGATGCAATTTGTCCCTCTGAAGTTCACATTTGCAGTACCGCTTTAAATTGGAGCCTCCTTTGTTGTCAATCAAATTCACTTCTGCTTTCGTCAAAGGTGACATATCCTACAACCATTGGCCAACAGAATGGGTGCTTTCCCCCCTCTTTTTTAAAAAAAAAACTGGCGGCAGTGTTAGTATATTCTGTCAACTTTAAAAACCTCCAGGTGTGTGTGTGTGTGTGTGTGTGTGTGTGTGTGTGTTGTGTGTATTTGGGCCATTACAGATTATGGCAACCCTAAAATGACCCCATCCTTGGGTTTTCTTGGCAAAATTGGTTCCTAGGAGATTCGCCATTGCCTTTTCCCTGAGGCTGAGAGAGTGTGACTCTCCCAAAGTCACCTCATGGGTTTCCACAGCCTTCCCTCTGAATGCCAGCCTCTAGCTTCCCCTTCGCTTCCAGCCCAGCATTTCCTCCTCTTTGGAACATCTTCCCTTCCCTTCCCTTCAAGCTCAATGCCACCTCCAAAGCCCTTGCCTTCCCCACCTCCCATCCCACCCCCAGATGCCAGTCTCTTCCCTTCCCTTCCAGCCCAAAGCATTTGCATAATCTGTCACAATAACAATAATAAAAATATTAATAAATGTCACTTGCAGGGGAAGTCACCTCAGAATGCCATCTCTGCATCCTCTTTCTTTGCTTTCTCTCTGATTGCCACCCAGAATGCCATCTCTCCTTACATACACATATGTAGCAAAAGCATTCACACATTGTATCAATATGCCAAATTTAAAAGGGAACACAAGCATTCGCATATTCTGTCACACACACACACACAAAAAAAAATTAAAAATGCCACTTGCGAAGTGACCGGTGTGAGAGGGGAAGTATGTTCTGCCCACTGCCCACCCTCTGACCTGAATGCCTCCCCTGAACTTGACCCGATCATGACCGGGGCCAAGTTCACATTTGCCAGCAGCAGGGAAGAAACAGGTTTTCCAAAAAGAAATGGGAAATAATCCACTTTCGGAAAAACCACTCTAAGGGAGATTTGCCCTGGAGCTGGTGCGCAAGACCCTGATCCTGATGTGTTTAAACTGGTGCCATTGGGCACTTCCCACTTTTAATCTGGGTTACAATTCAGTACAAAAGGTAGTCTGAATGGCCCCAAAGACTGTTTATGCACATCTTGGCTATTGCATGGCCACAGTAGACAGCATCTTTAAATACTTGCATCATCGATATGACAAAGGTCCACATGATTTGCTTGACAATTTTTTTAAAAAAACAATCAGTGTGGATAGGGTTTGGGGTCATTTTTCCTCTTTCTCATGAAATATAACCACAACACACTGTGCTCCCACTTTGGCGCAAACTAAAGTGCTTGCACACATATTATATTGCATTTATTCCCCACATTTAAACCTGCGTGAGTTGCTTGACTGAGAGATTGTGACTCCCCCCAAGGCTAACCTATCCCATGGTTTCTTTCTAAGGGTTGTTCTGAGTGACTTGCCATTGCCATCCTCCAAGGCTGACAGGGGGGATTTGCCCACACAATGTGACATAGCTGAGCATCATTTGATTGATAGTTTTAAAAAAAAGAAGAACGACCAACATTTGGCTACAATTTAAATGGATACAAATGGTAATGTGAACTTCAACAAAGTCAAATTGCCACAGAGAGATTCCATTGGAGTAAATGTACTGGGAACTTTGATTCCATATTGCATCATCGAATCTCCCCTGATCTACTCGGCACAAAAATGCTGGTGTGTTTTTGTCTGCCATCCCCCCACCACACTCTGTACAGGGTGGTTCCTGAACCTTTAATAGTTTAGTATATGTCTGCCTTTTGTGTACATTTGCATATACATGTTAGATATATTCATTGCATGTGTGTTAGATATCTTTGCATGTGCATGCTAGATATAGTCTTACACTGCTTCCAATTATGTCCGATGTAAGCTACCTGTGTTTTTAGACAGCTGATGAGATGTTAGGTCAGATAAAAGTTGAGATAGTCATCTTTGAATGTCATCTACTGTCTCACAGATTGTGGTGCAATTTGATCTCTCTTGCTGCAGAGAATAAGACCAGAAGCAATAGATCCAAATAACAGGAAAGATTTTAATGAAATGTTAAGGACTTCTTGACAGTACAAGGTATCCAGTGGTGAAACTGACAGTCTAGTCTTCCTCACTGGAAAACTTTAAGCAAATACTGCATGGTCACCTACCAGGGTTGCCTTAGTAGGTCATTTTTTGTTCTGGTTGGATGAGATGATCTAGAGAGAACCAACTCTATAATTCTGTTTAACTCTTTCTACCCCTTGCCAAGATCAATCGTTTCCTTCTATTATTAAAAATAACAGATTTACTCCTCCTCGCCTCCCATAGGTATGATAAAGGGACAGTCTTAAACAGATGAGGAAGAATATATGTCTTTAGGACAGTGACGCCAAAGCTATAATGTTACCAGAAGAACTGAGGTGAGCCTTTTAAAATTATGACACCAATAGCCCTCTGAAGATGGAAGTTTCCTCAGCCCTCATTTTTCTGCTAATACAGCAAGTAAAGGCACAGTAGAGACCACACAAATTTATTGTTATTTATTATTTATTTTATTTATTTGTATCCTGCTCTTTTCCCAGGACTGGGACTCAGATTGGCTTCACAGCATTAAAAAAAAACACTACAATTTAAAACATTTTTTAAAAACGTACATTAAAAAGAATTTTTAAACTGGTCCAGCATCCTAGCTTGTCATTATAGCAATTCCTGAAATGCCTGTGTGAACAGATAGGTCTTCACCTGCCGGAGGAAGGCTATCAAGGAGGGAGCCGTTCTGATATTCCTGGGCAGGGAGTTCCAGAGTCTAGGGGCAGCCACCAAGAAGGCCCTAGCACAGCACAGCACCGTAACAATGGTGGTGTCACGTGTACATGGGCACTGCCATTGTTATGTAAGTGCCATGCGGTATCTGCATGGCACCACACATCTCTTATGTCACATGTGCGCCATTAGTACACTTGTAATGTTGGCTCTGCAGTGCAAAAAAGAACCCGGTTTTTCTGGGTTCTTTTTCCTCCAGAGGGAAGCCACGCAGTTTGGCAGCTGCGGCTTCCCTCCAGAGGAAATTAGGCTGTCGGCAGGCCACCCTTTTTGGGCGGTCTGTCCCGCGCCTAAAAATGCAATGGGGTTTCCTTACTATAGCTGGTGTATGTCAGGAATCCAGTTATGACAATAACATCACTCAGAATCATGACTGATTGGTCAAAAGAAATGATAGGAAAGATAAAGGCTATGTTAATTTAGGCCAGTTTACCTAGATTCTAGGTATGCCACCTTATGCTCACTTGGATCTATCATCTGGCTCAGATTCCAAGTATTTATTTTTATGTTTTAAAGTAAGCCTCTGGCCCTTAGATGTGTGTATGTGCCTTCAGTTCATCTGTTGACTTATGGTGACCCATGAATTTCATAAGGATTTCTTAGGCAAGAAAGAGTCAAATAGCTTGCATTGCATTCCTCTGAATACTGGCAGAGGTGGACTTGTTTCTTGCACTTGGTATTCCTTGGAGGCCCCCTCCAAACTCTAGCCAGGGATAATCCTGCATAGAGTCCAAGTTCATATGGGATCTGTGCCTTTATAGGGCAAAATATAGAGCCATAATTTCACCATAAGAAACGTCTACCTCTGCCTTTCAGGTGCAAGGGAAGCGTGAATAAGTGATGCAAGCAGCAGTGTATAAGAAGTGAAGGAGTGGCATATTAGAGTAATTTGGATAACTGCATAATTAGAAAGCAGACATGAAGAAGTGGAATATAGTCACTCTGTTAAATGAGCTAAACACTTCACTCAGTCTTGCACCCCCTCAAAGGAGTGTTTGGTAGAAATGTGAAAGGGAGTCTTCACTGTAGCTGTTCCTAGGCTATGGAGCTTCCTTCTGATCAGGGGTCATAGTCTGTCCCTCTCTCTCTTGTTCTGTCAGTAGTTAGAAAAAAATCTCTTTACTCAGGCAAGCTTTGGGCAATTTGAAGTTGTAAGCTTTCACAGCCAGCATCCATAGTTTTTTGTGTGTTTTTCAGGCTATAAGGCCGTGTTCTAGAACAAAAAGTGACAAAACATCAGGAATAAACTATTCTAGAACACAGCCTCAGCCTGAAAAACACAAAAAAAAACCCCTTGGGCAATTTATTGGTGCTGATGGAGGTGCTTTTCATGGATGCCCTCTTTCTTTATTTACAGCCTTTTAAATTACTTTTAATTGAGCTGGTTTGAGATTGAGTTGAAGATTGGTTTGTGTTTTTATCATGTGTTTAATTTTATAATTTTATAAATAATTTTGTAATTTTATAATGTGCTTAATGTGTGTTTAAGTTTGTGTTCAAATATGATTAAATGTTTAAACTGTCAAATAAACAATCTGTAAACATATATAGGTCCTTACAAATGCTCTGAGAGCATTTGTTTCTGAAGAGCAGGGTATACATGCAATTAAATAAATAAATAAATAATACCACTCTTTATGTTTTATCTCTACCTTTTTAGTTAACATTGTGGAGAACCACCTTCAATCCCAATTTTGGGGACAAGGAGGAATATAAATTGAATAAATAAATAACTGCCTGAATCCTATTCGTTGATCCCATCTAGAGTAGTGTCAGTTGTTAAATGATGAGTCAACAGGTAAATAAATAATATTGATTCAGTCTTGTTGGGAGACTAATAATTGGTTTCAGGCTAACATGTTGCAGTTTTACCAACCATAGCTCTGGGAATTGATAGAGAATTGTCTATCTACCAAGCTCTGTGTCTACCTACCATGTGTTTCTATTTTGATTGTAGAGTGAAATATATCCTTGACTTTAGTCCAAGAGAATAAATGTCTCTTGGGTATCAAAACACTGCCCTACAGCTAGGTTCACATATTTAAGATGTTGTATATATACACAGTTCAGGGATCACGAGTGATAGCCATGGCAGCAGGGGGTGACGGCGATTGGATGTGTGCCAGAATATAGAGTTATCATATTTTGGAAAGACAAAAAAGAGGGCACATATTGATATGTTGTTTGTGTGATTTTGTTTTTATACTGGTCAATGACCAAATAAATTGTATTACAATTACAGTTATTTTACCTCTGAAAATGAGAGTATGTGTGGGAAGGGGGGGGGTGTAGTAACCCTACCAGAACATAAGGAAATTTGCACAAATTTGACTTGTGATATTCAAGGGGGGATTCCTGAATTATTTCAACAGTGTTCATACTTGTAATCTTAGCTGTAGAAGCTTCTTAGACAAAGGGAATTGCCAGGCAAGTATACATAACAATATCTATATAAGCTAAAGCATTCCTCTGTCTTTCTCCATCTCCCACACCCTGTCTTTCCCCACACCTCCTCTTCTTCTTTCACCCTTTTCTTACAGACACAGAGGTTTTAATTACTCAGAAGCTAGTTCC
The DNA here is from genome assembly GCF_019175285.1 of Sceloporus undulatus. Classification (NCBI taxonomy): domain Eukaryota; kingdom Metazoa; phylum Chordata; class Lepidosauria; order Squamata; family Phrynosomatidae; genus Sceloporus; species Sceloporus undulatus. The sequence continues at coordinate 218,058,085 of NC_056525.1, forward strand.
TGACACAGTGGTAATGACCTCATTTCTATTTCAGTTAAAATGAGCTTATTGCTATTGACTTCTGCCATTCTCTAAATGGTTCACCAATCACCCATCAATATCTGGGAAGCTGTTCTTACATATAACTGCTGGAAACCTCCTAACAAAGACCCAAGTCTGGGCCAGAGATCTACATCTTTGTTCACCACACACACACACACACACACACACACACACGAGAGAGAGAGGGGGGGGGGCACCTGTCCTGGCAGTTTCATCAACAGTATTACATAGTTTATTATAACTGTCACATTTTCTTTTGTGTGTCATTCTTTTGCCCTTCTTTCCCTCTGATAGCACTGGGACCCACAAATAATCCCACTAATGTGGAAGAGAATAATCAAGAAAATACTTGCTTGTGAAATCCATTGTGATTGTGCATTCAGCATTTGTCTACATGTTATACATAATGTGAAACAGATAGCATTGATAATAGATTTCTACTCATGTCTACAAAATGCCCCTCTTTTTGCCTCCCCCATGTAAATAAATAAATGAAAGCCTATTCTATATTATAGGCTTTAATCTACACTTCATTCTTGAACTGATGGTATTTTCCTTTTCTTTCTCCCCTCCCCTTTGCTTCTTAAAAAAGCTTATTTTGATTGAAAAGGACCGTTTTAAGCAACTGTATATTTATTTATTTATGTTGCTTATTTCTCTGTTTGATGCATTTAAAGCTTGGAGGTCAACGTGGTACATACTCAGCTTGGCTGGCACAAACTGTGCAGGAATCTAATAGAAAGCAATATTGTTGAAAATGGATATCAATTGAAAACAGAGAGCAGTGTCAACTATTCCCCACTGGGAGCAGACAACAATAAAACCAGCCAAGCATCACACAGTTGAGCCTGCCAAATGTCATTAGAGTGTAGGAGAAGAAGAAAAAAAAGTAAGAGTAAGGTTGGGGAAAGGGGAGATGGGGGAAAGGGAAATGCTTGTACTTTAAAAAAAAATCCCCACTGATTTCACACAGCAAAAACTGGAAACGAGGATTAGAACCAGATATGTAAAACTACGGTAGACTGTGGAGCTTTGGCAATGCCTTACATATGTATTGTATTGTCCCATTACGGACAAAGCAATATAATGCTAAAATTAGAAACAGAAAGGCTTCAAGGTGTTAGGCTGGTTAAACACAACTTAGATATGCAACATTGGTTATGATTTTCAAAAGGAAGATCTATTTAAAATGTAATGTAGAAATTACTGAATCGAAGGGAATCATTATTGTGGAGGGAGAAGGGTCCTGGAGGAATATTGGCAGATCAGCAGAGAAATATGAGGGAGGCCTCCCACCTCTTTCTAGAGGAAATCCCTTCCTCCCCACCTTCGCTGGGTGAAAAATTTGGCATTTAATCCAACCCCTGATTAAGAAAAGAATGATTTGCAGTTTAACACAGCCAAGTCTGGTGGCAACTGTAGCATTGGAAGGGAGTGTATCATTTAACACACAAATGATCAAATTATTGCTATCTAGGAAAGTAATTGGTGGGATGGAGAATGGAAAAAATATGGGTGCTCACACAATTGGCAATCTGCAAGCAGGTTCTGTGTGCCAATGCTTTGCTAATGCCCTCAACATCTTCCATTGTCATTCTTGCTGATGATTTGTAAATTGTCAAACAAAGGAAGTTTGTCTTTCAGACAATGGGGGTGGGGGGGATGCAGCTGATTCTGATGGCTTCCAACAGCCATCCTGCAGCTCCACCTAGTGAAGATAAAGATACATCACCAGCATGAGCTCTTGTCTGACAGATCAAAGAGCAGGAATCTGATCTTCAACAATATGTTGGAAGTTACTGTGAGGTTTATTGTATTTTTCCCCCTGAGATCCTAGCTCACATATCCAATGCTTTCTCAGTTTGGCTGCCAGATAGGTGGGAACCTCTTAGCATTTGTGCCTTCCCAACTGTTGTCTTTACATAAGCACATGCAGAAAGATCTCAACCATGAAAAAATCCATGTCATCTTCGTTTTAGTTCATGGTTCGAGCCAATGTTCCTGCAGCAGTTCTGACACTTCGTTGGTCCTGCTCTGGGCAGAGAGATACTGTGGCATTCATTTCTTGTGCTGGCCTATGACTGTAATAAAGATGAACTGAACTGAAATACTGTGGCATCCTTCTTTTGTGGCATTTGTGTTTTGATCACACTCCAACTCTTTTCCACACTTTGTTTTTGAGGGAGTTAAATCAAAAGCTTTGTTCAGATGTTTGTCTGCACCAATATCATGTTTTCATTGTGCAGGAGCAGGTCTGCCTGCTTCCATTAAGTTCATAATTTAACATATAACATTTACTCATTTTATTCTTCCAGTGCCTTCTACATAGAGCACCCAGGATACATATAGCAGCTAGGCTACCATGTGTCCTGCTCTACAGAGGACAGTTCTTTATTTGGAGCGCTGTTGGAGAACAGTCCTCTTTTTAAGTAAGTCGTCTGTTTGGAGGGCTGTCTTGAAGTTGTCTATTCACATGTAACACTACCTGGGATGCATCTACACTACAGAAATAATACAGTTTGGCACCACTCACTGCCATGGAGCCATCCTATAAAATCCTTGGATTTGTAATTTTGTGTGGCACCAGCACTCTTTGGTAGAGAAATTACCAAATCTAAAACTACACAATTCGGGCTATCATAGGATAGAGGTACAACACTTAAAGTGCTGTCAAACTACATTATTTCTACAGTGGAGATGCAGCCCTGGTCATAGTCTTCCTCATTCAGATGAGATGTATTGTAACTCTGTTTAAATCAAGACCATTAGCTGAGATCCTGCATCAAACACATAGCCATGATGTGCTACACTTTAACTCCCTATCCATTCCCTGAACCTTCCTTAAAATCCATTGTAATAGAAGTCTTTGCTGCCACAAAATGGGGCATTGCTGGATGACATGACCAGCCCCCTCTCATCAGTGAACAATGCTGTTGTGACAGGACCCCACCAGGCCCTTCCTTCTGCTCCTCACAACTTTGCTTACTGGCAGGAGGGGGCTGGTCATGTCATCCTGCAGTGCCTTGCTCAACAGAAGGTCAGACCTCCATCACTCCAGATGCCTTACTGGCTTTTACAGTGAGTTTCAGGGTCATTTGCAGTGGTGGTAATGATGCTGTGATTAGAAATGAGAATATGAAGCAGCTTCATTTCCCTCCGTTTAACTTAGGACGTTGTAAGTGACTAACAAGGTGCCAGCCATCATTTCTTGTTCTGCACTTGTAAATATAATGCACTTGTATGCAAAATGGTGAGCTTTTTCTTCTCTTTTCTGATGTGGTGTAAGTAGCCACCATAATATTACCTCCATGGTGAAAAACGATGGGCCTGAAATCATGACCCTTTGCAACTCTCAGACATCTTCCTTGGAGGTTTTCCCAGCCCTATGGGTCTGAGGGCACATGAGGACTACAAAAGGAGAGAGAACTGCCCTCTCAATTCCACTGAAGAAAATTCCATCAGTGGCAAAACCTGTGCTGGATTCTGGCCAGTATTCTCAAAATACAATAAAATGTTTCTAAAAATTAATAAAGTAAGAGAAAAGGAATACACTCAAGAACAAAGCTTTCATCAGTGAGACACTCCTACACTGGTCCACATTAGAACATGTTGAGTTCAATCATAAATAAATCAAAATCAAATTGGCTAGATAATCCAAAAGCCTATCTAAATAAATTTTTAGATGTCTTCCCCTGACATTAGAAGGCAGTCAGAAAAGGGGGCAAGTGAATTCCAAAGCTTGGATGCAGTCACTGAGAAGGCCCTCTTGGGAAATGAAACCCTACAATATGTTTATAATGAATCCATGAAGAGGAGTGTGTTAACCCTTCCCATTCTGTCATTCCTTTCTGAGAGAGTAGAGAGGGACAGTCTGAAGAGGAGAATATGCACTATACATGTCTGTGTAAGGCACTCTCTGCCATCTGGTATCCTAATTTTTTAAGTTTGTGGAAGAAATGGACAGTACCCACAATACTGGAACCTCTCCTCTTCAGACTATCACTCTTTGTTTGAGCAGAGTGTCAATGGAGGGTGGAATGATGTATTCAAATATTTTACTCCGAGTCTCAAGTCAAATCTTAAGTCTCTATCTTCAAAATTCAAATCTTTGAAAGTTACTTTCAAGTCAAGTCTCACATTTGGGAGCCAACTTTAACAGAAAAAAGAAGGTAGTGGTGGGGGTGGGGTGGAGTTTCAATGACTAGAAAATCAAGAAGACTGCACAGAGTTAGGTAAAAATAAATAAATGATCATAAGCAATTTATTAAAACTGCATTTTGAAAAATGAGGTCTACTCAACAGCCTGTCCCTGCTGCACATAGAAGGAGCCTTGTAAAGCTTTGGAGCAGCAGGCAAGACTTACCCCCATAGTGCAGGGCACATTTCTCAGTGGGGAACAGCAAATGTGTTAGGCAATGGGCATGAGGTGGAAATCTATGGCTTGTTACAGACAGGCCAAAATAAAGCTGCTTTGAGTCACTTTGGAGGTATGGTATTTCAATGATGCATGAGTCCTAGGAGTCCAAAAGCCACACCAAAGCTGCACTGCAGTCCTTAGGAGACTACAGATCCAATTACAGATCCATTTAACAGTTACTTTGTCTAGCCCACATGTTACAAGCTTGTATGCAAGAATGTCATGGGAAACCTTGTCAAGGGCCTTACTGAAATCAAGATATACTATATCCACAGCATTCCCTTCATCTACCAAGCTGGTAATTTTATCAAAGAAAGAGATCAGATTTGTCTGGCATGACCTGTTTCTCTGAAACCCATGTTGAGTTTTTGTGATTATGGAATTGCCTTCTAGATGTTCACAGACTCTTTGTTTAATTATCTGCTCCAGAATCTTTCCTGGGATTGATGTCAGACTAACTGGACGATAATTGTTGGGATCCTCTTTCTTCCCCTTTTTGAAGATGGGGACAACGTTTGCCCTCCACCAGTCTGCTGGGACTTCTCCTGTTATCCAGGAGTTCTCAAAGATTATTGCCAATGGCTCCGATATTACATTTGCCAATTCTTTTAATATCCTTGGATGGAGTTCATCTGGTCCCGGAAACTTAAATTAATTTAGATTAACAAGGTGTTCCTCTACTATCTCTTTACTTATTCTGTGCTGAAATTTCCCTATTCTGTCCTCTGCTCCATTATCCTCAGGTTGAACACCCTTTGCCTTTTCTGAGAAGACTGAGGCAAAGAAGGTGTTTAGTAATTCTGCCTTTTCTCTGTCCCCTGTTAACATTTTGCCATCCTCTCGACGCAGTGGCCCTACCATTTCCTTCTTCTTTCTTTTGCTGCGGACATATCCAAAAAAGCCCTTTTTGTTGTCTTTAACCTCTCTAGCAAGCCTGAGTTCATTCTGCACTTTAGCTTTTCTGACTTTACCCCTACACATGCCTGCTATTTCTTTGAATTCCTTTTTTGTGATTTCACCATTTTTCCATTTCTTATACATGTTCCGTTTCAAACTTAGCTCGGTTGAAAGTTCCTTAGTCATCCATCCTGGTTTCTTGAGACTTCTCCCGTTTTTCTTTCTCACTGGAACTGTTTGAAATTGTGCCTTCAGTATCTCCCTTTTGAGAAATTCCCATCCGTCCTGAACTCCTTTATCTTTTAGTACCTCTGACCATGGAATCGCCCTCAATACTTCTCTAAGTTTACTGAAATCCGCTCTCCTAAAGTCTAGGATGCGTGTCTGACTCTGCCTGGCTTCTCCTTTCCACTGTATAACAAACTCCAGGAGAACATGGTCACTTCCACCTAATGATCCCACCACTTGCACACCATTAACCAAGTCATCCTTGTTGGTTAGGATCAGATCTAAAATAGCTGACCCCCTTGTTGCCTCTTCCACCTTTTGGACAATGAAATTGTCTTCCAGGCAAGTGAGGAATTTGCTAGACCTTGAGGATTTTGCTGAGTTTGACTTCCAGCAAATATCAGGATAGTTGAAGTCGCCCATCACTACTACATCTCTCCTGTCTGAGTGTGTGGTCATCTGTTCTAGAAAGGCATCATCCAATTCCTCAGTCTGACTTGGGGGTCTGTAGTAGACTCCCACAATAATATCCTTGTTGTTTCCCTCCCCTTTAATTTTTATCCACATGCTCTCCACCTGGCTGCCAGTATTGATGTCCTGGATCTCTTCACTGATGTAAATATCTCTGACATATAGTGCTATTCCTCCTCCTTTCCTGTTTGGCCTATTTCTCTTGAAAAGGTTATACCCTTCTATTTCCACATTCCAATTATAAGACTCATCCCACCATGTTTCGGTGATGCCTATTATATCATATTTGCTTTGTTGTACTAGGAGTTCGAGTTCATCTTGCTTATTTCCCATGCTCTGTGCATTAGTGTAGAGACATCGCAGGTCACGGGTCCCATTTACTTGCTGCTTGTGCAAGTTTTTTTGCCTCCAACTGTTGGGTCCTTGCACTTTTTTTTCTTGTTTCCTCTATGTCAGTTTGACTATTTTCACCATCCCTTTCGCCTTCCTTAATATTGTCTCCCTTCCCCTCGGAACTCAGTTTAAAGCCCTCCTGATCAAGTTCTTGAGACTGTTGGCAAAAACATTTCTTCCAACTGGCGTGAGATGCAACCCATCCATTGCAAGAAGTCCCTCCTCATGGAACCGCAGCCCATGATCGAAGAATCCAAATCCTTCTCGGTGGCACCATCTGCGGAGCCAGTTGTTCACATCTGCTATTTTCCTCTCTCTTCCTGGACCATGCCCTTCAACTGGCAGAAGAGACGAGATGACAACCTGTACATCCATTCCTTTCAGCTTCCTACCAAGCACCTCGTAATCCTTTTTGATGTTCTGCAGGCTGTGTCTTGCAGTATCGTTGGTTCCCACGTGGACCAAAAGGAAGGGGTATTGGTCAGTAGGCTTGACCAGTCTTGTCAGCCCCTCTGTCACATCACGGGTTTGTTCCAACTAAAGCACAGCCATTTAATGAATTGTTGAATGGTGAGTCAACAAATAGGTAAATTCCATTGATTCAATGAATCTAGTGTACCAAGGACAAACAACAGGTTTTAGACTCTTGCATGTTTGCTTTACCATGCCCAATCTGTTTCTTCATCTCTCTAACCCACAGCCATTTTCTCCTCCATAAATCCCTGTGTTTGACTGTGCATGTCATTTGTAAGCAAAACTACTGTATATTGTTGTTGTGTGCCTTCCAGTTATTTCTGACTTTGGTGACCTATCATGGTGTTTTCTTGGCAAGTTCCTTTAGAGGGGGGTTTGCCATTGCCATCCTCTGAGGCTGAGAGAGTGTGACTTGGCCAAGTTCAGCCAGTAGGTTTACATGTCTGAGCCAGGATTTGGACCCTGGTATCCAGAATCACATTCCAACACTCAAACCACTACACCACAGTGGCTCTCTATTGGACAAAGCTACTATATTACTGTGTTGTTGTTGTTATTTATACTGTATACTGTATAAACTACTGTATATCTTTTACAAAAAAGTCTAAGGTTAATTGTTTTTCTCTCTTTGACCTTTTGTGTGGACAGAGGAGTGGATATGAGACGGTTTTTTGTTCAGCTTTTGCCTTTCCAATTGGATTACTCTGAGAGATCTGCTACTGACTCTCAGTTTCCCAACAGGAACACTTCTCTCTTCTGGTGGATTCTGCTGTGCTGCCACTGAACATTCAGTCTTGGATCCTGCTGTTAGATGGTGTGCAGAAGGTGTTACAGCATGTGCTATTTGCCATAAAAGAAAAACATCCCATTTGAACCAGCATGAGCTCTTCTCCAAACATCAGTAAAAATATGGGAATCAAATTGGCAGGGCTGTGGAAAAGGTTACCCCCTCCCCCATTCTCCTGTGCCAGCAAACTGGCGTGTGTCGGGTTGTTGTTTACTTTTTAGGAAGCTCAGCTTGTTGTTTATTTTTTAGGAAGCCATTGCAAACCCTCCAGCATTTCACAGATGAAAACTGGGAAGTGTCCATGAAATGGGACAAGAAACATCAGTGTGTAGTCAACATGACAAAAATTATTAATGAGGAAGAACAGACAAGCTAGGATCAGCTGCAGCACTTTGCTTTTGCCTGAGCCTATTGGGAAGGGCAAGATTCTACCCTCTTCTCTTCTCTCCTCTCCTCTGCTGAATTAATTTGGCGCAAACTACTTTTCCACGTTGAACTCAGTTTCTAGTGATGGAAGTAAGCTGAGGATAAAAAGGAAAGTGGGAGGAGAAGAGAGGACAGGAACATTTTTAAAGCAGCTTTAAAAATGGGATGAGAGAAGATTAACTGTGTGGTGTGAAATGGCCCTAGGTGAGGAATTCATAAAAACAGGAGGGAGGCCATCACTACTGCCTCCCCCAGCATCTTCTGTATGAGGTGATCATTAGGTGAGCATTAATTACAGAATTGTCTCTATTTGCAATAAATTCTTCTTGAAAGGGCTATCTAGCTCTGTTTGGATTTAAAGATAAAAAATTCGAATAAGGGAGATCAAAAGCCTTGAAACTGCCCATCAACAGGGTGACAGACTGAGCAACAAGCCCACCAGGCTTCTGGTCAGTTTAGTCTGGCCTGTGACAACCTGTATTGCATTATAGTACAATTCACTAAAATAATTATTTCTAAATATGCATCTGTGCATTAAAAACTAGCATGTGCAAATATGATTTTGCACTGTGTCTTCCTTATTGGTGACACCCTAACTGCATGTGCAACTTCATGCAGGTTATCATTGGAAAAGTTTTAAACAGAGGAGAACAGCTAGGTCCTACCACAGAGATATGGACAAATATAATATTTTTCACTGTGGAGATGGGTTGCCAGTGGAAAGGCAAAAGAAGGAAGGAAAAGGGAACGATAATGTGGGAAGAATGTGAGGAAATGATGTCACAGACATTTTGAGTTCCTTTAAGCTGGTCTAAGCATTGCATCAAAGGCTTTATGGAAATGATGAAAAGAAAGAGAAAGGAAGCATTGTAAAGTGGGATATAAAAGGAAGAAGGGCAAAACAGGTAGCTCCAAACAAAATGAGCCACTGTACCTGCAGGTAACAATCATGGGAGTGTTATTCTGTCCAACTGTCCCAATTTGGCAGGGACAATCCTGATGAATCCTCTGCCATTCCACTTTTTCAAGTGCCGCTTCTAGCTTGCATATTCATCCTCATTAATAACATTTGCCATCCTAATCACACTCCGATGTTGCTTGGACGGACATGTCCTGGTTTTCATCTGTAAAATTTTGTGGTTTATGTATGATTCCATTTTAACTGCCATGATTCCATCTAATGGAATCCTGGGAGTGCAGTTTAGGGAGAGAGCTTGAATGCCTCACAACTGCAAACTCCAAAATATCCTAAGACTCTAGCAGAGGAGTAGAAGTAGAATCTTGTTACTATAATTGTGTAGTATGAAGGGGCCCCATGCCTCTCTTTTGAAGGCTAGATATTTCCATGCCACTCAACCTGCCATGGTGCCTTATGCATAACAGCCTGCTAGTTATGCTAGATGGTACTAAAAAGCTAGAAGCTGGGCAAGCCTGAGTTGGAATCCTGGGGGCAGAGTCTTAGAGGACAGATATAAAAACCAGAGACTTGTTTGTAAAAGGGTTAGATAGGGCCAGTCAGAGAATCACAGTTGGATAGGAAGAGGGAAATGGAGGAGATCTGAATATGGTTTTTCAGAGCTGAGAATGTGGAGAGAGTTCAGGGAGAAATGTTTCAAAGCGATGGGTTAGTGTGTACTATATATAAAACCAGCAAAAGGCTGGATGGCATGCCCAATCATAACTTCAGTATTCAATGATATATCTTTACACTTTATGATCTTGTCTAGTTCCTTAATAGCTGCCTTTCCAAAGACTAGTCTTCTTCTGATTTCTTGACTACAGTCTCCATTCTGATTCAGAAAAGGTATGGAAAATCTTGAACTATTTCAATGCATCCATCATCTACTTTACAGTTCTGTAAATCATCTGTGGTCATTACCTACCCCTGGTATGAAAATATAAATACTAAAGAGCAGCTATCCAACATGTAATAATGAGTGGCAGCAAAAATCCTTCCAAATGTCATTCTCCCCTCTCCCACCATTTAAAAACAGTCTCCCCTACCCATTTCCCTCTCATTTGCTTCTCTCTCTTGCTCTCTTTTTCTTTCTCTCTCTCTCTCTCTCTCTCTCTCACTCTCGCTCTCTCCCTCTCCTTCTCTCTCTCCCCATGGCCTTTCTTCTTTGATTTTTTGAGGAAAAAAGAAAGCAAGGAAATTCACAGGCCAGACCCCTGTTCAGATAACATTAAGGGGTACATCATTTCTAAAGCATTGCATGGGTTTTAGCCACGCATCTCCCACTGACTTTAATGGGATTTGCATGGCTAAAAGTCTGTGCAGCACTTTGAAAATGTACCCCTAAGGGTCTGACATGAATTCATAAAACCCTACAATTTCTGAGTTAATACCAAAACACACTACTGGATGGATTTAGATGCTCATTAGTTAGCACTTTTCTAATTAAAACACAGCTTACTGAGCATTAGATCTTTTTTTGGAGGGAGCTAGGGGGCTGGGCACATGTATTTGTAACCTAAAGAGTGGAGTTATTTACAACAGAAGAGTGGCTGTGGAGAGCTTGCTAGCTAATTTTCAGTACACTTTTATTACAGGCTGTGTACCAAGCCCAAGACAATGGGAATGAGTTTGCCACATTACTTCATTCAAGGCTCTGAATATTTCTTTTTTAAAAAAATAATGCTGTTAATGGTGTGTTACACATTGATAGTATATACATGATACTCATGAGTGTGTGGATTTTTTTCCTTTCATGATTAGGGTGGAAAGAGGGAAGCAATAGGATAAGTGAGACTTTTCATTCAATCTGGGTTTTTCAAAAGACTTTTCTAAAATTTACATATTCCTTCATTAAAGAAAGAATGTAAGTTTTACTAGATTAAAATGGGAGAGAAAAGGAACTCACAAGTTCATCCTGCAGAAGATTTGGAGTGCCTAACCTTAAAATCTGGCTGTGAATTCCTATGTTTTCAACCGTATTTATTGTGCTTCTTTCTTGGTTTGATGTTGTTGTTGTTGTGCTGCAACTACACTGCAAAATTAATGCAATTTGACACTGCTTTAACTGCTGTGGCTCAGTGCTCAGGAATTCTGGGATTTGTAGTTTTGTGGGATATTTAGCCTTTTCTGCCAGAGTGCTCTGGTGCTCCCAAAAACTACAGTTCTCAGGATTCTATAGGATGGAGCCATGATGGTTAAAGTGGTGTCAGACTGAATTAATTCTGCAGTGAAGATGCAGCATTAGAGTTTGTAACTTTGATGGCAGGCAGGTTCAATAGGATCCTCTGCATGCTGGGTTGTGTATGGTTAATTTTTACTGAAAGGTTACAGGATTTAAGTTGAGTATAAAAATCAATCAATCATCAGTTTATAGTCAGTCCATAATGAAAAGAATGTGTTTTCAGAAGAGCAGGGGAGCTGCTGGAACGCAGAAGGCAGCCATTCCAGTTGTACAGGGCAGAAGGAGATGTGGAAAAGGGAAACACTCTAAAAGGGGATTAGATACATACAGAGTGCTTGTTATTCCCAAACTGCCCTCCAATGCAAATAGCCAACAGTACCCCTGGGTTGAAGTTTTCCCCACTAAATTCATTGGGGGTTTCTTATGAGTAGACATCCATAGGATTGTGCTGTTAATAGACACTGAACTCTATTAAACACAGTTGGGTCTACTTCTTTGGCAACATAAATAACATTGTGCCGTAAGTTCCCCTTTTTTGAAAAGAACTCACTTCCAAGTAAAAGCTTCAATATATTGTAGCTTCAATATCATGGTCCAAACCACAAGCAATGCCAACTCTCAGTAAAGATCACATTTCACTCTAGGAATAGTGGATAGCATCATGAAAAAAAAAAGGAAAAGTAGAGAACATCTCTCTTTTTAAAAGTGACAACAAAAAACAAGAGTGAGAAATCAAATGAATTTTATAGAGGTTAGAAATGGTACCATCAAAATCAGATTTTCAACATAAACTCCCATAAAGCATAAAGATCTTTTCTCTCTTTCTCACTTTCCTTCTCTCTCCCCACCTCCTGCCACCACCCTATATACTAAACAAGGAAAAATTAAACCAGAATGTCTTTTGACCACAGCATCCATTTTCTCCAGTCTTCTAGATATGCCTATAAAATAAAGATAAAACTTTTCTGAATACCTTTATCTGCTTTGAAGCCTGCAGAATAGCTTCCTAGCACCTCCTTTCTCCACCATTCACAAAATGCTATTTTGAACAGTGAATTTGTTCCATAATGTCTTTCACTTTGCAGTATATGGAATGAACAGAGTACAGGACAGATAAGAGATGTGAGTGCTGTTATATAAATTTGTTCTCAGCAACAGACAATCATTCTGATCACTTAGATGGGCTAAAAGGAAAGGAAAGCAGGCTTCTCATCTAATACCATTTCTTGGCTGGCCAGCTCAGATACACATTCCCACTTTCTGTTCTCTTCAACATTTCCAATGAAGCCTACAGTCACTCAGCATGTGACAAGAGGGTCTTGTTTCTAATATGCAATATTACATGATGGAAAGCTGTTATGTATTTTCTCTCTTGTTTTTTATTTATGTATTTATTTATTTGATTCATATGGCTGCCCCTCAACAATCATTATCATACTGACAGAGATTAAAAAAATCCTTGGGAGATTAGTCTGAAAACTTAAACCTTAGAAAAGGGGTCTGAAGAAATTATGATTCATAAGTATCAATCTCGTGAATTATGAACCCAACCTAGCCCCAAAAGGAATATTGCCCCTTCTCTTGAGATAAAATCCCTGAACTTTGTGTGGGAGAAGAAGAGGACTCAACGATTAAGCAATTGGTTGAGATGTAGGGAGAAAAAGAGAAGAGGAAACAGAAGAAAGCAGGAGGAGAAGGTAGTTTCCAGTTTGGATTAGCAAACTGGAAGCAATTTTGAAGTGCAGGACTCTGTTCGCATTGGTTGCGCAGTGCATGATGTGTCTCGCCAATGTTTCGCACTAGGATCACCACCTCACAAGTGACAGGTAGCTGTGTGCAAAATGGAGAAATGCCTCTCCCCTTACAGAAGCTGACAAAAGAGACTCTAGCCAGATGTCTTTTCATGAGGCTTTTATTCTTCAGATGTTCCACTATGTACAATGCTATCTTACAACTCTGATAAACCAACATCTACCATCCACTGCGACTCACTGCAACCCACACTGTGACTTGAGGAACTCCTTTTTTATAGCCAGAGCTCCATGTGGCCTTTTGGCCCTGCTTCTTCCTCCTGTGTCACAATGATCTCTGTCCCCTGTCCAGGGTGAGTTTGCACTTTTGCAGCCTTTTGCAGACTACATGTGAAAGGGATCTGGGAGTCCAAGTAGACCACAAATTGAACATGAGTCAACAGTGCGATGGTGCAGCTAACAAGGCCAATGCAATTTTAGGCTGCATTAATAGAAGTATAGTGTCTAGATCAAGGGAAGTAATAGTGCCACTCTATTCTGCTCTGGTCAGACTCCACCTGGAATACTGCGTCTAGTTCTGGGCACCACAATTTAAAAAGGATGTGGAGAAACTGGAGCATGTCCAAAGGAGGGCGACTAAAATGGTGAAGGGTCTTGAAACCAGCCCTATGAGGAATAACCTAGGGAGCTGGGTATGTTTAGCCTGGAGAAGAGGTGATATGATAGCCCTGCTTAAATACTTGAAGAGATGTCATATTGAGGAGGGAGCTAGCTTGTTTTCTGCTGCTCCAAAGACTGGGACCCGGAGCAATAGATGCAAGCTCCAGGAAAAGAGATTCCAACTGAACATTAGGAGGAACTTCCTGACAGTAACAGCTGTTCAACAGTGGAACAAACTCCCTCGGAGTGTAGTGGAGTCTCCCTCCTTGGAGGTCTTTAAACAGAGGATGAATGGCCATCTGTCGGGGATGCTTTGATTTAGATTTCCTGCATGGCAGGGGGTTGGACTGGATGGCTCTTGTTGTCTCTTCCAATTCTATGATTCTATGGTGACCATCTTTGATGTCACTTCCCATGACTCAGCACTGGTGGAAAAATGCCTTGTCATCATGCCTGACAGTAACTCTTTGTTGTCCAGTCACTATTTAATACCACATTGTGCATTTTCTCAGGCCTTTATATCCCAACAGACTCTGCATTACATCAAGTAAAATCAAGACTGCTCAGTATCATCCACACCAGTGATTCTCAAAGTGAGCAGTATCACCCCTGGGGGTGGAAGAAAAATTCAGGGGGTCAGTGAAAAAAAGGAGGCAGTAGGAGAGCCTTCAGTCAAAGTCCTGGTGCACAAGAAAAGCGGAGGAACCAGAAGCCCTTAGGACCATGTTTGGGATAAGGAGAGAAGTGTTGGGACTTGGCTCACAGGTTAGAGCTGGGCTGCTGCTTCTGGTGTCTTTCATCAGACATCCTAATAGAAGAGGTAGCAGAAGATACAATGTTGTGAGATGATGACATGAAGCTTGTGTGGGAAAGTCACATATCTGGGGAAGCGTAGCCAAGGTTGATCTTCAAAAGAGTCCTTCGCCTTTCTCACCACTCTAGGATTGAGAATCAATCATCATCCAAGAGGAAAGTGGGAAACCAGCTGTGCCCCACTCCATCCTGACAAAGAAGGATTAAGAGTCCTTCCTCACCAAGGAGAAGCTTCTCCCTATAAACCCAGTAATATTGAGAGTAGCAACCAAACAGCCAGCTAAGCAGCAACTAAGAAACCTCTTACTTGTGCTGGCCTTTGCCACAACATGAACAGGAGGCTTCTCAGTCACTGCTCATTCAGCAGGTAGTGAGCTGGCTAGGGCCTTCAAGGAACTGCAATCCTAAAAGTAACTTTTCCAAACTGGGATTTTTAGTGAGTTTTGTCTCAGGTAGCAGAGCTGGGGAAGACTTCCATCTGAAACTTTGAAGAGTCACTGCCAGTTGCAATAGCACTGCAGTTGTGCTTGTGCCTCCCATGTCAATGGGGCAATAAACCCATGCTGGGTTTTAGTCCAGAAGGTACCCAAGGTTTAATCCAAGCCTTAATTCCCCGTGTAGGTTTAGCATCTTGGGCAGTTATTTAAAGCTAAGTGGAACAGATTCACTGCACCACTGAAATGAAAGCCATCAACCACCACTGCAATACTGGGACTAGATCAGGAATGAGAATCATGTGGCTCTCCAGGGGTGGCTCTACATTTGCCAGAATAATCTGGGGGGCCCCCAACTATTCTGGCCCTGAATTCTCCCCAAATCCCCCCACTTACCTGTTCTCTTTTGTTGCAAGTTTTGGGCTATCACAATAAATGTACCCCCCCCCTCTTGTCACCCAGCAATGCTGCTAAGGTCAGAACAAGAGGCCAGTCATGCTATCAATTCTGGGTGCCTCACTAACCTTAGAAGAACTTGTGTCCACAGTCCTGGGCAGCTCACAGGGACTGCAAGTAGAAAGGAAGCCACTGTTATTGATGCAAAGATAGCCAAAAAACAAAACAAAAACAAAAACAAAGCAAAAGGTATGTTATTTAAATGCTGGTTAGGAGGAGAAGTATCCAATTTGGTGCAGGCATTGTGAAGACAGTCCAGACCCAATTCAGGATTTTGGCCCTTGGTCGTGTGAACAGGATACAGTGAGCCCAGGGGGAATTCAGGATAAATTAGCCATGTAGACAAGGCCCAGGTGTTGTATTGCACATCCCACTCACTCTTGTTTTAGAGACTGAGTGTCCAAACTGCAACCCAAAACCCACTCATATATCACAAAGTGCCATGTCCCTCTGACTTTCTAGTAACAAATGCTGGTGAACTCTGTGCTGAGGTGAGGGCGTGTGTGACCACAGAGGGGGCTCTGAGTGCCACTTCTGGCAGTCGTGCCAAAAGTTTGCCACCATTGTGTCTAATGAATACTGCCAATGGTGAGGAATGCTGGGCTTTGCACTCCAATAACATTTGGGGGGTGGCATGATTCACAAACCTGGGCTAGATAGACCAATGCTTTGCCTCAATGGGAGACAGTCATATGTTCATTCATTCCCCCCTCCCCAGTAGATAAACATAGTTCAACAAATCCATACTGCTTCTCTGAAAGTTAACATATATTTCCAGTTTTGAAAAAAAATGGTACCAGCATTTTTCTTAAGTCATACTTTGGATGGATCCATTGAACAGAGCCCTACAATGAGTCAACCAATTGAAAATAATGGGATTTCATTATTACTTACTTAAGTATTTGCTTTCTCTGTGTCTTCCAGGAAGTCCAGTTATATTGTTAAAGGCAATTTTATTAATCATCATAAAACATCTAAACAGATATATTATCACTGAGATCCTTACTAGGGAGAAAGGAAAGGAAGGTGTGCTTTGATTTCATGTATTTGATCTATGGTATTTGCTTATTTATGGCAGTGGGGGAGGCTAAGAAAAATTCCCTTCACAGAATATCAAGACCTACAGATTTTTTTTGTAGATTGTTACACAGCCATTTCCTCTGATAGATATATTATCTGCTCACATGAATAAATCAGCATTTTTAGTAAGTCTATTAGAAGTGAGTGTTTTGCATTGTGGTGAGGCTTTCTAAGGCTGGATTGAAGGGTCCCATCCACCACAATCAAGTTTGCAGAGACATGGCTCAACTCCCACTGTTGTCTCACATCAGCACAAGTGTCAGTCACCGGACAATGCATTGCCCACAGCCCTCTGTCCTCATTTCTTCATGGCGGGATGCATGTTGTCCTTTCAGGACAATTTCTTTTCGCCTGCCTTCCCCGCTTGCTTAGCCATGACAGGTTTGCCCTGGTTATGGCATTCACCATATGGCTAGCTTTGGCTCCTCCCCATGTTTTAATAATTCTATCTGAGCTGCATTACTTTCACTAAGGGGATTTTCTAATCTAGCCTAAAACCATTGATTTGGACTAGTTTATCTGTCTTAAATCGAAAATTATTAGCATCTTTCTTTTCCATGTGCTGAAAGACCTTGATATGACCTTCGGGCTTGTGTCTCATCTTATAATCCTTACACATCTTTGATTAAGTAACAGTGAATGAACACTACTCAGATATTTGCTGTCATAATGAGATGTTCTCATAATACTGCTGCTGCATCAGGAATAAAATTCCAAATACAGACTGAATGCTGTAGTGGATGAGGCGATGATGGCCCACTTGGATCAGGGAGATTTGGGTTCAGATCCTCACTTTGCTATATATTTGAAGTAGGTACTTCGGCCCTTCCCCTCAATTTTATCTATCCTGGGTTTACTACCAGGACAGAATAGGATAGTTTAATATATACCACCATGAGCAAGCGCCTTTAACCAAGGGCAAATGCTTTCAAAAAATGCCCCCACATACCAAAGACTGCAGTGGTGTCAGCATTTATCATCAGCAGATATTCAATTTTCCAAATTAAGCAGGAAAGACAGGGGGGTTCTACACTACTTTTGGGGCAACACTTTGTCCTGGACTGCAGCCAGCACACACAAACAATGCCGATAAGGATGGCTCAGCTAGGTAATTAGCAAGCAACTGGGAACAGTCCACAAACCTACAAGGAGTGATAGTTAAGGAGCAAGCCGAAAGCTAGAACAGAAGTCAGGGAAACAGAGGTCAGAGTAGTCAGTCCAGTCCAGGATCAGGGCAGCCAGAAGTAGCAAGAGTCCAGTCCGTTCCAAGGTCAAGAGTCAAGGCAACAAGGAGTCAAGATACAGGGAGCTGGTGCAGGCAGCAATTACACCAAAGGATCATTCAATAAACTCTGGCATTGAATTGGTGTCACTCTGCTTCTTAAGTAGGAGATTCTTTCCTCGGTGCCAGCTGAGGCTTGTTTGCCAATTGTCTCTGAGCAATCCTCCTGGACCTGCGTCTGTCAGCACTCTCAGCCCTGCGTTGTTTAAAGGAGGGTTCCTCCCCAGAGTCACCACTAGGCTGCTGTGCCACCAGAGGAATCCCATCAGCACTAGGACCTGGCTGAGCCTCCTCCTCTGGGGCTGGGAGATCAGGGCTGGATTCTGGCAGAGCAGGATTAGCACCTGGTGTTACCTCTTGCTCTGGAGGAGCCCAATCCTCCTCCTCATCCTCCGAGACCTGCTCTCGGCTGGCCATGACACACTTCAAATAACAAAAGGGTATCCTTTTCCTTTTCTCATTCTCCAGAATCCCACTCCCTTTCCCTAAAATGTTTTTGAGTTTCAGTCATCCTGCCTGCATTTTCTAGACTTAGGTTGCAAACTTGGGAATCAGAAAACATTGGAACTGACATCTGAATAAATAAATATACACAAGATTGCTGCTAATATTGGAAAGTGCATAATCCAAATCTGATTCAACAACTCTATCTAGGAACAAATGAGGGTTTATCCATAACCAGAGGCTATCATTGGATGCTGTGGCTGCAAATTCCTTGTGATAATTTTATAATGTATGAATACACATAGTGTATGCAATGGAAATGAATGCTTTGTTTTTAACTGTCATCAAATCAACTTCAACCTGTTGAGATCTTATGAATGAGGCCTCCAAGTCACCCTGTCTTCAACAACATTTCTCAGGTCTTGTAGATTTTTTAATTGAATCTATCCATCTATAATGCAGTCTTCCTCTTTTCTATTGCCTTCTAGCTTGCCAGTCATTATTGTCTTTTCTAGTAAGTCATATCTTCTCATGATATGCCCAAAGCATGACAGTCTCAGTTTAGATATCTTGGCTTCAAGAGAGAGCTCAGGCTTCATTTATACAACATATTTATTTGTATTTTAAGCATTCCATGGTATCCATAGAACTTTTCTCCAACACCACATTTCATATGATATGATTTTCTTCTTATCAGCTTTCTTTATTGTCCAGATTTCACAACCACAAACAGAAATTGGAAATTTAATGGCATGGCCAGTCCAATCTTTAGTATTCAATTGTATATCTTGACACTTCAAGATCTTATCTCCTTCCTTCATAGCTGCCCTTCCATGTCCTAGGACAGTATCACCCAAGAATCAATCTTGCCACATTCATGATACTAAAAGAAAATGTAAACATATCAGTTTAGGAGCATTCATTATTGCACACCCCTGCAATAGTATGACTGGGATGTTTTTGCCATCAACAGCCCATTACACTCTCTTCCATACACTTCCTTAACCCTTTCTTTCTGCCCTATGCCCTATCCACCATGTGTGAGATTCGAAAGATTTTAATTTTGTCATACTTCGCCTGGACTGCCTGGCAATGCTCCCTCTGAGGTCAGAAGCCAGACATCCAGCATCTAAGATGTGCAGATGAGACCATACTACTAGCAGAAAACATCATGGACATAGAACAATTTGATTACAATTACTTCATAAAGGTAGTTTCACTTAAAGATGTATAGGGTGGCATGGGCTGCTGCGGTACATGATAAATACAGTCATCAACGGCAGCATGTTACAGGGTAGTGGGCCATAAATTTCATCAGATTCTCAAATGGCCCATGATTCTAAACGTGGTTAAGAACCACCTCATTATATGAGCAGTTTTAAGAAGAGCTAGAAACCTGCCACACTGCAGAAATAAGGCAGTTTGTCACAATTTTAACTGGCATTGCTCCATCCTGTGAAATCCTAGGATTTGCAGTTTGGTGAGGTATTCAACCTAGTCTGTCAGAAAACTATGGTGCTTCACCAAATTACAAATCCCAGGACAGTGTCATGGCAGTTAACATGGTGTCAAACTGCTTTAATTTTTGCTATGTGGATACATCCTTAAAGGCTTAGGTTCTGGCTTATTTACACACTAGAGTATAGTGCCAAACAATTTCAATGAATGGGATAACATAGGTGGGTTGACCCCCAAGCAAGAACAGACAGCATTTTTGGTCTACATAGTTATCATCACAACATTACATGTACAACAATTAATTTCAACAACCTTCTGCATTTGTCAGGCTTTAATCTAAGCAATAGACACAGGTTGCTATGATGAGTAATTAATTGACATATTCATTACATTAGCTGTTAAGTTAATTTCATTGGGCTTCAATGATTTTGCCCAACCTATAATTACATTTCTCATCATTGCCTTGGGTGAAGGAAAAACTTGGAAAGAAAAATAATGGCCACAACACCAAAAACAGAGTGCAGGAGATCATGAAAGAGATCTTGTCCTTTCCACCCCTCCACAGAGTTTCCATGTCAACAAACCATCCATGCTAACTGGCTGCTGCCTATGCTGTAGTTAAAAATAAACCTTTTTTTCTATTTTTCTTGTAAGAGAAGATCAAAACTTTTAAGTTCTCCTTGGAAAAAATATAAATCAACATAATATAAGCACAGGGACTGTATACCATCCAAATGTCCTGATTTGGCAGGGAAAGCCCCAATTATTCTTCTGTCATCCTACTTGTTGTTACCCAGGATGTTTTATATAAATTTTGGAATCAATGATAACCCTTAATGACCCCTGGATGAACTCTAGCAGCCTGTCCTCTATTACTAGCAAAGCGAGAGGACATGTACACCTCCCCTAAGGGAGCACCCATATTAACATCTCAGAGGGTCCAGGGAAGTCGCATGAAGGGATTATCTCAAGGCTAGGAAGAGTAAAAGGATTACCTTCCCTGAAGCTATCACCCCCCTCCTCACGTCTGTTGTCCGAACAACTTAAGTCATTGATACTATCAGATCCAGACATCCAGGTGAAAAGAAAATAATTAAACACTTTTGTTTCGGCCAAGCCAGCCTCTTTGCCTCAGGCCAGATTTGGCCTATAAAAAGTCCCCACTTTGGCTGCTCAGCGCGCCATTTACAAGGTCTACTTACTCCACGTCAGTCAGACCTCTGTTCTGGTAGCCGGCGTTTCTGCTCACTCCCAGGTTGCGGAGCAGACTTGTCTCACTGTCCAGCACCCCATTCGCTTCCTGAGGGAATCCACTTTCTGGAAGCATTCTTTCCATTAGTAACGCCTGAAATCTGTTCCCATTTTCCAACCCTAATTTTCCTGAGTCCTGAGTGTGTGTGTGAGTGTATGCGCAACGCATGTGTTTTTCCCGTTTCAATAAATTAGACATCTAGTTATCAATATCCGTCTCAGCTTTATTGATTGGGATCCCCTGGTCTACTCCGTATACATATCGGGAGGGCGATTTCGGTGGGCTCTTGTAGCCAGCCCCTCTTGCAATATTTGAGCTAATAACAATAATAATAAAATTCCCCTACGGACCCTTGGCTACATTGTTAATCTGTTTTTAAAATGTTCCAGTCTCTCTCTTTTCCTCCTGCTTTCCCCCTTCATCCTCAGGTTACTTCAGTTGCTTCAAACTTGAGTTCAAATTGCAAAAGTAGTTTACATTCAGCTCAACAGAAAGAGAAGAAACAGGGGAACAGAAACTTGATCTTTCCATTAGGCTCCAGTGAACACAAGCCATTGCAGCCTCTCTTAGCCTTTTCCCCTCCTGATCACATTCTGATGTTGCTTGGCCACACTTGTCCCAGTTTTCATCTTTGAAATGTTGGAAGGTATGAGACTGTATTTGTGGTTGCACCATTAAGAGAATGTAACTGTGTCAAATCAAAAAGATGGTTTTTTTCAGTGGTGACACTTACTCTCTGAAGACTCTTTCTTATATCTTTCAAGAGGCAGAAACTTTGTAAAGTTTTAAATGCCTGTCACAACACACTTGTAAATGCATACCTTTTGTGATTGATATTGACTGTGACTGCTCTTTTTATGTTGCTGTGTGTGTGTGTGTATGTATGTGTGTGTGTTAATTATTATTTTAAAATTTTCTTCAAATTGCTTTAATATTGTTGTCTTATTCTGTTATGGAGAACTTGGAGAAGCTACTTTTGGAATACCAGAATTCACCAGTCAGCATGGAGTTAAAGTCCAAAAATAGGAATTTTGTAGTCTAAAAATGTAACATTTCCAAGCTCTGGTCTACATACAAAGTATGTAGCCTTTATGGCTTCTGTCATTTAATGACAAACAAAATATGTCTTCATACAGCAGTCTTCCCCAACCCAAATCCTTCCAGATGTTTTGGATTACAACTTGCATCAGCTCCAACCAGGATGGCCAATGGTCAGGGTGGGATGCTGGGGAGTTATAGCTGAAAATAGGTTCTAGGTTGGGAAAGCCTGTAGAATTTTATAAATAATATATTAAATTGTTAAAAAAAACAAGGATGGTTATACCTTCAGACTTGGCATCTAAATTGGAGGCAGCCCTTTGGATAAATATGAGTGCTCAAGCTCTTATTTGACTGTATCAGTAACTCACCATCTCTTACAATGCATTTTCTCCCCTCTGTTTAATTGAATAGTATCTCAGGCTATACAAGAAGGCAAGTACACAAAAGGAATCCGATACATTTTTCACTCCCTGGTTGTTCTGAGATAGAATCCATCCCTTGACTACAACTAGGCTGCTTCACCTGAGCTCCACTTTACAGGTACTTGCAATAAATCATTTATGGTCTCCCTCTTAGCTCCATGGAGAAGATTAATGTTACCAAACACCAGAGATGCCTGCTGGGAACATTTCTGTGGTGGTGCGGGACAAGTTGTATGTAAGTAATGCATGACAAAATGGTACATTGGGAGTTTCATTGAGTGTCAGAAGGAAACAGATGCCCTCTTCTGTAACACAGAAACTGACCCATTTCTCACAAACAAAATCAAACATGTTTATCTTTGACGAATAGTGAATAGCCTTAGTTAAAGGGCTCCCTTTACACAGAAAAGAGCAAAGGTATGTTTTCAGCTGCTTCAGAAAACCAGACTAAATTTAGTGGGTAGTTACAGAAGGGGAGAACTGTCCTGAAGACTAGGACAGAAGTCTTATTTTCACTATCCCAGTTCAGTGTCCAGTCTTCCCAGCCTACCTTCTGACAAGTCTAGCAATACGAATGACATATGATGCTTATCACTCCTACCTTTTCTTTGATATGTGTGGTATGAGGTTTAGGGGAAGACTGCCACTTGTCCACTTTGGGAAGGAGACTTCCCCTTTCTCCTCTTAGCAACCCTGAAGTTTAGATTACTTAGCCCCCAAACCTGCCACCTCACAACCTAAATTCAACTCTTTATATGCCCCTACAGTATTGTTACATACCATGCAACTGTCCATTTGTGTTCCTCTAAACGCTACCAGAAACCTAACTGATTCTTGGTGTCCCTGGATTGGAAGTCATGAGTTTAAAACCCTCATCTTGCCTGTATTGGGTTGTTGGGGTTTTTTAAAATGTGTGTCTGTGTGTGCACGTGTGCGTGTGCCTGTCTGTCATAGGTCCTTTAACAAAAGTTGGGGCTAGATGAGCTTGGTGTCTTCTAGGAATGAGCAGGGCAGGGGATTGAACTAACAACTCAGAACTTTGGCTGCCCAGATTACTTAACTGAGACTGTCATACTTTGGACATATCATGAGAAGACATGACTCATTAGGAAAGACAATGGAGATTATCATACAGCTAAATAAAGCTTCTTACCACCTGCTGAATTCAGTCTTTATTCAGGCTGCATGGTGGTGTTATCGCACAACTTTTCTACTGAAAACTGCTATCCGGGTACAGCCCAGCTCCAATGCTGGTCCTTTAACTCGCTTCGGCAGCCATTTTTCAAAGTTGGGAGCTTTTGCATGGCAAGAAACTGAGAGTTTCTAGAAGGCAGGGGGTTGGACTGGAAGGCCTTTGTGGTCTCTTCCAACTCTATGATTCTATGGCCTGTTACAGATTGCCAAAATAAAGCTGCTTTGGGTCTCTTTGGAGGTATGCTGTTTAAATGATGCATGCATCCTAAGAATCCGGAAGCTGCACCAAAGCTGCACTCCAGTGCTTAGGAATGGAGTGTGGCTTTGGTGCGACCGCCGGACTCTTAGGACCCATGCATCATTTAAATAGCATACCTCCAAAGAGACCCGAAGCAGCTTTATTTTGGCAGTCTGTAACAGGCCTATGTTTGCCAGGAAGAAGCAAAGCTGGGAAACATTAGCTTTTTGAACTACAATTCCCAGAATTCCCCATGCAGTCAAGTAGCTAGTAGCCATGCTGACTAGAGGAATCTGGGAGTTGTACTTTTTAAAATAAGATGTTTCCAAGTTGTGACAAAAGATGAATCTACAAACCATTTCCCTGATACCCTCACTTTTACTATGGATGGATCTCTATGAAAGTCTTGAATAACATAGCTCCCACCTCAGAAAAACTTACCATATGTTGAAAAATAAGCAATGCTACCCTTTTGCATGCAATTGGTAAGAAATAATTTTAGCAACAACAACCACTTGCTGATAAGAAGGAAGGCAAAAGAAGCAATACTGTAGCCAAGACGAATTGGCCACATTTGATTTGTGGACTCCAATGGCTCTGCTGTCACCTTCTTTGATTGAGAGACAGTGCTAGGCAGCATACGCTGCTCTGGCTGAAGAAAATTTATTACTGCAATTGTCTGAGTTTGCTTTTCTTAGAAGAGAAACATTGTCATATGAAATGACTGAAGAAGGAAGAGGAATCATTTATATTGCATTTCTGCACATAAGGCAGGCAACGTTTTATGTTATTCAGATTTTTGCAGTCATTTGGAACTAGTGTAATCCTGGGGTCCAAGGCAATGCAACTATATACATCCAGTGTACACATACGCCATTGTTAGTCCCAGTTACATTAGACTCATTGGTTCCATGATAACTTGGAACGTTAACACTTCTATAAATTCCATTGATTCAATGAGTCTATTTGAGTTGGGAAATAACAATAAGATCTAGGCACAGGATGTTGTTGGTTGTGGTGGTGTTTTTGTGTGCCTTCAAGTTGTTTCTGACTTATGGCAGCCCTAAGGCAAACCTAGCAGGGTTTTCTTAGCAAGATTAGTTCAGAGGAAGTTTGCCATTACCTTTCTCTGAAGCTGAGAGCATGTGACTTGCCCAATGTCACCCAGTGGTCAAGAGTTAAATATAACAAAATCCAAAATCTACAAAACAATGAGACATTTACTGGGCCAACTAAAAAGCATAAAATATATCATGTACATTTTTCAAGCTTCACTTGCTTCTCCATCGTACATAAACATCATACTGGCGGGTTATAAACCGCTGCTTTGCAATCTGCCGCCGCCATTGTTTGCTCCGTAAGGAGCATTAAGCGGCGCCTCTATGACGTCGCGAGGCGCCAGGGGCGGACTTGCGACATCATAGACGCCGCGACACGTGCGGATGCACAGCGTCCGATACGTAAATATGGCAGCCGCCGTGTGGAACGGCCACCGCCATATTGTACGTACAGAATACGTACTAGGGTTAGGGGGGTGCGGAAGCACCGCCCCTTCCTAACCCTAGTACGTATTCATTACGTACTAAATGGCGGTCTGTAACCCGCCACAGAAAAAGAAGGGTGATACTGTTAGAGTCACAGTCCTATATTTTGTCTCAGATGTTACTTCTTTTGTCAGTTAAGATGGTCTAGAGAGCAAGCAGAGGTCCCTCCTCTTTCATGGAAACTGGAGACAAAGGACAGAAAAACACAGACAATAAAACTTCTAATCCATTAGCAGCAGCAAAGTAACTTCAATTGAGATTCAGGCTATCTCTGCCCTGCACATAGCTAACTGCCCCTTTGTTAAGCAGAGAACATAGCATTGCTCAAGATGTCCCCGTACTGTTAGATCTGGAAAAAAAACACTTTTGGATGAGGATAGGTAAAACTTGCCAATTGTAGTCCAAGTGACAGAGTTATAGCCAAGGATCTCTCTGGAGGATTTTTATTTAGCTCAGTTTATTAGGTTGGCTACAAGGACCCTCAAGACCATTTCCTTTATGTATACCAATAAAAAAGAGATCGAAGGAATATTGCAGAGACAGAATTCTCTGAATGAAGTATTTCTTTTATTAAGGGGGAAATCACACAACAATCCACATTCATTCACACATACATGCCAGGACTAAGGAAATCAGGAGTTAGCTTGGAATAGCTGGAGGCTGATCTAATGGCAATACTTACACAAGACGAGGCTTGACTCCGGATCCAATTGTGAGAAGGATAGCATTGGATATGACCATTCAGGTGAGCGGAAGGAGGAATAGATGTACTGGGACCAGTCAGAGTTCACAGTGACAGAGTGTTCCCATGCCTTCCAACTAGCCCACTGACAAAGAATTTTGGGTATCTTTTATAAGCAAAAACTTGAAGACAATAGCTTGAAGTCAAAGGTGTTTGTCCTACATCAAAGGGAATAAAATCTACATTGTAAAGAATTGCTTGGTCTGGCAATGTCCGAGTTGAGAATAAAGTGGTAAATCAGCCTTATTGGGATTGTCCGACAAAACATCCTGCCTCAATTGCCTGTCTTCCTGAATTTGGAGGTGTTAACGTTTCTCATTTGCAACTCCCAAACTATTCTGTTTGATGTGCATATGGATTATGTAGTCGTTCCCCCACACTTCAGGGATCATGGCTGCCCAGAGTACAGCGTCCATTTGGGGCCATTGGGGAAATACACATACACCAAAATTCAGAAGATTTCCACTTAGCACAACAGAGTTTTACCTTTGTTGGACACTGAAAGTTAAATATGTTAAATATATTCTCATTCAGAATAATTACTGCTTGCTGCTAAATCGGTTTCAACATATAGCAGCTCTATCAATGAGAAACTTCCAAGAGACTATTATTAACAGCAATGCTAATCTCTACCAGCCAGAATACTGTTCCTGGAGTATTCTGGATTCAGATTCCCCCATTAGCTCCACACTCAGGAGTCAGGCTTGGCAGCTGTCTACAGGCTAGTCTCCCTGTACTGCCTGGCAATGCTCTCTCTGATGTCAGAAGCAAGGCATCTAGCATCAATCAAATGGCTGGGCACCTTGTTGTGAAGTAGGAAGTGTGTGTAGGTAGCTGCCCAGTAAATTCTAGAGCAAAAGGTGAGTTTTTTTACCGGTTCAGCTAGAGATAGGGCAGATTTGGTGCAGAACAGGCCTTCCCTTGTGAAGTCAGTCCACACTTGAATAAGACCTTTGGCCCTGCATCGTGTGAGACAAGCTGCAGCAAGGCCAAGGGGAAACTAGTGTAACTGGTCCACGTAGATATGCCCAGAACTTATCCACCTTTAGCAGGTCTTCCTCTTTTCCTACTGTCTCCCCAAATAAGATTTCTATTCCAGTGATTTTTTTTTTAGTGCTAAATTTCTAGCACTGCAAAAACACTTTTTAAAAAATCCTTCACACCTAGAACTCTGATAATCACAATCTCGTTTCTGTGGATCCCAAAACTGTATTTTAAAAAAAAAAAGCTCAACTGAAGTTTTAATGTAAAAATCTGGGGACTGGAGGAAAATTCCATTTGGGGAATGATTTCTTATTGGGGGACAAATCCCCTATTGCCCCCCATTCCCTGCAGTTATCCCTGAGTTACTGACAGATTGATTTCAACCTGAGGATCAAGTCCTTCTCTTCCACTCCCCATTTCATTCAGACCATTTTCACAAACTTTATAAGGAGAATATATTTTGCTTGCTTTGCTATCTAAGCTGTGGAGTACCTTTTGTTAATTACCTGCCTTTATTAAGAATGTCTGAAATTGCTGTTGACATTTCAGGGACTACAACTCTTGAACTGTTGTTTCTCTTGATATATATTATTAGGAATTAAGGGAGGGAGACATAGTGACTACATGTCCTTTTACAAGTTCTTCTAGATTAAGGCTGGGACACCTGTGACCCTCCAGATGTTTTTAGACTCCAGTTTTTCTCAGCCCCTTCCAATCTGGCCAGTAATTATGGGAAGAGTATTTTTGCAGTGTCTGGACTGATGCAGGTTTCCCAGCTGTACTTTAGATTTCAGTTTCTTTCCCAGCACACTAGAAATGTTAGCAAGGAAACATTACTGACAATTCAAAATAATGGGCAATGTTTTGAGACAAGTCACAGCCTGCTTCAGTTCCTGTTATTCCATCTGACTCATTCCATGCATATCACTTTTCCTTCCATTTTCACAAATCTTAGCTGACCAGTTCTTATTATAGACACATGATTTCATTCAACACTTTCTAGAATAATGTGTTTTGATCTGCCTGTTAAAGGTGAGCATATGGAGACACTGTTACTGCAGAACATAATTCATTTCATGCATCATTTTTTTCTCCTCAGAGAGGTTTAAACACACACATACACACACACACACACACACACACCAAGCACCTCCAAAATGTTGGTCTAAGAAGGCAGCAATTACTGCATCAGATTTTTATGGGAAAAAACAAAATTCTTTGAAGCATTCCCAGCTAATCCCTTGGAGAGACAAAGATGTTGAAAGAACACTGTCTCTTGCTATGGCTTAAAAGAAATCTTCTAAAAAAAGCTCTGCTGGAATGAATAGGAAACTAAGCAGCACCAACAAGCATCGTTTAGCTTGAACTTTTGATGAGATATTAAAATAAGTGCCTTTGGGACTAGAAAGGGGTGTATAAATTAAATGCACTGCAAAATGCACAGCAAAACTTAAATAAATGACTGGATAGAGAACAGAATATTTGACTACCATACATAAGCAGTTTTCCAATAAAAAAAACTAGAATTATTTGTTCTCTTCCAGTAACTGATGTACATTTAGATGGGCATATGTGCCTTTTGCATTCATGGGCCTCATTCATTTCAGAGGAAGGGCCTGATCTACATGGATGTCTTTGTATATGTTGGTCAGTTTCTCACATAGAAATGAATGGAGAAGCTCATATAGGATGAGAAGTCGCATGCTGCCATAAACCATTGTTGACTCTGGATATATTTCACTCAAAAGTGGTTTGTTTTACAGTGGGTCCTTGTTATCTGCTGGTGTTTGGTTTCAGGATCCCCCATGGATAACAAAATCTGTGGATGCTCAAGTCCCATTAAATATAATGGCATAGTAAAATCGTGTCCCTTATATAAAATGGAAAATCAAAGTTTGCTATTTGGAATTTATGCTTTTTGAGTATTTTCAAGCCATGGATGCTTGAATCCATGGATAAAAAGATCCATGGATGAGGGGGGGGGGGGGGCTGACTGTATTTTGCCTGCAAATGGATCAAGAGTTATAGTCACATAGGATCATTCCAGGATTTAGTTGAGGTCAAATAAAATATGTTTCTGAAAGTGAGTGAGGGTACCTAAAAGTACAGTGGATATGGGCCTGGAAAACATGAAGTACACACCTACATATGTCTACTTAGAGATAAAATCTATTGACTTTGAACATATTCCCAGGTAAATATGTAATAAGAGTAGCTCTGGAGTCTTTTATAGCAGTTCAATCCAAAGGCTGAAATCTTATATCTGCTTACCATGGAATAAGCCACAATGAACTAAATTAGATTTAGCTTTTCCTCCATTTTTATCATGAAGGTCCCAGACTAACTAGGGTTGCCATAGCACGCCCCCCCCCGTGACCAGCACGGTTTTGGGGGGGCCCCTCCCGGTCCAGTTTGGGCCCCCACCCGTGCCTGGTCCCCTGTTTGGGGGCCCGCTCCGGCCATTGCCGCTGCCGCTAATGCGGCTGCTGCGGCGCCAACCCACCTCCTCCTCCAGCTCGCCTTCCTCGCCTCCAAGGCGAGGGCTTGAACACTGCCCAGCCCAGGCCTCAGTAGGGGCCAGTGGCAGGCATGCGCATGCGCACGCGGAAGGAAGTGGGGCAGGGAAAGCGAGGCCCCATTCCCTTCCCTGGCTTCCTCCCCTGGCGACGGAGAAAGCCAGGCAGAGGTTTGGGGCTTCGCTTCAGCGAGGCCCCACTCCCTTCCCTGGCTTCTTCCGTCGCCGGCGGAGAAAGCCAGGCAGGGGAAAGAGCCTTTCCTCTTTCTCCTACTCCTTCTGCCTCCTCTCCTCCTCCTTTTCTTCCTCCCCTTCTTCCTCTTCTTCTTCCTCCTCCTCTTCCTTTCTTCTTCATCTTTTTCCTTCTCTTCTTCTTCCCCCTCTCCTCCTCCTTTTCTTCCTCCCCTTCTTCCTCTTCCTTCTTCCTCCTTTTCCTCCCCTTCTTCATCTTCTTCTTCCTCCTCCTCTTCTTCTCCATCTCTTCTCCTCCTCCTCCTCTTCCCCTCTTCCTTCCCTTCTTCTTCCTCTCTACTTCCTCTTCTTCTTCCTCCTCCTCTTCTTCTTCTCCTCTTCCTCCTCCTCTTCCTCCCCTTCTTCTTCATCTTTTTCCTCCTCTTCTTCTTCCTCCTCTGCTCCTTCCTCCCCTTCTTCCTCCTTTTCCTCCCCTTCTTCTTCATCTTCCTCCTCCTCTTCTTCTTCTCCTCCTCCTCTTCTTCCCCTCTTCCTCCCCTTCTTCTTCCTCTCTACTTCCTCCTCTTCTTCCTCCTCCTTCTTCTCCTCTTCCTCCTCCTCTGCCTTTTCCACTCTTCCTCCTCTTCAATGCCCAAATGTGCTGTTTGGAATGGGGGAGGCAGGTTGGCCAGAAAGGGAAGTCCATTTCTGCCATCTGTCTAGGAACAATGTCAAAATGTCCTCCATTTTGATCATGCCTAAGAAACATGCATTTATATTAACACTTTTTAAAAAGCATCATTTTTTTGTGTGTCCTCCATTTTTTACAAAATATGCCCTACATTTGAAAATTTTGTCCTACTTTTGTCCTACATTTGTCCCAGTTTCGAGGTCCAGAATTATGGCAACCGTAAGTCTAACTGTAGGCAATTCATCCTGTAAAAACACTGGTGGCCCCCAGATAATGCCATTTCAGTAGAGCACAAACAACTATTATGTTTTAAACTGGCCCTTGAAAGGACTCTATGGGCCAGAGGTTGGAAAAGTTACAGGTTGGGACTGTAATTTCCAGAAATCCTTAACCAGCATGAATCCTCCCCAAACCATTTGGCCACCACAACTCTCACTACTGTTTCTAAAATTTGGTCGTTGCAGTCCAAATTTTTTTAAAAAATTCTAACCTGTGTCCCAACACCATTGGGACATGCCAGGGATCATACCAGGATGCTCTAGATACAAAGTATGTGCTCTGCCACTGATGACCAGGGTAGAAACTACTAAAGCATAAGAGTTGGAAACCTCTTTATTTCCCTTTGGTAAGGATATGGAGGTATTTCCTATGTGTGCACCTGTTAGAATAATCAAGTAAGGGCATTTTAATAATAATTGGGGGAACTGCAAAATCTCAAAAGACCCAACGCTTTGACAGGAAATTTGCAGTTGGCTCATATATAAATAAGTGATATCCTCTCCAAATTTTTCTCACTTTCACCTTCCTGCACACAGTCGCTTAGACTCAGCCAGGTGGAAGTGGCCCCCGTGGCACTCCAATAACACAGACGTTGGGCACAGGATAATAAACCACTTTGTGCTCTGGGAAGTCCTCTGCACAGTGATTAATAATGATGATATTTTGGAAACAAAGGAAGCAGAACCAAAAAATGTGTCTAATGTCATTAGCTGTTCCTCAGACCAGTGATGCTTTCAGGGCTGCCACTAGGCAGATCTCTGTTGAGGAATGGCATGGCTCAGTGCAGTGGATCCAAATGCATCTTATCTGTCCAAAGGGGGTGGGTAGCTCTCAACAGCTGTTGTGCTGCTTTGTAAACAAGTGTGGGACATTGTTCTTTAACCCAGAATCATGCCTCAGAAAATATGTTTGCCTCTCCAAGGAGTTGGCTGGAAATGCTTCAAAGGATTTCGGTGTGGTTAGTCTCTCTTCTCCTCACCTCCACGACACATTGTGGTAATTGTCCACTCACTGACGATTCTTTCTACTTTTTAAAAGCAGTTTGCAATGATACAGTCAATTCACATGAAGCTTGTTAAGCCCAGGGTCCCAAAGTCTCTAAGCATCTGTGATAAGGAGATCTTAGAGGTTCCAAGAAATGAAACACGTTACACATCAAAAGCCAGGGTTAAGAAAATATGCAGATTGTGTGTGTACTGCTAAATATTTCTCCAAACCTGACTTGCATTCCTTCACTAGTGCGGAAAACATTGCAGTCCTTTTTTGTGGATTTCACATAACTTTCACACATTGGAGTATATGTTCATGCACAGCTTGGAAACATTACTTTTTGTAATGACACCTGCCAAGATCCCACAAGCTGGGTGAGTCTCAATTTTGGGAAATGTCAGAGTATAAATAAAGATCATCATCATCATCATCCAAGAAAAGAGTTTTATCAAGATCTGCATTCCGACATAAAAAGGCTTCACGCAGCTTTTCTTAGCTTTTCAAAAGAGTTTAAGGACTATGATTACCTATATTTTGAATGCTCTAATGTAGAATCAGGATTTATAGTAGACAGTACCAGCCCTGGATATTTTGCTGATGGAAGTGGATAAGCAACTGGTGACACCCTTTCCAAGACAAAGTCACTAACAACTATTCTTTCTACAGACACAGAATAGTGTTGGGGGTGGGGGTAACATGTGTCAATTACAGGACTATTATTCCACTTTAACATCCATGGCATCATGCTATAAGCTCATTATTCTTGTGTGCCTTCAAGTTGCATTAACATGGCAACCCCAAATCATGGAATTTTGTTGGCAAGATTTGTTCAAAGGGAGTTGTCTTTGCCTTCCTCTGAGGCTGAGTGTGACTTGCCCAAAGTCACCCAATAGACTTTCTTGGATGAGCAGATATTCGAATCCTGTTCTCCAGGGCCATAGTTCAACACTCAAACCAATATCTCTTTTAAAGTTTAGGAAGGAGTATTTAGAATTCTCTGCCAGAGATGTCCAGTGCCTCACTAAACTACAAACCTCAGGATTCCATGAAATGTTGCCATTGTAGTTAAAGTGGAATCATAGCACTATAATTGTGTAGTATGAAGGGGCTCAGAGTCAGCAGGGTTTGTTCCTGTAGAATAATTCTTGTTTCAATTTTTTGCATGAGTGGGGATTTTTATTTTTTATTTTTTTTTTAGTTCTGGACAATATAGAGGTCTTTGGACATCACAAAAAAATGGATTTAGAGGCCACCTCCGACTCTACTAAACAAACCCTCTAACCATCACTATCCCAATGTTACCTCTTCTTAGATCAGTGTAAAGACTGACTATTGCATATGAAGACCATCCAGAAATCTCAGTTGGTCAAGAATAACGATGTAAACAATTAGAAGTGAAATAATTTTCTGAGAATTCCAGTGGCTGGCAGTTTTGTTCTGAGGGCCAGTCAAAGTTTTGGTTTTAACCTGTAAAACCTGTAGTCTGTAATAGTACTGTAATAACACTCGTCACTGGAAAGTTTTCCCCTTCCCATTATTCTTTGAATCAGCTCTGTTTTGTTGTGATTGTTAATTCTCTTTTAATGAAAGTTTTATGTATGAGCTTTTCTAGATATATATTATGTTGCCTCTTTTAAACCACTGCTATTTAAAAGGATCCATGGTGGTACAGTGATTAAATGCTGGTACTGCAGCCACAAGGTTGTGAGTTCAATCCCAGGGGCTCCAAAGTTGACTCAGCCTTCCATCCTTTCGTAGGTTGGTAAAATGAGTACCCAGATTGTTGGGGGCAATTGGCTTATAGATTGTAAACCACGTAGAGAGTGCTGAGTTCACTGACAAGCAGTATAGAAATGTAAATGCTATTGCTATTTAAATTTTGGAAGCCACCTTGAACACTTAGGATCAAAAAGCTAGGGTAAATATCTTTTCAAATAGATATATAATAGCTATTTTTGAAGGCAAACTGCTGATTTACCACCTCATGCCACCAAAGCCCAAGGACAGAAGCAACAGTTAGCATCCAGTTCAGGATATTCCCTGGCAAAGTGCCATGCAGAGGGCCTCATACCCAAGCTGAGGACATACACATTGCCAAGGTTGCCCTATTATGTTTGTTTGCTAAAATATATATATTTTTCCTCTTTACCTAAAGATCTCAGGGCAGTGTGTAATAAAATAACTTGACCAGTTTAAAACAATGTAAACAATTTAAAAAATATTTACAAGGACTGAAAACATGTTAAACAAGTTAGCAAGTTAAAAGAAGATAGTTTAAGACTAGTTTGACTGGCTTAAAATGATTTAAAATAATGCACATTTACCTGTTTGCATAAAGGTTTCAATGGCTCTACACATTGGTAAGTAACCATGGCTGTTATTCAGTACTGCAGCTACTGTTTTGTTACCTAAACTTAGGAGTCTGTGCTTCAGTGTTGGACTATAACTCTGGAGACCAGGGTTCGATTCCCCGTTTGCTCATGAAACCCACTGGATCACTTTGGGCAAGTCACATGCCGTCAGCCTCAGGGGAAGGCAATAGCAAACCTCTGAACAAATCTTGCCGAGAAAACACCATGATAGATTCATCTTAGGGTCACCATAAATCAGAAATGACAACAGTTGGTTTGTATTCAGTAAGATTATTACATGAGTACCATCCCAGTCCACCTTAAGAGCCAGCCAACAGATTGGGCAAAGGAGCTCCATTCAGCCTCTGACTGGGGTACAAAGAGGACAATGTTTCCACCCCATTGCAGCATGCAGAAACTGCTCCAGCACCAGCTATCACCAATGAGAAGACCAGGTGCGTATATGAAAAGTTGATAAGTGCATAACATTGTTCCTAAACAATCAAGTTATCAGTTATAGAACTATGAGTTAAATGTGTTTAAAACACAGTTAAAGACTGAGCTAAATTTGGATAAAGGCAAAAGCTCAGCACAGACTGAGAATGTGATATAAGGTGTGGAAGGATGCAGAGCATAACACTCTCTGCTGTCCTGTGGCATTACAGTTATGGAACACTCTCCCCTTGGAGTCCCAATTGGTGCCAACATTGCTGTCATTCTGGCACCAGGTGAAAAATAGATCCCTGGCTTTAAATAGTTTTAAACAACTATTTTCACTTAAGTCACTTAATGTGTTTTTAGCCTGTTAAAGTCGTTTTTGTGCTTATACTGTTTAAATTTGTCAGATTGGGGGGGTTTTGGTACGCTGCCTCGAGACCTCTAGATGGAAGACAGAATATAAAATTTTCAATAAATAAATAAATAATACACTGAATGGAATCCTGCTGGGAAGTTACAACATCATAAACTAACCCAGGAGTTGAATTGTGCCACTGCACAATATTTGTATTCTCAGAAGGGGAGCAGAAATGTAGCTATGCCATTGGAACTACTGTACAGAGCAAACCAACATTATTCAAAGCTCAAAATTCCCATTGTACAATATGTCCCAGTAGATGTACAATGGGTCCCACTGCACAGTATGTCCTGTTATACGATGAATGGAAGCCCCTGATATAAATAATAATAATAAATAAAGTTTTTATTTATATCCCGCACCTTCCTTCGATCAGGGCGGCTTACAGTATAAAATTTAAAACAACAATACATACAATAAAATCCAAAATACATCACATATAAACAATAATAAAAAACACAGGCTAAAAGCCCCAAAGCCCTTCCTCTTGGCCACGAAAGAGGAGGGAGGCCCACAGGATTTTTAATCGGGGAATGCCTGTTGGAACAGGAAGGTCTTCAAATCCTTCCTGAATTGGGCCAGGGTGGTAGTCGAGCGGAGCTCAGTGGGCAGCGTATTCCAAAGGGCTGGGGCAGCAGTGGAAAATGTCCTCCTTGTGGTGGAGGACAATCTAGCCCCAGGCACCTTCAGTAGCTGCTGCCCAGATGTCCTGAGGGTGCGAGGCGGAATGTACGGGGAGAGGCGATCCTTTAGGTAACCTGGACCCAAGCCATTTAGGGCTTTATAGGTAATAACCAACGCCTTATATTGGGCCCGGAAGCGAATAGGCAACCAATGGAGATCTTTCAACACCGGTGTTATATGGCTGGTCCTGGGAGCACCAGTGACCAGCCGGGCTGCCATGTTCTGAACCATTTGCAGCTTCCGAGTTTGATATAAGGGTTGCCCCAAGTACAGTAGAGTACATTGCAGAAATCCAATCTCGAGGTTACCAGAGCATGTACAACAGTTTCTAGGTCCCTCTGGGCCAGGTATGGGCGCAGCTGGCGAATAAGCCGAAGCTGATAACAGGTGCTCTTGACCGTCGCGTTCACCTGAGCAGTCAGGTGTAGCGACGAGTCAAGAAGCACCCCCAGACTGCGCACGGAGTCCTTCGCAGGGAGCGTGACCCCGTTCAGGACAGGTGGAACCACTGCCATTCCTGGACCAGGGGAACCTATAACTAGTACCTCCGTTTTCTCTGGATTCAATTTGAGTCGGTTTTCCCTCATCCAGCCCATTACTGACTCCAGGCATGCCACGAGAGGAGAGACCCCATCCCCAGTCACTGCATCAGTCAGAGACATAGAGAAAATGATTTGGGTGTCATCAGCGTACTGATAACCCCGCGCCCCATGTCTCCGGATGATCTCTCCCAGCGGTTTCATGTAAATGTTAAATAGCATGGGAGACAGAATGGCTCCTTGAGGGACCCCAGTTTTAAGGGCCCGCTCGTCGGAGCACACGTCTCCCAGCTGGACCATCTGGGACCTCCCAGAGAGGTAGGACCGGAACCACTGGAGCGCAGTGCCCCCGATTCCCACCTCTGCCAGGCGTCCCAGAAGGATACCATGGTCTATGGTATCGAAAGCCGCTGAGATGTCCAAGAGCACCAACAGGGACACGCTTCCCCTGTCGACGCTCAGACGGAGATCATCGACCAAGGCGACCATGGCCGTCTCAACCCCGTAGCCCGCCCGGAAGCCAGTTTGAAATGGGTCCAGATAATCCGTTTCATCCAAGACCGCCTGAAGCTGGATTGCAACCGCCCTCTCGATCACCTTTCCCAAAAATGGTAGCAGCGAAACAGGCCGATAATTATTATGAACCAGGGGGTCGAGGGAGGGCTTAGCAATCAAAATGGCAGCTTCATTTATAAACCACTTCATACCACACTAAGATGTCTCTAAGCAGTTTACAACTGTAAGCTAATTGCCCCAACAAGCTGGGTACTCTTTTTAGTGACCTCGGAAGGATGCAAGCCTGAGTCAAGCCTGAGCCACTGGCTGGGACTGAACTCACAATCTTATGGTCTGTGAGTGGCTAGCTGCAGTACAGGCACTGTGCCACCAGGGCTCCATGTAGTGTGATTTTAAAAAAAGAAAATCTGGCAGCTTTGTGGGGACTTCTGGGAGGTTTCAGGGGGGTACACTTTGGGGTCCCAAAGACCACAGGTGACCCACAGGCCATACTTTGCCCACCCCTGCTCTAGATGTTTGGTGCAACACACATGAGTCCAACTCAACATAGCCAATGATGAGAAATGCTGGGAGCTGCAGTCCAATGCTGATGATCTGCTACTCAGATTGGGCTTTGTATCTCTGCTTTTATTCTGTTTCCTTATATTCCATGCTCCAGAAATATCCAAAAATTATTTTTGAAAGGGGAGAAGCTATGTAGAACTCTGAGCTCTCAAAACAAAGTATACAGTAATAACTCCAACTGACATTAAACATTGAAAAAGTGTAGAACGGCTATGCACTGGGGAGCAAATGCAATCTGAACTTTATAGCTTTGATATTCAATTTTTATTATTAATTTTTTCCCTTGCAGTGCTCAATATGTTTCATTTGCATTCAGAGCAAAAACAGTAGAGCTCTCTAGTGGCTAACTTTACCTTCAGTAAACTCCCTTTGTGATAATCAAAGTCAGTATAGTTGTTAAAGTGTCCTCTTCCTATTTCAAAAAGTAATGAAAAATCTAGTTAGCCAAGGTAACATAAGTTTATTTAATTTCTTTGGTGCAATTATAGCTATACTTTAACCAGTTTTCTAACAGAAATATAATCAAAGCTGATATATTTCACTTCTTAAATTGCTATATTGAGAAAAGAGCAGCACATGTAAAAAGATAAGAAACAAGATCAAATAAATTCGTTGGGGATGGATGCATTTTAAAGAGCACATATTTTCATTCTGGTTAAAAAACAAAAAC
Organism: Sceloporus undulatus; assembly: GCF_019175285.1. Taxonomy (NCBI): domain Eukaryota; kingdom Metazoa; phylum Chordata; class Lepidosauria; order Squamata; family Phrynosomatidae; genus Sceloporus; species Sceloporus undulatus. The sequence goes on from NC_056525.1 coordinate 218,095,981, forward strand.
AAAATCATACCTCTCTCTCTTGTTCAGTTCTAACAGGACTTAAAACAAGTTGGACCAAAGAAGGACCCAGGAAGGACAAGTGCTCTGGAAAGCTAATCCTCTGAAGAACAGTTGAAAGAATGTAATACGTTTAACTTGAAGAAGAGCAGGACATGCACAATGTCATTTGGATGTTCCTAGAAGATGCAGGAAGATGACAGTAGAACTGCATGAGATAACCTTCACCACCTTCTGCTGGAACCACCCATTATTCCTTCCCTCCCCAGATGAATGCCTGGTGGGTGTACATGTTCTCCATGCACATTGATATACACAGCATAGGAGTTCCAAACTTTGTACTGAAACCTCTGTGTGCATGAAGAACCCAATCTCATGAATGTCCATTGAAGGTTTATTGTTAGGGGGGGACTTGTGTACAGCTCCAGTAATGGCTTGAAGAACCCCTTCACATTATCATCAGAGACTAGGACATGGAGCAATGGATTCAAATTACAGGAAAAGAGATTCCACCTAAACACTAGGAAGAACTTTCTAATGGTAAGAGCTGTTTGACAATGGAATATACTGCCTCAGAATGTAGTAGAGTCTGCTTCTGTAGAAATTTTTAAACAGTGGATAGATGGCCATTTGTTGGGAGTGCTCTGGTTGTGAATTCCTTCATGGAAGGAGGTTGATGGCCCTTGTGGTTCCAGCTCTATGATTCCATGATTCTAAACTTTTTGACAATAGAAGAGACAGCATTGGCAAGTGGTGGAGTATTCCTTGCTGGAGATGTTTGACAGTGGATGGCTATCCATTAGGGATACTGTAGGTGCATCTTGCATTGAGCGAGGGGATCAGGTTAGATGACCTCTCCATTTGGTTTGAACCCTATGCCTTTATAGCAATGGTTCCCAACCTTTGGTCCTCCAGATGAATTAGACTTCAGCTCCCATCATTCCTGACCATTGGCCAAGTTGGTTGGGGCTTCTGGGAGCTGAAGTCCAAAACAAATGAAGGACCTATGTTTGGGAACCACTGTTTTATAGTAAAAGCTAACCATTATTTAACACAACATTTCCATGAACTTTCCATGTAGAATAGTTAACTCCCAACTTGTTTTAACCCTCTTTTTATTCACCACAGAAGGTGCATAAATCACAGCTCTTTAACATTCTGTATACTAATTATTGTGGATTTCAGGAGCCAGCCTCAGTCTAAATTTTTACTCCCATTTAATGGACCTAGAGCTTTCTCACAATCACAACATCAGAAAATTTCTTGTGCTCTTTGACTACAGTTTATGCAGCCTGATGGTATGAACAAAAGAGTACCAAGGGAATATGCACCTGTCAATATGTATAGAACTTTTGTGCTTCATAAACTTTTAGGCTGAACTACACTGTGGTTCTATTTCTAAAATCTCTTCCCCATAACAAAGCTCCTTTTCCATTATAATGTAGTAGTAATAGCATTCCACTCAATTCCTTTAAGAATCTCTACATGGCTTACAACAATTACAAAAATTGTAAAAAAAAAATCATCTACAAAGTGAAACATTTTAGTATACCCATTATTAACTTTAAAGTTATAAGTTGGTACTGAATTTACACAGGAAAAGCATTATTAAAATATTTTCATAAAGAGAAAAATATACAGTGCTTTCCTGAAGTCTTTTTATATACAGTCCTAAAATATCGGTGCTACTATGAAAGATCCACTACAGCTATTCCAATACATTTAACATAATGCACTGAGTGTTTGTTAAAGCATTTTCTGCACATATTAAACTATAGGAAAGGGGCAGACCCTGCGCAATGTCTTTGGCTATGTAAATTAAAGCCAGCACACAGAACCAAAGAATCAATGAAGCAAAGAGTTTGAAGGAGCCTCAAGGGCCAACCCTATACTGCTGCAATGGCTGATGGCAATTGTAGTTCAAAAATTATATGGAGGGCCACACATTCCCCATCCTGGTTTAAATCAATGAAACAAGGTCACTGTTTTATAGGAATTTATTTTGAGTCAGTCTAAACAGAAACTGAATTGAATTTGCAGTTTATTGTTAGATGCATAAGATCCTTTTTCATCAGAATGATAGGAAAGAGAGTGAGGAAGCATGCAGGCAGGCACTAATATAGAACAATTTAAAAGTGAATGAAAAATATTCACTTCCTTCTATCTGTCTTATTCTTGAATGCAAACAATCCTCTCCATATTTACCTGGAAGCAAGTCCCACTAGATCAGTGCAATTTGCTTCCATGTAACAAATACAATCCTAACTCAAAGTTGTGCAAGCTAAAAAAAGCCACCCTCAGAAATCTGCCAACAGACCTACTCTGCTGTCTAATATCTGTGAACAGAAGAGTCCAAAGGGGGAGCAAGAAGGGATGGGGTGAGAGAAGGAACACGTTAGATCAATCCAAACAATCTACACTCCAGGACACTGCCATAATACTAGCATAAAATTAGTTCAGGTTGAGGATAATCCTAGGTAATTTCTAACACATCTAGGCTGAGAAGAATTTGGATTCAGCAGAATTTCATCTGGTCTTGGGACAGCCTAGCTGTCCTTGGTTATCATGGCCTTTTAGGGTCATATTTTAAGTGCAAAGGATGGAATTTGCAATTATTCGAAACTCGGTTAATAAGGATCTTTTGATTTCAGCACCTTGGACAGCTAGATAGTTCTTTATTACAGACTTCTTGGGTTACAAAGGTCCTAATACCCTAAAAACACTAGGTTCCATCTAATCTTGGAAGCTAAGCAGGGTCAGCCCTGGTTAGTATTTGGATGGGAGCCCACCAACCAATATCATCTGCTGTAGACTATATTCCAGAGGAAGGAACTGGCAAAACTACCTCTGAGTATTCCTTGCCTAACAAACCCTGTGAAATTCATGGGGTTGCCTTGTTGACAGGTGACTTGAAGACACACACACACAGCACTATTTACAACAAAATCCAAAACAATCAAATAAACAAACAACCTTTGTGGCACAGCACCATACGGCCTCATATTTTTTGAGCCACTTCTGAGTTGTATTCACATAGGCTGAAGATTAACTACCTATGCAGAAATCATTCTGAATCAGTGAGACATACCCTTTTGACTTCACTTGCCCACTGAGTGTCATAATTTTTACACAAATGCCTGAGGAAGCAGGAAAATACTTAATCTGAACACTTAAAAAAAAACCTGCAATTTATGTTGACGCTCACGATATCTACCTAATTGTCTGTCAGGGAGAGTTGGTTAAAGAGAAACTATGCAATGACTATAAATATGGTTCGCATAGATACAATAATGGTATTATGCCAAATATTACTGATCAATGTGTGACAAATTATACATAGTTTAAACAGGAGTCTCCCAACACTTCAAATGAGGTCAAATCTCTTCATTTTGAAATTTTAAGGTGTTATATCTTTTCTCAGAACCTGGTATCACTAACACATTTGTTTGTTATGCTCTCAGAGCACCATCTCAAGCAAAAACAAAAAAAAATCCACAAGCACACAATGGCTGTATCCGCACTGCAGAAATAATCCAGTTTGACACCACTTTAAGTAACATGGCTCAATCTGAAGTTAAAGGCTTTCATGGCCAGCATCCATAGGTTTGTTGTTTTGTTTTTGTTTTGTTTTTTGTGGGTTTTTCGGGCTATGTGGCCAAGTTCTAGAAGAGTTTCTTCCTGACATTTCACCAGCATCTGTGGCTGGCATCTTCAGAGAATGCTTGCCTGGAAAAAGTTGGGTGTATGTATATATATATATATATATATATATATATATATATACACACACACACACTCTGTGAACCTGGGAATGCAGGAGTGATTGGCAAAGCCTGAAAAACCCACAAAAAACTGTGGCTCAATCCTATAGAATTCTGGGATTTGTTGTGGCACTAGAGCTCTCTGACAGAGAAGACTAAATGTCTCACAAAGCTACAATTCTTAGAGTTCAATAGCATTGAGCCATGGCCGTTAAAGTGGTGTAAAAAACTGGATTATTTCTGTAGTACAGATGGAGCAAATGGTGGAAGTCTTCCACAGAGCTAACATTTTACTGGATGTGTACCTTCCTCAAAAGGCATTTTAAATGCTCCCATGTTCTTAATGACAATGTGTAATTTTAGTTTTTGTCACTAGTTTTGAACTGAATAAATTAATGCTCTCTTTAAACCCCAAAGAGGGGTATTTTAATTGATTCTTTGAATATTTTAAGGTCTATTAATTCCATCAGTGTTGCCCACACTGCAGTTTCTGTATTCCAACTGTTCTTTTAATCATGTTCATTAAGAGGATTACTTTTACCTGCCAGTTAACATTTTCCATTGCATTAATAAATCTTTGGTTTGCTATTCAATCTGAACTAAAATGAATTACCCAAGTCCTCCTTGTTCTACTGTGGATCTTGCATGGCTCCATTATGTTCAGAGATTCGACTAAATGCAACAGCAATAGTGACAAAATGATAAATAATGGGAGTATAACTTACTGAAATACATAACAATAGCCAAAGTAATGTACAAGTAACTTTTCCCACACAACCACCCCTAAATTATTATTATTATTATTATTATTATTATTATTATTATTATTATTTGTATCCCACCTTTCCTCCCAAGACTGGGATCCAAGGCAGTTTACATATTAAAAAGATTACAATTGAAAACTTATAAAATCCACATTAAAATTGCATTAAACTAAGAACCATATTAAAACATACACTTTAGAAATTTTAACAGCAATAAACAATACAATTAAAACAAGAGATGACTTAAAGCCCTTTTTCATTTCTAAAAAAACACCGTCTGGATTTTTTAAAAAAGGTTTGGCATCCCAGTAGAAGAACAGCAAGGAGTAGACCATTCCAGCCTTCCTAGGAAGGGAGTTCCAAAGTGTAGGGTCAGCCACTGAGAAGGCCCGCTCTCATATCCCCACCAGCCATACCTGTGAAGGTGTTGGGACCAAGAGAAGGGCCTCTCCTGTGGATCTCAGGATCCAGATAGGCTTACATTTGAAGATACTATCTATCAGACAGCCTGGACCTAAACTGTGAGAGATGGAAGATGTAGAAAAGCAATCCCCATTGATTTCAAATGGGATAATACTTAAATCTCCCATGAACAGAGCCTGGGATACAGCTGGAATCATATCATGGGTACCACAGCTGTCTTTTTGTTGTAGAATTATTATTAATTGGAAAAATACAAATATGAATTAGAAAATTATATATAACTGGAAAATAATATAGTAAAATTACATGTACAGTAGAGTCTCAATTATCCGACATAAATGGGCGGGCTGATAGTTGGATAGCCGAAAATGTTGGATAATCCGGTGGGTCCAAGAAAAGCCTTGAAATCACTATGAATTGCAAACGTATTGAAGTTTTATTGCAGTAACAGTAAAAGTAACGTTGCAGTAACGTTATAGGGATAACATTGTAATGTATAAACAGTCCTCTAAAAATGTAAAGAAATCATTGATCAACATTGTGATGTACAATATGTACTGTATAAACAGTTCAGTCCTCTAAAAATGTAAAGAAATCACTGATCAACATTATGATGTACAATATGTACTGTATAAACAGTTCAGTCCTCTGAAAATGTAAAGAAATCACTGAGCAGAGACACTGGATAATCCGGAATGTTGGATAATCGAAGGTTGGATAATCGAGACTCTACTATAATTAAATACAAAAGGGAAGATTGACCCTTCTAACTCTCCACTTTCCTGAGCTATATTTATTATCTTAAAATAGTGCAAAGACTAAACGTGGAACAGGGAACAGGATCATACCCAGTGTCCGCACTCCCAGTTAGAATGTGGGGGAAAGCTACATTTACCTGTATTTAGTTTTTGTGGGGTTTTCGGGCTGTGTGGCCATGTTCTAGAAGACTTTCTTCCTGACATTTTGCCAGCATCTGTGGCTGGCATCAAGATGGGATTGAAGGTGACTGTCAGAGAGCCTACCTTTTGCAGGTGTCCCAGTCACACATTTAGCCTTTTTGAAAGTGTGAAGCCACAGTCACAAAGATTTAGTTTTTAAGCACTATTCTCAACCTCCAGCATATAATTTTTAGGACTCGTATCAGTCTCATGGTCTGACACACTATCACTTCTCTGTTTCAAATGACTAACTTTTTTCAAGCCACTATAACTTTATTATTTTTTATTATGATGATTATAATATGGCGGTCAAACCGAACCCATAATTCTCAAGTCCCTGATGGAGACTTACATAATGGAAGGCACAATGGCTGAAGGTTGTTAATTTAAAATGTGAAATTATAAATCAATTACAGTGATGGCTAAGGCCCTCCATGACATGCCACAATTTACTTTCAGTGGCATTTAAACCTATTGCGTATGCTGAACAATCTGTAATAAATTATGATATTTTTTCCTGGGCTCCTAAAATGAAGCTATAATGATGGTAGTTGAATTCTTGTACTGGGAAATAAGGTGGCATTTAATTCCTTGAGAACAAATGACAGTCACAAAAGAACAGTTAATTATTCTCAGCTGCAAAAGAGAGAGAAGGAGAGGGAGAGAGCACTCAGCAGAGATTTGTGTGTGGTGTCTATTCTTAACTAATTTTTAACTAAGACTGAGCTGCAAGTGAAATTTTCTTGGCTTTACTCTTTCTGAAAATTCTGGAATACCAAGAGTGACTGGAACATGAAGCAGACGCACTCCGTACTACAACATTTTGTTGCACTTCCCACTTGTTTGATGTAATCCCCTTACTCATTTTATCTACCTGTATCTACTTATCAAAAAGAACATTGAGAAACTGGAGTGTGTCCAAAGGAAGGCGACTAAAATGGTGAAGGGTCTGGAAACCATGTCCTATGAGGAACAAGAGCTGGGGATGTTTAGCCTGGTGAAGAGAAGGTTAAGAGGTGATATGACAGCCCTATTTAAATATTTGAAGGGATGTCATATTGAGAAGGGAGCCAGCTTGTTTTCTGCTGTTCCAGAGAACAGGACCCGGAACAATGGATGCAAGCTGCAGGAAAAGAGATTCAACATTAGGAGGAACTTCCTGACAGTAAGGGCTGTTTGACAGTGGAACACACTTCCTCGGAGAGTGGTGGAGTCTCCCTCCTTGGAAGTCTTTAAACAGAGGCTGGATGGCCACCTGTTGAGTATGCTTTGATTGAGAGCTCCTGCATGGCAAGGGGTTGGACTGGATGGCCCTGCGGTCTCTTCCAACTCTACAATTCTATGATTCTATTATACTGTTTGCCCTTGTTTTATTGTTCATACTCAATCTTTTATTTTCCACACCAAAATAAAATTGAAAACGTGTCATTCTGTGATGAGATTTATCACCGTTTTCCTCTGTGCATTAGATACTGAAGAGAACATAATAAAATGGGACAGTAGTTTTGCAGTAATCAGGAATCATCTTCCTTTTAGATCTCCATAAAAATTTCATTTCCCTTTGATCAACCTCAGGCAAGGGTTATCACCTACTCCCATTTAGACATTTTTTTATGGTAACAAGTGCTCTTTTTTCACTCTCCAGTACTATGGAATTACCATCATCTGAAAGAATTGTTTAGGTTCCTTGACCAGAAGAGGCATTTAACTGTGTCATGTGTGATGTATGGCACATTTAATTGCTCTTTGCAGCTATTCAAAAAGCATTCAGAAGTAATCATTTAGCATTAATATCCTGGGGCAATCCGAGGTCACAGTACATTAAAAACTAATTCAGAGTGGTTCAAGAATGCATTTTTCATACAGGGAGTAGTGCAATCTTTACATGGGATAAAAAGTGATAGTGGCAATTCAGCACAATGGGAGACAGGTTATTCCAAAGATCTGCCATTGGTTCTGTAGTCACAGCTAAGAGTGATGTGTTTCTGTCATCGGAGCTCAACACACCGTTAGAGATCCAATATAACTCAAACAATCTTTTTAGCTTCTGATGAATAAAGTCTGGCATGCTAAAGAAACAACTGGCAGTAGCTATTCATTTTGCAATGTTTAAAGAAAAAGAGTCTGTTTTTGGCTTGTATAGATTGACCTTGTTATGCACCCCATCCTGAATCAAGAGAAACCCTGTAACAGCACTTTTAGATTGTTGGAAATGTTTTAATAATTTGTTCTTACTAACATGGTCTTTCTTTCAGAGCCAATGTGGCTTAGTGTTTTGAGTGTTGGACTATGACTCTGGAGACCAGGGTTCAATTCCCAGCTCAGCCATGAAATCCAGCGGGTGGCCTTGGGCTAAGTTGGAAATCATACAGTTTGAAGGCACACAACAACAACAACTGTCAGTTGTTTCTTCAGCATGCCAGACTTTATTCTTTACATTTTATAACCTAGGCCACAACCTTGCATCTGGAGATAGTAGCTATTACAGTTGCCCATCCAACCTTCTGTTCTCAGCTGAAGCCCTCTGAACCTGACCATTTGCTGGTCAAAGTGGAGGGAACAGCAGATAAATGTCCAGCTATTTTTCTATATCTGGACACACAACAATAGACATCTCCATGGATCTCCAGGGCTATATTCATCTATTCCACTCACCACAGGCTAATCCCATTGCAAAACTAGATCTGCCAGTTCATCTCCATGCACCAAGACCAATTAACTATGTCTCTGTGAACTTACAGTCAATTAAAACTGGACCTGCAACTTCATTTCCATACACAATGGATTTGTAATTTGAATTGACATCCTCAGTGGCGTGTGTGTGTGTGTCTTCCACTCCACCAAATGCATCTGAGGAAGTACACTGATGTTTATAAAAGCTCATGCTGCTAATTTCTTTTCTTTCAATTAGTCTCAAAAGTGTGACCTTGAGACAGCCACTTTTTCTTAGGCAAGCCTAGTTCTCAGGTTTCTTTCAAGGATAAACAGGGTATGATTCTTAAAGCTTTCTTAAAGTATTTTGCTAATTCAGATTTAGTTCATTTGCTTTCTGCTTTTTAATCACAAAAAAAGGCTGGTGAGATCATAGAATCATAGAATCATAGAGTTGGAAGAGACCACTAGGGCCATCCAGTCCAACCCCCTGCCATGCAGGAAATCCAAATCAAAGCATCCCTGACAGATGGCCATCCAGCCTCTGTTTAAAGACCTCCAAGGAAGGAGACTCTATCACCCTCCGAGGGAGTGCATTCCATTGTCGAACAGCCCTAACTGTCAGGAAGTTCCTCCTAAAGTTCAGGTGGAATCTCTTTTCCTGCAGCTTGCATCCATTGTTCCGGGTCCTGTTCTCTGGAGCAGCAGAAAACAAGCTTGCTCCCTCTTCAATATGACATCCCTTCAAATATTTAAACAGGGCTATCATATCACCTCTTAACCTTTTTTTCTCCAGGCTAAACATCCCCAGCTCCCTAAGTCGTTCCTCATAGGGCATGATTTCCAGACCTTTCACCATTTTTGTCGCCCTCCTTTGGACACGCTCCAGTTTCTCAATGTCCTTTCTGAATTGTGGCGCCCAGAACTGGACACAATATTCTAGGTGGGGCCTGACCAAAGCAGAATACAGTGGCACTATTACTTCTCTTGATCTAGACACTATACTTCTATTGATGCAGCCTAAAATAGCATTGGCCTTTTTAGCTGCCGCATCACACTGTTCACTCATGTTCAACTTGTGGTCTACTTGGACTCCTAGATCCCTTTCACACGTAGTTTCGTTCAGCCAGGTGTCACCCATCCTATATCTGTGCATTTTATTTTTCCGCCCTAAGTGCAATACCTTACATTTCTCCGTGTTGAATTTCATTTTGTTAGCTTTGGCCCAGCTTTCTAGTCTATTCAGGTCATTTTGAATCTTGATCCTGTCCTCTGGGGTATTAGCTATTCCCCCTAATTTGGTATCATCTGCAAATTTGATAAGTATGCTCCCAATTCTGTCATCCAGGTCATTGATAAAGATGTTGAATAGCACTGGGCCCAGGACAGAGCCCTGTGGGACCCCACTGGTCACTTCTCTCCAGGATGAAAAGGAGCCATTGTTGAGCACCCTTTGGGTTCGGCCGGTCAACCAATTACAGATCCATTTAACAGTTCCTTTGTCTAGCCCACATTTTACAAGCTTGTTTGCAAGAATGTCATGGGGAACTTTGTCAAAGGCCTTACTGAAATCAAGATATACTATATCCACAGCATTCCCTTCATCTACCAAGCTGGTAATTTTATCAAAGAAAGAGATCAGGTTTGTCTGGCATGACTTGTTTCTCTGAAACCCATGTTGACTTTTTGTGATTATGGCATTGCCTTCTAGATGTTCACAGACTCTCTGTTTAATGATCTGCTCCAGAATCTTTCCTAGTACTGATGTCAGACTAACTGGACGATAATTGTTGGGATCCTCTTTTTTCCCCTTTTTGAAGATGGGGACAACGTTTGCCCTCCGCCAGTCTGCTGGGACCTCTCCTGTTTTCCAGGAGTTTTCAAAGATTATTGCCAATGGCTCCGATATTACATTTGCCAGTTCTTTTAATACCCTTGGATGGAGTTCATCTGGTCCCGGAGACTTAAATTCATTTAGTTTAATAAGGTGTTCCTCTACTATCTCTTTACTTATTCTGTGCTGAAATTCCCCTATTCTGTCCTCTGCTCCATTATCCTCAGGTTGAGCACCCTTTGCCTTTTCTGAGAAGACTGAGGCAAAGAAGGTGTTGAGTAATTCTGCCTTTTCTCTGTCTTCTGTTAGCATTTTGCCATCTTCTCCACGCAGTCGCCCTACCGTTTCCTTCTTCTTCCTTTTGCTGCGGACATATCCAAAAAAGCCCTTTTTATTGTTCTTAACCTCTCTAGCAAGCCTGAGTTCATTCTGCGCTTTAGCTTTTCTGACTTTACCCCTACACATGCCTGCTATTTCTTTGAATTCCTTTTTTGTGATTTCCCCCTTTTTCCATTTCTTATACATGTTCCGTTTCAAACTTAACTCAGTTGAAAGTTCCTTAGTCATCCATCCTGGTTTCTTGAGACACCTCCCGTTTTTCTTTCTCACTGGAACTGTTTGAAATTGTGCCTTCAGTATCTCCCTTTTGAGAAAGTCCCATCCGTCCTGAACTCCTTTATCTTTTAGTATTTCTGACCATGGAATTACCCTCAATACTTCTCTAAGTTTACTGAAATCCGCTCTCCTAAAGTCTAGGATGTGTGTCTGACTATGCCTGGCTTCTCCTTTCCACTGTATTACAAACTCCAGGAGAACATGGTCACTTCCACCTAATGATCCCACTACTTGCACCCCATTAACCAAGTCATCCTTGTTGGTTAGGATCAGATCTAAAATAGCTGACCCCCTTGTTGCCTCTTCCACCTTTTGGACCATGAAATTGTCTTCCAGGCAAGTGAGGAATTTGCTAGGCCTTGAGGATTTTGCTGGACAGGTGGGCTTTACACACACACACACACACACACACAGGGGCATTACAACTTAACTCCTCTGCAGACAAATCCATTGAGGCAGCCATGATAGGACATAATTGTTAGATTTCAAATTGGGGTGAAAACATGAAGGAATCATTGTTTTTTAAGAAAAATAATTAAATAATTAATCTGTATTCATTTTAATTCATACTTGTTAAATCTGAGTTAAATCCAAATGGCGCTCTTTTGAGTGTATTTTCACCTTAAATTAAACAAACATATACACCTCATTACCCTATTCATAATTACTACGCCCTCCCCCTTGAGGTTCCCCACATATGTCCAGAATATTTCAAAAACTGGATGCTCCCATAGCAGTATTTTAAGATCTTCAAAGGGAACCCATATTTAGGTCCCGTTGTTATCCATAGTGAATTAGGAAGAAAAGGGTGAAAGCATCTTCTTCGCGGTTGTTTTGACTCTGCAGCTCTAGGCTGCATCAATAGAAGAATAGTGTCTAAGTCCACCTGGAATATTGTGTCCAGTTCTGCACACCAAAATTCAAAAAGGATGCTGAGAGCTGGAGCATGTCTGGAGGAGGGCAATCAAAATAGTGAAAGTTCTGGAAACCATGTCCTATGAGGAGCAGCTTAGAGAGCTGGGTATGTTTAGCCTGGAGAAGAGACAGTTAAGAGATGATATGATAGCCCTGTTTAAATATTTGAAGGGGTGTCATGCTGAAGATGGAGTGAATTTTCTTCAGCTCCACAGAATAGGACCCAGACCAATGGGTTCAAACTAGAGAAAAAAAGATTCCACCTGAATGTTAGGAAGAACTGACAGTAAGAGCTGCTGGAACACACTCCATTGGAGAGTGTTGGGGTCGCCTTCTTGGAGGTTTTTAAACAGAGCCTGGATGGCCATCTGTCAGGGGTGCTTTGATTGTGTATTCCTGCATGGCAAGGGGTTGGACTGGATGGCCCTTGAGTCTCATCCAGCTCTAGGATTCTAGGATTCTATGATAATAGGAACTAACTTAGCTCGCTCTCTACTGTCCTTCTACCAGTAGGCAAAAACCTTTGCCATGTAAACTGGTCTGCCATTGAAGAGGGTCAAACTGGTTTGTCTTTGATTGTTGTTTTCTTAATGGCTTTGTTAAAAAATTTAAATATTTTTAATTTTTTAAAATTATTTTATTATTAAAACATATAAAACTGATAAAAAATACAATACACAAAAGTTCAAACACTTCAGAACTCTTCTTATCATCATTAATAATTAATTGTTATCCTCCCATTAGTATCAGACAATAAAAGCTTTGTTAATTTTATTTGTATTTTATAATTTTTTAATCATGGTTTTGTTTTGAATCTGCATTCTCTCATTTCTAGCTATCTAGAATGTTGGTTAGAAAGAGAACAAAGGGTTCGAGGCACCTTTGTTTCGATCCCTAAAACTGCTCTTACATGATACGCTACTGAATGCCACCTGTTTTATAAAAAGAGTGTAAACAAAGCGGTGGCAAGTGCTTCTTCATGGCCCGTGTGATACTATGCATTTTAAACACAACCCCAAGTGTGAAGAAGAAGCAGGTAGGCAGAGAAAATAAAGAGTTAATGAGCCAACTTGTTTGTTTGCTCTTGATTTGGGGCTGAAAAATTAATTTTAGCATCTTAATTTAATTATCCCACGTCTTATAGGTAACTCATTGCTCGGGGGGTTTCCACTAACCAGAAATTGAACCCAGGTGTCAGCAGGTGACAGCTTCTGCATTAATTCACTGCATTTTCTACCCTCTCCCTCCACACCGCCATTAACAATCTTCAGTTTTAAGTGCAAGGTTAGATAAAAAATCCTCCATGTTAAAAATAACCACCCCAGCCCCCACCCCGCATCAGGAATTCTACCACAAAGGAGAGATTAGGACAGCCAATTTAATGACTTAATATTGCATAATATAAAACCATTCCAGTTGAATAACTTTTAATTTATTATAATGCATAGATGCCAATTATGCCTGATTTATTAAGAGAAGTTCAGCAGTACTAGGGCCCTGTGTTTTGAGTGGTTGCCATGGAACCAAGCTTTCCCAAGGACAGCTTAAGGATCATTAAAGTGTCAAGGTGATAAGTTTTGACACTTAGTGGATTTAATGATGGATGATAATAATGTTACCTATTCACATTGCAAAACATCTAAGATTCAAGCTAGCCCACAGACACTCCTGATTTAGATTAGCTAATTTGGAGAAAACCAGGTGATTCTGGTGTTGGTGCTACTGTTTGGGTTGTCATTCCTCCTGTCGTGTTATTCCTTTAACCAAGGCATTTAAACTACTTTTTAAAACCTGGCTAGCATCTCCAGTGCAACATAGCGCTATCAGCAGTTGAGTTCAGAGTTTCACAAGTACCATTATCTGGATCCAGAATTTCATGAGTGAATAGGGTTCCCTCATTTTTCAACTCCATTTCCTCTCATACCTCTGGCCCTGATGAAAATATATCCCAGAGACTCTGAAGAACCCCTGGGACAACATGTGAAGCTTATATAGGTAAGATGGGAAATCAACAGCTTCACTCCTTCCATTTCTGGAAGTTCCATTGTATCCTTGTCCTTTCTGTGAACAGAAAAACCATTTAGCAACAGAATCATCATCATCATCATCAGGGCACAGCTGGATTCAAATCCATATCTAAAACAGTTAAAAGAAACAGTTTTTGTGGGTTTTTTGGGCTATGAGGCCATGTTCTAGAAGAGTTTCTTCCTGACGTTTCGCCAGCATCTGTGGTAGGCCCATCCCACCTGGCCTCCCCAAAGCAGCTGAGCCCTTCCCAGAAGGCATCTGGCTCCATCCTGGCCTCTGAGGGAAGAGAAGATAGGCCCATCCCACCTGGCCTCCCCAATGCCACCGGGCCTACCCTTAAGAAATAGAGCCCTCCCTCCAGTCCATCTCCCTTGGTCCAGGCCTCAGAGGGAGAGATGAACTCCAGGACCTGATCCCTTTCCCCACAACCATTCCTTCTCCTTTTGTGTCATGTCTTCTTAGATTGTGAGCCTGAGGGCAGGGAACCGTCTAATTAAAAGATTGTATGTACAGTGCTGTGTAAATTTACAGCACTATATAAATAAAGCATAATAATAATAATAATAATAATAATAATAATAATAATAATAATAATAATAATAATAATAGCAGTTTGCTTTCACTTTAACCGTCTGGTGTAGGTTCCATCCTACACAATCCTGAGATTTGTAGTTTGGTGATGTATTCAGCCGGGTGTGTCAGATACCTCTGGTGTTTCACCAAAACCAGGACTCCCTTCCCATTTGCCTTGGCATTGCCATACCACCCTCAATAGACCATGAGACAGCAACACAAGACATAATAAAATCCAGTACCTGTACCATGTGGTATTCCTGCTCTTCTGTTTTATGAAGTCAAACTCCTGTAATTACAAAAAGATTGTTATTATTATTATTATCATCATCATCATCATCAAATGATGTGGAAATGGATCCAGGGGTATATGGAAGTGATAACCTATGCCCACATATTTGGATGTAGGTCTCAGGAATATTAGTGGGCTTAAAGGTACATCTGCACTGAAGAAATAATAACTTAGTATTTATGAAGTTCAGGCTCCTTGTCTATAGAAAAGAGATAGACAACCAGTGAGTCTGATGGCCAACTTATCATCCCTAGGACCTTCCAGAACAGTGGTGCTCCCATGCTGGGTGACTCAGCATGGGGCAGCAGCAACCAAATGGACACGTTCCTCTAGCCCCAGGCTTTCTTCCTGGGGCCAGAGCAGCCAGCAAGGGTGCATGCCTCCTGCCCGAAAACCTGGTGTCACCCCTCTTCTGGGTGTCACCTGGTCTGGTCCACACCACACACCAATGATGCCACTGCTCCAGGGGCTGCTTGGATTGCCCAAAATGCTTCCATAACCCCATCACAAAAAAGCCAGAAGGGGAAAACTCAGAAGTGGTCAGGAAAAAAAATCAATTTTCTAAAGGAAAAGGAAAAAATCTTTTTTAAAAGTAAGTAAAAGTAACTATTTTTGAAAAACAGAAAATTGTTTCATCTTAAACAGTTGTTTTATATTACGCCCGGTAAATACCTTCCCTGCAGAGGAAAAAGAACACGCAAGAAGAGGGTTCTTTTAAAGCTGCAGGGGCAGTGTAACAAGTGCACCACTGGCGCACTCATTACATAAGCGCCATCCATACTAGGGTTAGGGACTGTGCGGTTGCTGCGCAGTCCCTTAACCCTAGTATGGCACAAGCACTGTGCATTAGCGCCGTTTGCACCGCGCCTTAAATATGTTAAATAGGCTACCATCCTATTTAAAAGGCTTCCTGGAAGAGGCAATTCACTGTTTCTTTTCTGGCCAAAACAAGCAAAAGGTTAAGAATTTAGAGTGCCCTGACAACCACAAAATCAGTCCTGAGCAGAACCCTGCCAGGTCAGCATCATCCCAGCCCCTCAGATTTCTGCACCAAAACCTGAAAATGAGGGATGGCCCCTTGTGGTATCATTAAGCATTATGCACTAAGTGCCAACCACATTGGCTCATAGCTTGTTATTCAAACACACATGTATTTTGCCACTTGGTAATTAAGACAGAAATCTTACCTAAAGGGACCATTCCCAGAGCAAATAGAATGAAATTACATTCAGCCCTCCACATTCACAGGGGTTAGGGGTGCAAGACACACACAAACATGCAAATGTGAAAAAATCACAAATAATTTCCACCCCTTCATGGAAGCTAGTTAAAAGGGCGGGTGGGCAGGGAAAAAGGAGCAGGTGCATGCACTTCTCTTCTTCCCCTGCCTTCCAGTCCCTTTAACTGGCTCCCTGCCCCTTTCCTGGGTAGATGACTGCCTGCTTTATATAGGCATTCATCCACCCAGGAAAGGGGATGGATTCATTTCTCCAAGCCCCTTTCCTGGGTGAATTGCTTTGCCCTGGGGAAGGCAACTATCCAACCAGGAAAGGGACAGGGTTGATGGGCATACCTTTCTTTCCCTGTTTGTCCCTGCTGGCCTCTCCCCCTGAGTAGAAAAAGCCCAGAAGGGAGGAGAAGGAGGATTGCACACGCTTCGACCTCATGAATAATCAAAACCACAAATGTCAAAGCCATGAATGTGGAGGGACGAGTGTATTCCTTCTCACTTATTTAGGGAGATGGGTTAAGGAACACTGAATCTAGCCCACTTGCTTCCAGCCAGAAGATGGATGCAGAGCAGAGTGGAGGGTGAGCCCTGGCTTTACAACAACTGGGAGAGGAGAAACTACATTAATACATAGACCCTCTGGCTTTGCAAGTCACAGCAACAAATCATAAATTGCAGCAAGCTGCTGCTTTAATGGCTGAGCTGGAGATAACCCACACACCCACCCCCCCCCCCCAAAAAAAAAAACTGGTGAATTTGCACTCTCATCCCCCACCTAAAGATGGCCCATGAGAACTGAAGACTCAGGTCCAGGTCCTAACATTTGGCAACCCTAGTCCTAAATGGCCGCCTGCATCTCACAGGAGACATACAGATACAGCAAGGCTGTTTCTTTCACCTCTCTGCAAGCCATGTCTTCTACTGTGGTCTCATTAACAGCTGTTCAAGGAATGCTTCATAAAAGTTTCATTCCTGCTCAAAGTTCTGCTATGTTACCTTACCCGGTCTAGGAACAGCTAAAAGTACTTCCTAACTGATCACAATTAGGCCTCATGAGCAAACATTTAAAAAGGCATCCGTCATATAAAGCTGGATGAAGACGAAAGGCAAGGAAACTGCAACCTGTTCATGAATATTCGGCTATCTAGTATGGAGGCCAAATTCCTCAGATCCATTTGTGATTAAGAATTATTTGGTCAGCTGTACTGCTATCACTGCCAAAAGCATCCATAGGCTCTCCAAGCGATATGCTCAGCATTTAATGCCAGTTTCCTGATATAATGTTGGGGGTAGGTGTAATAAAAATGTACTTATTCCTGTCAAAACTAATCTGTTAATTGAAAAGTTTGTGGCAAGCATGTCTATGGTTTGTATCTGGCTCTCTGTTTGAAGGAAAATGGAGCTGTTTTCCTTAAGCAGTGAGTTGCCTATTGTGTAGGTAATTACGAGGTCTATGCTGACCTGGCAATGAGGTAGTATATATCTAAATACCTGAAGTGAAGGAGAAAAAACAGAAATGAAAGCCGAGGCCCCATCTGCCAAGCTATAATGACTGTGCTATTTGAAGGCAGAAAGGTTTGTCTTGAAGCAGCTGGTTTCTCTCCAAGTGACCTTTTAGCATTTCTGCTTTTGCCGTCTGACAGATGTGTCAACTCAATAATTTCAAAAGCCCCTGAGTAAATAACCAATTGTGAGCAAGGATGACCCAAAGCGATGACAAAATGGGTGTGTGCAGCACATTACAGAGCATAATACCTACTGAAAGAACTGGGCACATTATTGGAAGGAGAAAAAACATTTTACTCTTATTTTTGAGTAAATGGGTTTTCCTGCCTGCAGATCTGTTCTTTTCAGGGAGGGGTGAAGGCAGGAAAAAAGAGGACGGCGGAGTGAATAGAATGGCATTGTAATGTGTTTGCCCTTGGAAGACTTCTATTAGCTGGTTGCAGGACTCAGGTGGTGTGTCAGAGCTCAAAATGGAGTCCTGCTCCCTCACTCCTCTCACAGCTGGGGGAAAGGTACCAAGGCCTACTCTAATTGGCTTTGTGAATGATTGGAGAGCCAAAGAGAGGTGATTGCAATCAAACTAGGTCTGATAGAATTTAAAGCCTTCTCCCGAGTTTTCAGAAGGGAGTCTCCAAACTGTTCAACACTCAGAAGCAAAGGCTAGTTTTTCAAAAAAGCAACACCGAAATGGCCAGAGGGTATTAAAAGTCCTGGGTGTTTTGAGAACCTACAGTATTAGCCAAATCTCTCATTTATTCAGTAATTGCCATTCATTTATAATATCTCTTCTCCAGTTCATATACAAAGAGTCCTCCAGTACGAGTAAAATCTACTCACATTTTGCATCAGCCATACACTCCAGTACATTTTACAGCATCAAAGCATCAGTTGCCAAATGAGCTGGGCTCTCATTGACAAAGAAAAGAAACGAAGAAAAATCTGATTCCTCTGCCATGAAGAAACACAGTAACAGTTGTTATTATTTTTCTTTCTTTGCTTCCTTTGTTTTAAAGATTTATAATGTACCTTGTAGGGCTCCAGAACTTGTGACTCTCCTTTAACATAAGATGTTGGACATACATCCCATCTCTTGTTCACAAAACCAAAAATGAATGTCTAAAGTTGTTTGGAGAGACGGAACTGGTACAGGCTATGAAGGGTATGGAGGTGAGGATGAAACATGGAGCATGCTCACCCATTTTAAGATAAATTCTCCCAAGGCAATATACAACAGAACCTGAAACTACAATGCTTAATAAAAGAATAAGAAACATAATAAAACTTTTTGAGTATGCAAAACAGCGCTAAACACAGATGTGCCAATTATTTATTAACAACATTAAGTTTCATAGGGTTGCCAGAGTGAGAACTAGAGACAGCTCCTGTACCTTGAATGGCTATATAGCGGGGGGGAGTTTCAGCAGCTGTTGCTTGTCACACAAGCAGATAAGAAGCAACAACTGCTGAAATTCCCTCTTCTTTGCAACCATTGAAGATACAGAAACTCTCTCCCATTTAAAATCTGGCAATTCTAGGAAGAACATCAACTTCATGAAATGAGCTTTGCCTAGTCACTAGTACACATATGCAGGCCTCAAATTTCCTAGCCTCCAAAGAACATTGAATTTTAAGTTTATTTTCTGGATTTTAAGAATCTCCCCATACCCACATGGCCAGAAGAAAGAGGGGTCTGCTTGTATAAATAAATATCCCTCCATATCATCTGAAATGAGGACGACAACCACAACATCTTGACAAAATGCAGGCCTATGACTAACATTGTCATTGTCATTTTTTTTCTGACCATATCTCTCCGCCTCTACTGCCAAGATCCTGGTCCATGCCCTAGTGGTCTCACGACTTGATTACTGTAATGTCCTCCTGGCTGGGCTTCCTCTTTCTCACCTCCATCCTTTAATTTCTGTCCAGCATTCAGCTGCACGCATTATCACATCCACCCACCGCTGTGACCATATCTCTCCTGTGTTGGCATCCCTTCACTGGCTCCCCCTCCCTTTCCGCATTCAGTATAAGCTCCTGCTGTCGACGTTTAAAGCCCTCCATGGGCTGACCCCTCCTTACTTATCAGACCTTATTTCTCCTTGCCTTCCCACTAGGGCCCTCCGTTCTGGTAGTCAAGGTCTGCTGTCCCAGCCCAGGATTTCCTCTGCCCCTTCTCGGATTCGCCCCTTTTCACTCGCTGCCCCTCACTCCTGGAACCTTCTTCCCCCGCGAGCAAGAGCCATCACTTCTTTAACTAGCTTCAAAATGGAATTGGAAACCATCCTGTTCAGGGCAACGTTCCCAGGCATTGCATAATTGTCACTTGCTATTTGATGTTCTTTTGTTGTCTGTTTTATTGAATCATTTCCTGTATTGCTATGTATTTTATATGTATTATCCTACTAGAGAGGCCCCTTCCCCACCACCACTCCCTTTGTGTCATGTCTTTTTAGACTGTAAGCCTGAGGGCAGGGAACCGTCCAATTATAAAGATTGTATGTACAGCGCTGTGTAAATTTACAGCGCTTTATAAATAAAGGTTAATAATAATAATAATAATAATTCCTCCTGTATGATTTTTGAAGTCTTTGCCTGATGAAGAAGCCAGTAGAGTGCCAAAAGCTTGCAACATGTATATTGTGCATTTTGTTTGGCCCAATAAAGGTAACACTGGCCCATTATAAACGGGCGTAAAGTACGTCCTGAGGATGTACAAAATGGCGGCACCCTATGCACACGGGCACCGCCATGGGGACGTCACCACCGTGCCGCCTCCAAATGGGGCGGCGCGGAAGTGACGTCCTCACACCATGCGAAGGCACCTGGGGCGCTCTTTCAGCAGCCCCGGAAGGAGCTCCATTTCGGAGCTCCTTCCAGGATTTGCATCGCTGGTGCAGCCTATACATGGCTGCGCCAGCGACGCAAATGAGAAATGGGCCGAGCGGCCCCTTTCTCAGCATCCCCACCGCCGTCAGGTGTCCTTGGGGCATGAAGCCCCAAGGACACCCCTTTCCAGGCCGTGGGGAAGCGACCTTTTGCCGCTTCCCTGCGGCTTGGAAGGCGGCGGATTGGGGCCTCAGAGGCTGCCGCTGTGGCAGCTGAGACCCCAATCCAGCAGGGAAAGAGCCGGATACAGGCCTCCCCTTTGGGCGGTCTGTAATGCACCACTGTTTTGTGGATTTGAGCCCCCAAAGAGGTGATGCTGGTTCCAAGTGCTCCTGATAACTTCTGCCTGCAAACTAGAATCCTTCCCTACAAAACCTAAAGCTAGCATGGGCTGCTGATACTGCAGGCTCTGAAAGGGGCAGTATACAAAAGAAGAAGAAGGAGAAGAAGAAGCAATGATAAATAACACCATGATGTTCATAACTGCCCCGGTAGAGTTCTAACTCTTAATTCAGTTTTAGGCCATGCTAAATACATGAACCTTTGATGACTCCTTGAAGGGCTGAAATGATTGATCCTGGTCAATACTGGTTGGAAGAGAATTTCAAACACTGCCTGGCAAGGAGGCTGCTAAAACAAAGAATTATCCCTCATTCCTGCCAGCCTCATCTTCCATAAAAACAGGCATATAATGCACATGACTTCTAATGCTATACAGTGTAAACAGGTTGAATGGATGAAAGCACTCTTTTACATAAAATGGATGCAGTGCATTTAGGGCTTTAAAGGCCAAACAGGAGTGTAGAAATACACAGTCAATCAGTATGCTTGGTTCAATAAAGGTAGGGTGGCCATACCACCTGGTTTCTAAGCATACTGTTTGGACCACCATATGGCCTAGATTCCAAACTTTCATTAAAAAAAAAAAAGCAAGTCTTTGGCCCTTGTAGTTCTGGGGCAAAATGTGCAGTTCCTCTTCTGCCCAATTGTTTTGTGAGAAACCACCCATTCTTGCCTTTGAGTGCATTTAGCAATGAATGTGCCAGCGTGGTGTAGTGGTGTGAGTGCTGGTTTACAAGTTTCCCCCTATGGCTCCTAGGCCAATGATGCTGCTGCAGAAATTCCTTCAGTGTCATCATCCTAGAAGTCAGAGAGGGGAAGTCTTGTAGATCAGCAATAGAGCCAACGGAGGTGTGGTGACAATAGCCTCATAGTGAGAAAGAGGCATCATGAAACTAAGGCAGGAAAGGGAGGAATGGGCATGGGCTGTTGATGGGAAATGAGATGGAAAGGAGGAAGAGAGGGCAAGGAGGATGAGCCACTGCTACCACTGCTGCTAACCTGGATCTTGAGCAATTTCTTACCCACCCAACTCCTGGAGAAACTATCATGACCCCCTGAAGGTTACACCCCACAGTTTGAAAACCACTGGATGTCCATTCAGAAATATTTACTGTAATTTTAAAAGAAAGAAAATTCAGTAGAAATGTGATGCTGGAGGAGAGTTTTGCAGATACCATGGACCACCAACAAGATATATAAATGAATTCAGCAGCAAATCACCTTGAACTCTCACTAGAAACCACAATTACTTTGAACATATCATGAGACAACATAACTTACCAGAAAAGGGGATAATACTGGACAAAGTGGGAGGCAGTAGGAAAAGAGAAAAATCATGTTACAGATGGTTTAATTCAATAGAGGACTCACCATCCTGAGTTTGCAAGACTTGAGAAAGGCTGTTGAGGACTGGGAATTTTGGAGATCCCTCTTTTATAGGGTTGGCATAAATTAAATAAACCAGAAAAATACATTCAAAGAGACTGTAGAGTTCAAAGGAATAATAGGGGTTTTCTGAGTAGCATAAGAGTGTCCCTTCAAGTTCAGATAGAAGGGACATTTGCTGTCCCAGACTTCTGAAAGTTGCCCATCCCTGAAGGGGTGGGAAATCCTCTATTATCTAGGCTACAAGACCAGCTTGCTGCTTTAGCTCAGAGCTAGGAAAGTTACTTTAAAAAAATATTTTCCTTACTCATTATAGTATTTTTAAATAGTATTTTTAAGCATTGTTTGTTACAGTGTTTGCAACATAACTCACGGTGCTGTTATTTTTTGAAAAAGAAAACAGGACTGATAAGTGAGTGGCATAAAACTTGAAAATTTACAGTCAAAATACTTCTTTATTGCCCTTTAAAGAATAACTTCAAAATGTTATGAAACATGGAAGATTATCGCACTAGGGTTGAGGACCGTTCTCGGCATGGCATGGCAGGAAACAGAATGAATGGGGGACAGATTTTACTGCACACACCCGTCCCCCACTCGTTCCACACTCGTCCCTGCTCCTTCCATTCCGTTCTCAGAATGGAACGGAAGGAGTCAATGCGATAAAGCTCATGGTTTGTTACTGGGGGGTTAGGTAGTGCCATTGCAACTCATTGTATGATGCTTGAAATATAATTTTGGCACACCTCCATTACAAAAAAGAGTCACTTTTTACAGGTAATGATGGGCTTCTTCAACAGTACTGATAAATATTGGGCTATTCAGCTCTTCTCTCATAATGATCGTTGCCACTTCACATCAAGTCATGCCTAAAATAAACCAGGCTTGTGACCTTTTTTAAATTCCCTTTTGAAGTGTGGTGTGAGCAGGGCTTCCTCCCCACAAATGTAATGAAAGAAGGAAGGACAGCGGAAAACCTTCATGAGAAAGGTCACACCACCATTCATTATCACTGGGACTACCCAGATAGGGTTGGGAGGTTGAAAACTGGAGACTGCTCTTATACCTTCAATGGTGGTATAAAAGAGGGACTTTTATATGTTACTTTTTACCTAGCTGAGTGACAAACAACATCTGCTGAACTTCCCTGTTCTTCACAACCATTAAAGGTACAACAGTTATCTCCAGTTTTCACTCTGGCAACCCTTCTCAGAAAGTAGAGATTAGCTGAGACAATAGAGACAGATACAGAATTTTACCCTTGCCTATATCCGAAAGTCTTGGAAAAGATGGTAAAAAACATCTGCATGGGTTCAGAAAGTCACGGCCCATCCTAGAAAGTAATGGGATAGGAGATACATCATTAGGATATTGAAAAAAATAAATCCCAATACCTAGAGATACAACTCCTGCCTTATCCCAAGGTGGCTTTCCAGTCTGAACAAGCCCTTATAATTCATTGTTTCCATGTTAAGTTGTACCTAATTTTAAAGACTTTGCTTCTTCATTATAAAGATATCTGAGTATGGGTGCAACTACATCAGCCACTTAATCTAGGGCCAGATTAAGCATTGTGCTATTGCCTGGCCCCAGACTGAGCACAATGGTGACCACACACTGGGTCAAATTTGGTATAAAGTTGCATCACTGTGCATACGGGCAAACCAGGCCAACACCACATTGGCCCCACTGGCACATCCCTCCCGATGTTGCCCATCACCATCATGTCTGCTGGGGTCAGAAAGGAGCATCTTGCCCTGTGATCAACAAGGCAGTGGTGTCGCTGTACCCCCTCCTCATTGATTGCATGGCGCACCATTCTGACCTCAGCAGAAGTGATGGCATCTTGGGCAGGCTTTACGTGGAATTCCTGCCCATGAGTAAGCAGTGGCAGTGACTCTGAACACAGGCCATCCCTTTCGCTGTGCTGCTCAGCATGGGGAAGGAGCATGGTGCAGCTCTTGGCATGTGGACAACAAAATAGGGCTGAATTGGACCCAATACAGCATATGCACAATGAACCTGAGATCACTCCAGAGTTTTTCCCAAATGTGCTTAGTTTGGAACAAAGTCAGGATAAGGGCAAAAAGGCCATGGATCCTCCTTAGATGTAGCCATACATTGTGAGGGCTGCCAGTGCTGGCTTCAGGGTTAATGCAACATTTTTCACTGGTGTAGACAAGTCCTAAAAAAGTGAAAATGTGTGAAACTGGGTAGACCTTCAGCAACTGGAGCTCTGTGAACTTGGTAATACCCAGCTTTCTACTGGCCATAAACCAGCTGAATCAAGCCGTTGAGATTTATACAAAAAGCTGTGAGGAGGGGGGGTTTTCTCCAAGGCTGCATTTGAGTAATGGATGCAGTTTCTTAAGTAATGGAAAGTCAAAACAGGCCCTATGAGATGCAATGCACCTCAGTTATGAAAGCTAAGCCACCCAGACTGTTATTAATAAACCTTTCAACCCAAAGCTATCCAGAGGAAGGCAGCTCACTTTCTTTTGTTTTTTTCAGACAAAAGCTTTGCTTCTCTGAGTTGAAAAGGACAAGCGACTATAAAAATGTAAGCAAGCAACCCCCAGCTGAGAAATAAAAAATAGCAAAAGGGCCATTAGGCCCAAAGATGTCATCTGTGTCCCTCTTCTATATGTCTGTGCAGGGGATGGGAGGACAAGGCTAACTGCCTTGCCCCCCTGCACAAAAGTATATTCTGATATTACATCCCATCTGGATTTTTTTTAACCAGTGCAGAGTTTTCTTACCCCTCAGCGTCTTCTGATACTGGTTTTTAAAAATCATGATGATAACACAGCAAGCATTGACTGCCATCAGCATTTCTTTCCAGAGGCAAAAACTATCTAAAGAGACATGTTAAATAAATAAGGGTAAAGGCATCACTTGCTCTCATATTTTTTAACTTCTTAAAGTGTTATTATAGTTGTTGATGATGTTAATTATGCATTCACAGAAATGTACTCTTGGGACTTCCTACACGTAGATGACCTTAGGGAAACATATTTGGCAATTTCAAGGGCTGGTGTAAAATTGGAACTGTCACATGGGCCTGTATGTAGATCCCTGTAAGGCAGGGCAACTGCCCTACCCCACAGGGCGACTGTGGGGCCAGGGGCATATCCAACATCCCCACTCCACTACGAGATGCAGCCCCCACAGCAAGTCCAAATATCTCAATTTTCCTCTGCAGTCCCTCTCAAAATGTCAACAGGCAATAACAGGACATCACAGCATAGTTTATGTGGGGTGGAACAGAACTGGTTTTGCACATGTGCATGGGGGGGCTTTCTGTGTCAGGTTGAGGCAAAACAAAATCCAAAAAATCACATTAAATTTTTAAATATATATTTTGTTGGTGGGTTCAGGGCTTCTTGTGGCATTGATGAAGGAGATTTTAAGGGCCACAAAAGTGAGCTCAGGGGACTACACTTTGCCAAACCCTGCTTTAAGGACTGATCAATTGTACATTGTAAGTGAACAAATTACTATACTGCCTTAAACTACTTCCGAGTATTTCTTGCCTAAGAAATCCCTATGCAATTCATGGGGTTGCCATAAGTCAACAGACAACTTGAAGGCGCGCACACGCGCACACACACACACAAACCTCTTGATCTTTTCTCCAAAGGTAACTATAACAATCAGCTACCACTCATGGAAATCAGAATATCAAGCAATAGCCTCGATATTATATCAAGGTTGCCTGGCATAAATCTCCACATGCAAAATTATGCTTTGTTTGTGCAGCCCAGCCTGTTTGTTGAATAGCAATATTGTTCAAATGAACATACAACCAAATGAATAGTGCCACCAATTTTATCAGGGACAGATGAATACACAGTGGTTGAGAATGCACATCTCCATGTGCGATGACACAGCATGCAGAATTAGCTTCCATACGCATGTACTGAATGTGGACATTGTACATCAGCAAAAATGTCCAACCACTTCCATAAAGGAATGTATAAATGGGTAAGACATCAAGAGGATTCTGGACAACATATTCCTCTCTAACAGAAGTAATTATTTTCACAATAAAGTCACTCTGGAGTAAGCTCTATACAATATTTTGGTTATGGAAATGTACTGTATGTCTAGTGCTCTGAGGGTAACAAGCCTGTTGTTCAAGTAACTTTGGGAAGAGTTGCTAGGGGTGGCGAGTATTCTATTATAGCTATTAGAAGCATCATATTATTTAATTTTAGTGGCTTGTTCAATATTATAGAGAATGTAATGGCGTTGTTCCTGCTCAGAGAAACAAGACAGTAATAGAAAGTGGGCACACTATTCATAGAATCATTAACTGACCAAAGCTACTATGCTGCCAGACTCAAAACAAGATAGTGTCTCCTGCCATTACGTGCACTGAAAGCAGGTAAGTGAATCATGGGCATTGGTGATGGGTTAGCAATGTATCTTTCTCTGCAAGCTAATCTAGGTGGTGCAAGGCAGACTACAAACAAAAACAGAATGCTGTGTCCTAGCATCTGCTACCCAAGGTAGCCTCTTTAAAGGTAAAACCTGATTATTGCAGATAGAATAAGAACATCAGAAAAGGCAACTGATTCAGACCTAAGAGCAAACTATTCCAGGCTCCTGATCCCACACTGACCAACCACATTCCTCTGGGAAACCCAAAAGTAGAACATGATGACAATGGCAACTTGCTGACACTTGTGGTCCCTAGCAACTGGTATTGAGAATAACACAGTGACTGATACAGCAGGCAATATGACTAGCAGCCACTGGCTGCTTTTACCTGCATGAGAACAAACAAAGGTGATCATTCTGCACAGCCTTTTTATGCAAATAACAAACGAAGTTGTAGTGTATTCAACTGTATTTAAACACAGCCATGTATGTCAGACCTGAGCTGCTGTTTTTAGTTTCTCATGTGATAATGAGGTGAGCCAGTGTGGTGTAGTGGTCTGATTATGGCTCTGGAGACCAGGGTTTGAATCTCCTCTCAACCATGAAACCCACTGAGTGACTTTGGGCAAGTCACACTCTCGCAGCCTCAGAGGGAGGCAATTGCAAACCTCTGAACAAATCTTGCCAAGAAAACCCCAAGACTGGTTCACTTTAGGGTTGCCATAAGTTGGAAATGACTTGAAGGCTCACAACAACAACAAAAAACAAATATGATAATGAGGACTAGTATCTTCTCCCTTTTAGAAATATGAATAGAGAAGAGAAGACTTGTGTATCACATTGAAAACTGTATTGTTACTGATGGCACAGTTATTATGATACAGCAGACCTAGACCTCATCCCCAGTATCCCAACATGGGCTGTCAAGACATATTTCCAACATATCTATGGGCCTTGCATCTAAGTGTCGATACCACCTGCCTTTCGGTAGGAAATGGTCCAATTCTGAAAAATCTTCCCCCAGAAGCCAGATTTGGGGCAGAGACCTGCAGTTGCTGACCCCTGCAAGAAAATAAATGTTTCTGCTTCCAGCTTAGTATCAGTGCAGTGCTGCCAAAAGGAAAAGATAATCTGTTTACCTGGCAAGCGCATGTCCTGGTTCCAAGCCAAGATGCATCACTCTGTCATATTCCTTCATTAGATACATATTAGATACTTCATTTGTTTACTGTTTTAGGCAACTGTTGTAACAGTTTAGTTCCCTCCTTGTAAACCTTTTTGGGATGCATAGGATGTGTAAATGTAATATTAAATACTGTGCCTGAAAAAAGCTGTACTCTCCAAAATGGACAGATGTTCCCTACCGGGTAATGCAAAACATCTTTTTCCAGCTTTCCTGACAGGCGAAAATGAAAATGAAAACATAGCCACACACACATTACATTGTGCTTGCCTCAAAAGAATTTAAAAAAAAAACAGAAGTGAATTTTAAGGAAGTAAGCAAGAAAACGCAAATGGTCATAAAATACTCTCAAAGTTTTCTAGAAGGTTATTCTAAAATGGAATAGTGAATTGTTTTACCTAAAATAGATTTGCAATCAGTTATGCAAGCTAGGTAAAGGTGTAGAAAACTGTAGCTTCATCCCTATGATTTCTTCCAATGATACACAAAGGGCTTATTCATGCTTGCTATTACAAAAGCATGGGAGTCACATCTTCCTTGTGGCAAGATCCCATCCTCCTAAGACCTACATATGAATTCTGGAGCCTTACTGAGAAGGGGAGTGATGATCCAGGTGGGGAAGATTCACACTGGGTTCTTCCTAGCAGTCTGTAATATTCGTGAGTACTGTCATCTGTTGTTGTTAACTGCCATCAAGGCAACGGGAACTATTGATGTAGCCTAAAACTGCATTGGCCTTTTCTAGCTGCCACATCACCCTGCCGCATCGCACATTTCTAGTCTTCTTCTGCCATCTTGACTGCCATCTCCATTCTGATCAATTATTGATCCAAGGTACGAGAACTCTTTAACCATTTAAGATTACACAGACAATTTATCTAATTTTAAATGAGAGGATGAAGACATTGTAATTGTTAAAGACTTCTGACATCTTGGCTTAGTCATTAATCTAAATGGAGACTGCCATCAAGAAATCAGAAGACTAGCACTTGGAATGGCAATAGCAATAGCAATAGCACTCCCTAGGCGGTTTACAATGTGTAAGCCAATTACCACTGACAAACTGGGTATTCATTTCCATGACCTCAGAAGGATGCAAGGCTGAGTCGACCTTGTGGCTGTGAGAGGCTGAAGTGACAGCATTTAATCACTGCATCACAAGGGCAATTATAAAGGAACTAGACAAGATCTTCCACTGTATGGAGGTGGCAGTCAAGATGGCAGAAGAAGACTAGAAATGAGAAGGGCTATGAAAGAGCCAGACAATATCTAAAGTGTAAAGATATACAAACGAGCACTACAGTTAGAATCATCCAATTCATTGTGTACCCCATCACATATATGGATGTGAGAGCTGCACAGTGAAGAAGGTTGATAGGAAGACAATCAACTCAGTTGAAATGTGGTCCTGAGACACTGAGGATACCATGAACAGAACGGGTTCTTGAACAGATTAAGCCTGAAATCTCTCTGGAGGCCAAGGTGATCAAATTGAGACTACAGTGTGCCCGCGTCATATGCAGGCGCGCTATATGCGGCTTCCAGCATACACTGGGAGCTGCGCCGGAAAGGCTTCTCTCGTGCCCTGGAAGAAACAATAGGGCGGGAACAAGCCCCATTGTTTCTAATAGGGCTTGACCTTACACGGAATTTCCCTTACGTGGCGGGGTCCGGAACGGATCCCCCATGTAAGGGAAGGGCCAACTTTTTGTACTTTGGCCAAATCATGAGACAGTACAACTCATTAGGAAAGACAATAATGCTAGGAAAGGTACAGTAGAGGGTAATAGAAAGAAAGGAAGATCACACATCAGATTGATAGATTCAATCAGGGTTACAATGGGGCCTGAATTTGCAAGACCTGAACAGAGCAATGGAAGACAGGGAGTATTAGAGATGTCTCATCCACAGGGTTGCCATGAGTCAGGGTTGACTCTAAGGCAGTTAATAACAACAACAAATTGTCCATTATCATTTTTTTCTCTTTAATGCTCAATTATAACGCTGATTTGCACTTTTTTCCTTGACTTTCTTAAATAATCATTTCAAGTCTTTGCTATTTTCTGCAAAGAGGATGGCGTTATCTACATAACTTAATTGTTGGTATTCTGTCACCCACATTTCATTATTCATTCCTCTGAGTTGAATCCAACTTTACATATAGTATGTTTAGTATACAAGTTAAACAGATAGGGTGATAAAATGCAACTTTGCTTGACCTCCTTGCCAATTGGAAACCCTTCTGTATCTACATTATCTGTCCTGATGCTAGTCTTTTATCCAGAGTACAGATTACACATCAGGACAACTAAGTGTTCTGACACACTCATTTCTTTAAGAACAATTCACCATATTTAATAATCTACCCAATCAAAAGCTTTGCTAAAATGCTGAAGGTAGTAATTGCACCTGGTTTGGGTACAGACAAATAAGAGAATGATTTATGATGGATGTTAAAAACTATAAAATCAGAAATGCGGAACCAGACCTAGAAAAGATTATTAAATCAGATGAAGGTGGTAAAATTAGCAAATTCTATAAATTATCATTAAGGATTGATTTAGAAAATGAACAAATTAAAACACAAATGATAAAATGGGTGCAAGATATAGGCCAAAATATAAACCTTGTCCAGCGGGGAAAAACATGGGTGAAAAGGCTAAAATACACCTTGAATGTCAATTATAAAGAAAACTATTACAAAATATACCTTAGATGGTATTATAAATTGGCAAAAATCTCCAAAACAGCCAAAAAGATTTGTTGGAAATGCAAGAAAAAGACTGGTACACTGTTTCATATGTGGTGGGGTTGTTCAAAAGCGAGAAAATATTGGAATAAAATACACAGATTAATACAGACTATACTGCAAGAAAAATTCGATAAGGATCCAAAAATATATTTATTAAACATAATCTCAGACGAAGAGTTGGAATGTAAATACGTTAAACTGATGTTTTATCTGATTACAGCTGGAAGAATGGTTTACGCACAGAAATGGAAACAGAAAATAATACCAGATTCAAACGATTGGCTGATGAAATTATACGAGGTCATAGAAATTGATAAGCTACTATATTTAATTAAAAAGAAATCTATGACTATATCTGAGGAACAATGGAGACCTCTGATAAAATACTTGAAAACCAAATGGGGTAAAAACTTTACGCTTGGTCTGGAGTAAACAAGACTACAAAGAAAATCGTAATATTTACATTTAATGTACTTGTACTGAAGGACTAGGTAATCACACTATGACAATGAATACTTCAAGTTAGTGGAAGTGTGTTAATATTTTACATGTTTCAGAACTCAATTTTTTTTCCAGTGTTATAATTAAGGGCGATCGAAATTTAATATAAACTTACAGGCAAACCTCATAGAAAGTAGGAAGGTTGCCTTTTGATAATGTTGTAACTATTATTTATTCTCTTTGTGTAATAATTAATGTATAGATTGATGTTAATACTCTGTATTCCATAGTATTCATGTGGGTTTTTTTAAAGGAAAAAAGAAGCTGTTTTTTTCTTTTTTTAATTAATAAGGATTATTATTTAAAAAGTTTACACCCTGTGTCTAGCGCAAGAGGAAAGGGTTGGTACAATAATCTCCTTACATGCTGTCTTAAAGGTAAATCTATACAGAGAACAGATAAAGAATGGAACCCAGTCTTAAAACTTTGGAAAGAAAAATGAACAAGTCTAAAGGGAATAATATAAAGAAAGAATAATAAATTGATTGTGATAAATGAAAAAAATGTCTGAGAGAAAGCCTAGAAAAAGAAATGAGAAAATTGTGAAAATAAAATCAAGTAAGTGAGTGGGCAAGTAAAAGGTTTAAAATAAAGGGGAAAGTCATTTAACTAGAAAGAACAACAAGGGAAAAGGGAAAAAATTTGGAGGAACAAATGTCAATGAGAAATACTGACAAGACTAAACGGGAAGTTATCATAAGCAACAATGAAAGATATAAAATATAAATACTTATTTTATTTTAGTCCTTGTTGAAATGTTAAAGGATTTGTACATTTTGTGTTTTATTTTTATGTTAATAAAAAGTATATGTATATATAAGGAACTTTAAAAAAGAAAGAAAAGAAAAAGAAACCAATATTGAAGGCAGAACAGTCTGCCGGGTTGTACAATTGCTCCCATTAGCAGTGCACAGTCACAGGATGCACTGTGGACTTTGTAGAGCCAGTGCATTACAGCCCTGAAGCCAGTACTGTACTGTGCAGATGTGCACTCAGTCTTATAGAGCTACAACATTTGTGATGTAATCGTCAGAATGATTCTTGGCACGTGGTTCAAAGCTAGTTTTTGTTGACTCTCTAAGAGCAAACTAATGAGTTTCTTAGAAGAGCTTTGGGGCTTCTTGTGATTTAGAACTGGCAGTAAAAGAAAAAGAAGACAGAGAAGGTAGTTGGTTAATTGACCTTTATTGTGCCTTCTGGTTCATTTAGAAATGGAAATTAAATTAACATGATAATTCAGTCCTACTGAGTTAAGGCTGCTATAAACCCATTAAATTTTATGGCAATTGATTTAGCATTTTTTTCTATTAACTGGGTTTAATTTTCAATATTGTCATGCAGATTTGGAGAAGTAGTTCATTCACTTGGGTTCCTTCAAGTTACCAGTCGTAGCTATTTTATGAGAGTAACTTAATTATGGAAAAGCACAGGTCCTTACCATCAAGAGCATATATTAATCTTGAAAATGAACCAGTGCAGAGAGCATAGAAAACAGAAGAATCCAGAATGCAAAGCTTTAAATTCCATGCAAAAACCCACCTCAGCTATGACCAGCATTTCCTTCTTAAATTCTGTTTTTAAATAATGCTTGCAGTTCACAATAACAATTAAATTTCCACACCTTTTGCATCAGCTCATTTATAATTTGATTTCCAAATCCAATGTCAGTTTAGGTCTGAGACCTTTAGGAGTGTTTGATTGCATGTTAAGCTCTGGATTTGTTTTAGTCTCAATTATTTTTATGTATTTCCCTAGTGTTATAATCTTGAAGAACAAAAATATCTCTATTTCTAGCACAGAGTTTCACATAAGATTCAGAACCCATGTATCCTCTCCATTTGTCCAGCTGCTTCTAAAATATCCCAGTTTATCTCTCCTCCTCCCACTTTCCCCTTCTGTCCTCAGCTTACTCAAACAGCTGCAACTGAGGTTAAAGTGCAAAAGCAATTTCCATTAAGTTAACTCCTTCAGGGGGAGGGAAATAAGGAGTGGAATCTTGCCCTTCCCTGTAGACTCAAGCAAAAGTAAACTGCTGTGGCCTCTCTTAACTTGTTTGCTCTTCCTTATTAATAATTTACCATCTTGACTGTATTCCTATATTCCTTGGCCACACGGCCCACTTTTATTTGTAAAATGTTGGAGGGTACTCCTTGCAATCTTCCCACCAACCCATCTGTGCATGCACACACAAACACATTCATGCTCTAAAGAGCTGAAGGATCTTCTAGAACAACTGAGAAGAAAGGCAGATGTAATATAGGCGTTTTACAGACTGCCCAAAAAGGGCAATCTGCTGGCGCCTCCATTTCTGCCGCCAGGAAGCCTCAGCCTCCAAACGGCGAGGCTTCCCAGTGGCTGAAAAAGAAGCCCCAAAAAGAGGCTTCTTTTGGCGGCATGCTTATGATGCTGCAAGGCGCCAATGGCGCACTTGCGGCGAAAATAAGTGAACCGTGATGTGCGGACACTAAGCATGCGCAACATCAAAATGGCGGTGCCCATGTGTATAGGGCGCCGCCATTTTGTACGTACTAGGTACGTACTAGGGTTAGGGCATCCAGAAGGGACACCCTTTCGTAACTCTAGTACGTACCTAGTACGTACTTTTTTGCCCATGCGGAACGGGCCATAGTTACATACAGCTTATGCTTGTGCATTTGATTCCACTCATAGGCTGCAATCCTATAAACATATAACTGAGGATTGGTTTCAGTACAGTGAGTCTTCGAAAAGAAATTTACAGGCTCAGAGAGTAAATTATATTGCAGTATCTCATGATTATTTGGTTATATAGAGGGCCCTTGGTATCTACTGGGGTTTGGTTCCCAGACCCCTCGTGGATACCAAAACCTATGGATGCTCAAGTCCTGTATAATACAGTGGATAGTAAAATGGTATCCCTTATATCGATAAGTGGGGTTTTGGGCAGCCCCCCTAAACTTAATCAGTTGCATTCAGGATGTGTGTGAAAAACAGAGCTTTAACCCGCATTCATCCGGGATTATTTTCACAGTGTGAATAACCCTTTTAACTGCCATGGCTTCATCCTAAAGATGCTTGAGATTTATAGTTTTGTGAGGCACCAGCAATCTTTGACCCGATTTAAATGGGCGCTATGAAGCGCCCATGTCACGTACGAGGGGTGGCGCTTTCAAATGCCCCTCACCCCTGACGTAAGAATGGTGGCGCCCTATACACATGGGTGCTGCCATTTTTACGTGATGGATGCCTAGCGTCCGCATGTCTTGTGCCTTCATGATGCTGCAAGAGCACCATTGCCACCTTGTGGCATCATAATAGTGCCACAGAAAGAAGCCGCTTTTTGCAGCTTCTTTTTATTACGCAAGGGAGCTGCGTGTAGGGATGCCATATCCCAGTGGCCCCCGGGACAAATCCGCTTTTGGGGGGGCACTCCCGGTCCCGGTCCGGTTTGGCCCCCAGCCCCCGGTTCAGGGCCCG
The DNA here is from genome assembly GCF_019175285.1 of Sceloporus undulatus. NCBI lineage: Eukaryota > Metazoa > Chordata > Lepidosauria > Squamata > Phrynosomatidae > Sceloporus > Sceloporus undulatus. Next base: position 218,130,402 of record NC_056525.1, read on the forward strand.
CGTGGCGCCAACCCACCTTCCCCTGCCTCCCCGCGTGGCCGCGCCACCCACCTCCTCCTCCATTCCAGGCCGCGCGGCCACGTGGAGGAAAGGAAGGAAGAGGTGAAGGAGGAAGAAGAGGAAGAGGAGGAAGAGGATAGTGATGATGATGATGATGATGATGATGATGATGATGATGAAATGAGCCAGCTTCTGAGGCACGACCAATGTAAGTTGCTCTGATTTTTACAAACTCATGCGCAGTGGGGGGAAAACCAAAGTCCCTTGACCAAATACACACTTCTGAGAAGTACAGTTGAATCCGAGGGCAAACCCACTTCTTCTTAAACACCTTGACATATTCAGTATGCATAGCATGTTCAGTTTGAAACCCAAAGAGTTTGGTTATCAAATAAGCCTCTGAAATATGCAAGAGGCCATGTTAAGTAAAGCCATGTTCAATGCCCAAATGTGCTGTTTGGAATGGGGGGAGGGGAGGTTGGCCAAAAAGGAAAGTACATTTCTGTCATCTGTCTAGGAATAATGCCCAAATGTCCTCCATTTTGATCATGCCTAAGAAACATGCATTTCTAGTAACATTTTTTAAAAACCATCAATTTTTTCGCGTGCCCTCCATTTTTTAAAAAATGTGCCCTACATTTGAAAATTTTGTCCTACATTTGTCCTACATTTGTCCTGGTTTGGAGGTCCAGACTTATGGCAACCCTAGCTGCGTGGTTTGTCCGCTGCAGCTCCCTCGCCCAGCAAACTAAGGTGGCGGCAGACCGCCCTTTTGGGCGGTCTGTATCCCGTCTTTGATAGAGAAGGCTAAAAGCCTTGGAAATCTACAAATAGGATGGAGCTACAACACTTGTGGTGTCAAACTGCATTATTTTTACAGTTTAGATGCATTCACAGACAACCTGTACCTGGGGAAACCTATGACCCCCCCTCTCCCCCCAATATATCTGAATGCTAATTCCCACCAGGCCTTGCCAGTGTGCTTTGTGGTGAACAGTAGTTTATTAATTTCTGGAGGGGCAAATGTTACCCACGCTGGCTTTTATGGACCCAGTCTCCTTAGAAGGGAACTTCTCTAGTTGCAATGTTTCAGGTCAAACAAGCATGCAGACCACAGAAGCAAGCACACAGGTAGCAGTGTAATTCCAAAATAACCCTTTTTGAAATCCCTGCCTCAGTCCTATGTTAGTTTCAGTACAGAGGCTCCATGAAAGATTCTTTGTAATCTTCTGACAAAGTGGCCTGTAGCCTTGAACAGGACAGATCAGTCTAGATTTCCTTGCTTACTTTGGCCATTTGTGTTCCCACCTGTCTCATGATGGGCAAGGGTGTGTAGCATCTATCTACATCAAACCTCCCTCCAAGAAAATCTTAAATAACACTTTTAACATCTCAGCAACACCACAGCTCTGTCACTCTTCAGGATGACATTTTCTCCTTTAAATGATTTTAAAATCTATGTCTAATGAAGGAGCCTGCTAGCTTGGAAAGCTTGCATAATGTTTTGTGTGCATTTTGACTGGCCTAATAGATTTATCCCCATAATGTGTATTTTGGATTTTATTATATTTTGCTGCTTGGCCAACACAACTGTCCCCAGATGCATGTCTTGCTGATTAGCGTACAAGTGCATTCTCCCAACTAGCAGCAGCATCTTTCTTTCACACACACACATACACAACATACTACTTTTATTACCAAGATTGACCTCAGTAGGTGGTTATGGCTCACATTTCATCTGCTTGAGAACTGTTACTTTCCAAGTAAAATATCCATTGTCAGTAATCAAGCCACCTCAAGTTAAAGGAGACCACCAGTGTCACAACCATAGATATAATATTTTAAAATAATATGTTTTCAAAATTAAAAAAAAATCTGCATAGATTATTGAAAACAATAAACAGATAAATGTTTTCTATCCATTCATCTATGTATTTTTCTCTTTATACTGTATATACTTCAGTTTCATCAAAATTCTTATCTGTGGCATTTATATCAATTGGCATGGCTTTTTTATGTTGTTGGGGTTTTTAGAGAAACGTTTACCCTCAGTGGCACATCAGTGCAAAATTTATGGTCTGGGTATTCTGTTTTGTATAACTTCTGCTTTGATAAAATAAAAAAAGCTATTTGCCATTAATTTTTCACAGTAAAATGCTCACCTCCACACAAGAGTAGCTTCTGCAATATTTATGGTTATGGAAAATATGTCAGCTTCAGTCATGTAAGAATTCAGGGGAATAGGATGTTGACACAAATTCCAGTGCCTACCAGCTAATAAAAAAAAGCCTCTTCTAAAACTGCTTCCTGAATAACTCCAGGGTTAGCCAGAGAACTCCCTATACACTAACAATGTTTAAATATGGAACGGGGCACTTTTGCAAATCATCATTGGCAGTATAAGGCGGGAATGCTCCATGAAGTCAGAAGCAGTGAGTGTCTGTCTCTCTTAATTAGACTTTATATTTGACGTTCATAATTCTGTCTGCATTCACACCCCTGAAGTCTCTCCATGAATGACAAGATTCAGAGAAAGAGAAAGCAAGCACAGAAATAATAAGTCTCAGAATAGCAGGAATTTACAAAGAGCATCCTGAAAAATATTTGCTCTAACCTAACACAGCATTCAGAACCCCCTGAGGAATATTGCCCTGAAACTGTATCTGAATTTCAACCTTGTACTGAAATGCTGATTATTATTGCTGTTGGCCTCAGGGTACCACAATGCCAAAGGAACATTGTTGTTGATTATTGTGATGTTCAAGTACAATTACAGAAACAAACAATACAGGATAGATCAATATAAGAGTAATTTTTAAATAGTAGGCAGAGGAAAGAAAGCTTTTTGAAGCGAATTCATAAGATGAGGGGATAAAATGGAGTCAATCAGGACATTTCAGATGAAAGGGTTCCTAAGGAGATGGTTAATGCATTGGTTTTAAAAGGATGGGCTGATGCAGAACAAATATAGAAGGAAAGTGAACTTTATGTTCTTTTATTCAGACAGCTAATGTGATGTAGCAGTTTGAGTGCTGGACTAGGACTCTGGGAGACCAGGGTTCAAATCCTACTTGTCCATGGAAATGCACTTGGACAGGTCGTACCCTCTCAGCCTCAGAGAAAGGTAATAGTGAAGACTCTCTGAACGAATTTTGTCCAGAAAACCTATAATAGGTGGTTCTCTAAACCTCTTAGGTTTTCTTAAGTCAGAAATTATTGGAAGGCACACAACAACAACATTGAAAACTTTTTAGGCTACAGTGGCCATGCTGATTGGGAATACTAAGAGCTGTAGTCCAAAAAAATGATTTTTCCAAGTGCTACCTATAATAAGCCAGATCATTGTTCAATTTAGCTCAACCAGTTTTGTCTACACTGACAAGCAATGGCTTTCCAGAGTGACAGAGAGAACCTTTTCATTTCATGTACTATCTGAAACCCTTTTCTGAAGCATTTGTATTTAAACACTATCCTGGTAGCAATAGGTGACAGCAAATGTATGGGATTAATGCAAGTTAGTGAATGAAGTGGCAAAGGAAAGACTGAGTCCTTCTATCTTCCAATCTGTAGAGGTAAAGGTAGTCTCTTGACATGTATGTCTAGTCAAAACTGACTGTAGGGGGCAATGCTCATCTCACTAAGCCAAAGAGCCAGGATTGTCCAAGGACTACTCTGGTGGTCATGTGGCCAGCATAGCTGCACTGAATGCTGTTACTTTCCCACCAAAGTGGTACCTATTTATCTACTTGCATTTGCATGCTTTCGAACTGGTAGGTTGGCAGAAGCTGGGAATAGTGACAGGAGCTCACCCCATCATGTGGTGCTCAGGCCTTGAACTACCAACCTTCTCATCTTTCAGTCATCAGAACTGGTGTCTTAACCACTAAGCCACCGCAAAGCCTTCCTTTGTGTACAGTGTAGAAATCAAGCAAACACTAGGAGAAGGTAGACCTCCTCCGCCACACCAGTGATAGAAATGCAGCTTTCCATCCCTCCTGAATCATACTGAATAGCTTAATTACAAAAAATTATGGACTACTTTTTAAGGACTTTGTTGTTGTTGTCAGCCTCATAGTGACGCTGTGAATCGGATACCTCCAAGACTCCCTATGCTCCATTGCTCTGCTTAGGTCCTGTAAATTCATACCTATGACTTCCTTAATAGAGTCCCTCCATCTAGCATGTAGTCTTCCTCTTTTTCTACATCCCTCCATCTTTCCTAGCATTATTGTCTTTTCCAATGAGTAATGCTTTCTCATGATATGGCCAAAGTATGACAGTCTCAACTTTATTGTCTTGGCTCCCAGGGACATTTCAGGCTTGATCTGTTCAAGAACCCATTTGTTTGTCTATTTGGGTGTCCACGGTATCCTCAGCACTCTTCTCCAGCACCACATCTCAACTGAATTGATTTTCTTCTTATCTGCATTCTTCACTGTTCAGCTCTCACATCCATACATGATGATGAGGAATACAATGGCTTGTACAATTCTAACTTTTGTGCTCAGTTGTATGTCTTTACTCTTTAGGGTTTTTTCTAGTTTTTACATAACTGTCTTCTCCATTCATAGTCTTCTGATTTCTTGACTGGAGTCCTCATTCTGATCAATGATTGACCCAGGGTACGGGAACTCTTTTACTATTTCAATTTCCTCATTGTCTAGGTTGAATTAGTGTATATTCAGCTTCAGCCAGCCTAGTGTAGACCCAGCTGGTCTTTGGCCTTCTTTTTCAGTTAGGATTGCATCATTAGTCTGGGGACCCTTTCATATTTTACAGTTACAGCACTATGATTCCACTAATACCCATGGCTGTATCCTATGGAATCCTGGGGTTTTGTTTTTTTTTAGTTTAAAGAGAGATTAGAGCATTCTGGCAGAGATTTCTGGCAGAGACTTCTAATATCTGGCAGAGATTTTCTCTAAACTGCAAATCCTAAAATCCCATAGGATGTTGTATAACAGTTACAATGGAATTGTAGGCCCGTTACAAACGGGCACCCTAGCATGGACTCAGTCTGTACTAGGGTTAGAAAGGGGCATCTCTTCCAGACGCCCCTAACCCTAGTAGGGACTGAGTCCATATGAAATGGCGGCGGTCGTTCCATCTTGACGTAGCGGATGCACTGCATCCGCACGTCACTCCCCGGAAATGATGCCGCAAGTGCGCGCTTCGGCACTTGTGGTGCCTCTTCCGGGGCGCAGGAAGGAGCGCGATTTTCACGCTCCTTCTTTGCAGTTTCCGGGAACCGAGCCGTTTGGCTGCTGCAGTTCCCAGACGCTGTAACTGGCAGCGGCAGCAGACCGCCGCTTTTCGGCGGTCTGTAACCCACCACAGTGTTATAATTGTGTCATGTGAAAGGGCCTTAGGCTAGACTGAATGTGTTTAAATCAGTTCCACCTGTATGTCATCTTCTTCCCAAAATGGGATCCAAAGCGGCTTCACAAGTGCTTTAGTTGTATATTTCTGCATGGAATGGATTGGACTACATGGTCCTTGCAATCCCTTCCAACTCTTTGATTCTATGAATCCATCAACTCAGGCCAGGGATCACTAATTTTCAGCAGAACAACCACCTCAGTCTCAGAAACCACCATAGCATACAAATGCACACAGACACATAAGGGGGTTGACAATGAACAAGGGCTATAAAACATTACTGTATAATGGAAGATCAATGGCAGATTAAACTTGTCATTAAGAACTTCTGAGCCCTTCATTGCTATTGAATGCAAATATAAAATAGAATTTGTGGAACTGGAATAAGAATGGAGGGCTGTAAAGTTAATTTCTCCTAATCCAGGAAGTATCCTTGAGGTTGTCCATCAATGATGAGCACACAGACAGGATCAGAATGAGCAGGTGTATTAATCATTTGGTCACATCTTCCCCCACTATGGTGATCTGTAATGTACTTCTATCTAAATAATAGTATTTTTAATGAATGTGTGTGTGTGTGTGTGTGTGTGTATGCATGCTTGTAAATCTGTATTACATTTTTTCCACTTTTTTCCTTTTTATTTTTTTATTTATTTGTTTGTTTATTTGGTAATGCATTTTCTGGATTGGTCTGTTTAGTCTGAGAATATTTTTGGCACAGAAGAGAATACAGTGTAACCACAACCAGAAAGCTGGAAGGGCCAAGACATCAAGTGTTAAGGCAAGTAAAGTTTAGCCAAATATTTGCTGGCTCCAGCAAGTGAGCCATGGCACACCTAGCCCCCGTAAGCCAATTTGTGGCTAACAACTCTGAGGAAAACTTTTGTCTTCTCATAGATGTGAGAATGTGAGTTAATTTGTCAGGCTCCACAAAAAGAATGTTTCTATATTTTACCTGCCATCTTCCCATCCAAAATCTCATCTCCAGACTTAGGACCATATTAGTTGCATGTTCTACCTAGGAGTAGTTCAGAGCAATGGATTTTAAATGCAATTTTAATTGTGATTTTATTGGACTTTTAATTTGATTAGTAAGCTGTTCTGGAAGCCAGATGGCTGGAAAGCAGGATTAAATAGCACAAATAATAATACAGTTGGTGCTCCCAATTTCAGGATTTAAGAGCACTTTTTTTGCACATCAGGAAAAACTACATACATAGCTAGTGCACAGGTATTCTACAGTGAACATCAGTTATATAGGTTTGATTACCATCAACCATATAGTTAACTTTGTACTCACACATGCAGCTAAATTCAATAGGATTACACTTCAAGTTTAGAATATCAAAGGCAAACACCACTGTGTTGTTCTGCTAATCTTGCAATAGTAATTCATGAATTGCTCTTCAAATGTACTGAAATTTTTTCTGCTTTCTTTTTTACAGTTTAGTCATGGGCCTTGAGACATTCCTGAATCCTGCACCTTCTCGTTTTTTTTAATATAGTGTCCACAAACACATTGAAATCTTAGATAGGTCCCAAGCCACCCTCTATTATTTAAATTGTAGTGGTTGAGAACTGTAGTGTTCATTAGTGCTCAAGAAACATGCTCCATATTGGAGTGGGGGGATGGAAGTTTGTATATAAAATATAATTTAGGTACAAATCAAGAGCTTTCTGTTCCATCCATTTCTACGCTGCATTTGCTAAATTACAGGACCTACTTTTCTTTTGTTTGTTTTCTGTTGCTGTTCAGGAAATGGTAAATACATTGTACCGTACCATCTTATGTTTTATAAAAAGGTGACCTACACTTTCCATTTCAAATGCAGTTTCTTTAATGAAAATATTGTAATGTCAGTCCATGCAAAGCAAGTGCATATTAATATGCGTTTACATCTGTCTCATATTAATATTCATGCCTGAATCCACATCTCTACACAAAGCCAATTTTCTGACCATCTGTGTGATGGCTGGTGGATGCAATGAATAAATTTTATTTGTGAGGGGAGTGATAAATCATGTATCTTCAGATTTTTTTTTCACCCACAATCTTTGCTCTTAGGTGCTAAAATGTTTTCATTGTGGTTTGCAATTTTTAAGCAAAAGTGATTAACCCTTTCATACCTTTGTAGTGCTGGCAACTTTACAAAAGGACCTGGAAATTTTAATGAAAAGTGTAAAACCATGCAAGAGGGAGTGGCTTTTAGTTACATTGTCTCCCTGTGTTTTCTTCGTGAATTTCATCTTCTTTCAGAAACTAATTTGACTTGGTAATGTAGCATCTAACCCTAGTCCCTTGGCCACTGAGGAGTGTGTGCTATTCTGGATGCTCCTGAAATTTATGTTATCATTATTGATCATTTATATAATAAGTTCTGGTGGACACCACCTCTTGCTCTCAGTCTCTCTCTCTCTCTCTCTCTTTCCTTGGGTAACAATTCCTTGAGATGAACTGCTGTTATTATGATTCCAGTTTCATCCACAAGTGAGGACCTGAAATTAAGAAATAAGTACTTACTAAGGATTAATATGAAGATCAGGGGTCTATGTTATGAGCAGGAGTCTCACCCTATCATTTCAGGCAGAAGTGCTGGAGAAAATATGGTTTACTTATCTTTTCAATTCAAAGGGGGTTTTTTGTTTGTTTGTTTTGTGGGGGTGAGCTACAACTCTCTTGTATTCTTAAAAGCAGTGTTTGCAAAGATGCTACAAACAGCTGAGAAAAAAATGGAGACATTTTCTGTTCCAAGCAGAGCTTAGAAAATGTAGTTTCTGGCCAGAGAAAGATTTTTCTCATTTGTTAGATTTAATGCTTATCAAGACTGGTGTAAAGAAGCAGTGAGGTCTTGTGATATAGCTCCTTGGGTTTTACTAGTTGTTTTCACCTCTGTTCACACATTCCATGATTTGGGGTGGCTGTTTATAGTGATTTCTTTGATCTGTGCTAGGATTTTCCAAAGCATTTTAAAAGAAAGAAAGAAATCAGGTGTACTTTGCTAAAGGAGTCCTATATTTAGAAGGGCAAATATTCTCCCTCTGATTTGTTGCTGTTGTTTCCCCAGATTTATAGTAGTATAATGCAAAAGTGCTGTTTCACTGGTGCACTGAAACTCTTTTTTTAAGGAATTTTTTAAAAGAGGGGAAAAGGTAATGATACCTTTTGTTCTGATATGTCATGGAATTAAAAAGAAACCAATTTAAGGATGAGAATAAAATGTTGCAGCTGGTGCCAGAAGTTGCCAGAAAATAGTCTGGGACAACTGAAACATAATTTGGGATCATAGAATTGTAGTATCATAGATTTGGAAGAGACCACAAGGGTCATCCAGTGCACCCCCCTGCCATGCAGGAATACATAATCAAAGCACCCCCAATAAATGGCCATCCAGCCTCTGTTTAAAGACCTCCAAAGGATGAGACTCCACCACTCTCTGAAGGAGTGTGTCCCACTTTGAAACAGCTCTTATTGTCAGGAAGTTCCTCCTAATGTTTAGGTGGAATTTTTTTCCTGTAGCTTGCATCTATTGTTTTTATTATTATTATTATTATTATTATAGCAGAAAACAAGTTTGCTCCATCCTCAATGTGACACCCCTTCAAATACATAAACAGGGCTATCGTATCACCTCTTAACCTTCTCTTCCAGACCCTTCACCATTTTGGTCACCCTCCTCTGGACACACTCCAGCTTCTCATCATCCTTCTTGAATTGTGGTGTCCAGAACAGGACACAGTATTTCAGGTGAGGCCTGACCAAAGCAAAAAAAAAAAGCTCAACAACCAGAGCAACAAATACTGCACATTTGCCTTCTCTGAAGAACTTAGTGTTGTTTCAATAGCATGTTCTTTATTATGATGTGGTAGATGCTTAATGGAGCTTGCTTAATGGCATCACTCTATGTCACATTACAACGCAGATCCACAATGACATTGCCACAGGCCCTCTCCAGGTTTCCAGTATTGGTCCTCATCTTTCAAGTCCTAGATGCTCCTGACCCAGCAACACTAAGGACCTTATCGCACACAGAAACGTAAACGTTCTAGGGACGGGAGGAGGACTCTCGTGTGTGCGCGCGACCTCCCAAAAACGGATTTTATTGCACACGCAAAAGTCCTCCAAGAGGCCCCGTTCCGTCCCCCGTCGCGCACCCGTTCGCGTCCAGTCCTGACAAGCGCCATTTTTTGCCGACGGAAGGTAATCCGTCAGGCAACAAATCCGCCCGTCAGGACTGGACGCGAACGGTGTGCGCGATGGGGGACGGAACGGGGCCTCTGGAGGACTTATGTGTGTGCAATAAAATCCGTTTTTTGGGAGGTCGCGCGCGCACACGAGAGTCCTCCTTCCCTAGAACGTTTACGTTTCTGTGTGCGATAAGGTCCTACGAGTGGAGTATCCCACTTGCAGCAGAAGGATGGAAAAGGTATTGGACTAGTGCTTCTTATCTGGGTTTAGGAGTGCACAATGGGGTTGCCTGGTTTGGTGACAACCCCCAATCATTTTTGGCTGCTAGAATAAAAACTGATTGCTAAGAGCTTCAGGAAAAAATCTCTCTGAACTGGGAGAATTAATATTAAAATAGCAAATGGAGTTCAATGTAATTAGCAAATAGAAAGAGATGCACCCTGGGGCAAAAAATAAATCTCACCTTCACATACTCATAGCTTCCAACTGTCTTGATTTGGCAGGGATTGTCCAGATTAATCCTCTGCCTTACCACTTTTACAGATGTTTTTAACATGTCTCTGGCACTTTACAGACCGCCGGTGTTTGCTGCGCCAGGAAACCGCAGCAGACAAACCACGCAATTCCCTGGTGCAGCAAAAAGAACCCACAAAAAGCAGGTTCTTTTTGCGGCACGGAAATGCCGCCGCAAAGTGCCAGTGGCGCACTTGTGGCGTCATTTCCACACCGCGACATGCAGATGCTAAGCATCCGCTACGTAAAAATGGCAGCACCCATGTAAAATGGGCACCGCCATTTTGTACTTGCTCGGCACATACTAGGGTTAGGGGCGTCCGGAAAGGACACCCCTTCCTAACCCTAGTACGTGCCAAGCACGTACTTTTGGGCAGTGTGGAACCCACCCAAGTTTCTCTTTCCAGCTCCCACTTTTCTCCTTTGTCCTCAGCTTACTTTGATTGCTGCAAACTGAAATCAAAGTGTAAAAAATGTTTGCACTCAGTTAACTCAGCAGAAGGAGGGGAGAGGAGGAGCAGAATCTGGCCCTTCCCAGGAAGCTCAAGCAACCTTTACCTTTTTTACATGTATCTAGGAAATTGATTCCACTGCCAAATCATTTTTTCCATCAAGAATTTCTTCTAATGTTCAATCAAAATCAATTCTCCTGTAACGTCAGACCATTAGACTTGGTCCTGCCCTCTGAAGAAGAGACCAGGTTTGCCCCTCCTCTCTTTGACAGCCCTTGAGGTATTTAAAGAATATGACTATGTCACCCCTCAGCCTTCTCTTCACCAAGCTGAATATGTCCTGCTCCTTCAGTCTTCCTTTATGCTTTGTTCTCCATACTTCTTATCATCCTTGTTGCCCTAAAATAAATAAAGTAGCATTGGCCCTCTTTGCTGCAGCAACACACTGCTGACTCATGTTCAAATGGTGGGATTCAATGCCTCAAGACCAAAGTTACGGCCACCTGCTTAAACAACTTTAAAAAGAAATGATATATATTCATGGAAGATAAGACTATCAGCGGCTGCTACTCTTGATGGCTGCTTATATACACTACCTCTAGTACCTCTTAATACCTATTGTTAGGAAACACAAGCAGGTGGGCTCTATTGTACTCATGTCCTGATGGCAGACTTCCTATAGGCAACAGCTGGTCACTACATAGACAGAATGCTGGATGAACAGGCCTTTCATCTAATCCAATATGTCTTTTCTTATTTTCTTCCCAGTAATCCTGTTAGGGGAAGGAACTGTAACATATCTGTACTAAGTAGTTCCTTCTATGCATGTCTCTCTCAGAATTTAGGGAAACCATGTATCCATGTCATTTTATGTTTGTTGGTCTTAGACATACACACACACACACACACACACACACACACACACACTCTTCCTGCATCAGTTATTCTACAGTTAGAGTTTATTCATCCTCCCTTCTGCAGTCTGCAGTCCTCTCTTTCATGACTGAAAGCATATGTTACAGACCATGTCCTCATGAGATGTTATGAAACCTTTAGTATTTGTAGGTAAACCTACTACATATGTTTTTACATAGGAGACTAGGTCTGATTTATTTCTCTGCCGATCCGATGTGTGTGTGGTGTGGTGTGGTGTGGTGGGACTTGCTATTGCTCACCTTCTGCCCGCAAACACAAATTACTCTGTTTGTGAAGTACAGTACTATCACTCACATTCCCCAACAATCTCTACTAAGCCTATAGGTAGGTGTGTGTGTGTGTGTGTGTGTTTTTCAGGCTATGTGGCCATATTCTGGAAGAGTTTATTCCTGATGTTTCACCAGCATCAGGAATAAACTCTTCCAGAACATGGCCACATAGCCTGAAAAACACACAAAAAACTATGGATGCCAGCCATGAAAGCCTTTGACTTCAGATTCTACTAAGACTCTTGCCCTCTTAAATAAAACATTGATGAACCAAGACTTTGAACTTTGATTGTTTACTTAAATCTGCATATATTTGCATATAAGAAACATCAATCATTCCAGAGGAAAGGCCATTTTTACTTTAAGATGAAGCATGCATATGTTGTGACATATTTTATCTTAGAAAGCACATTCTTTGTCATAATAAGAGGGACTATCTGTTTAAAGATGTTATCTGTAGCATTTTTAAATAAATGTATTAAAATATATATTTTTAAAGAATTACTCAGGGCAGTTTATAGTAAATCCAAATATTTTAGCAACCACTCTATGATTACTGAATTCACAATGAATGTCTACTTAGAAGAGTTAAGGTACATGACTTCAAATTTCTTTCCATAGTTCTGTCTGTTTTCCTGAGGCAAATTTCAATGTAACCAGGACAGAAAGTATGTAAATAACCAACTTGCAATAAAATATTAAAAACTTTATAGTCAAATGGTTCAAGGAATCCATGAACTGGAAGATGGAGGGGCAGATTTGGTATAAGTGTAAAATCTCTGGGTACAATACCCACATGCCTTATAGGCCAAAGACATGTCTACTTCTGCCTTTGGCAGCATAAGCATGTACTAGTTTTGACACATTTTTTTTGTTCACTGAAGTGAACTTCAAGAAAGAATTTGAAATGAGCTTCGTACATCATCTGCATAATTAGCAAGAAATCATTTGTGGCTCCAATCAATGCATGCAATTTTAATAAATTGCTCTAATAACAACTCTACAGAAATTAGACAAAGCCGTCACTGGGTCAATCAATGGTGCTCAAGAAAATAGCATTGTAATGAAACTTCAAATGACAGTGTAATTCTACCCATTCCTCTTTTTTTATATTATTTAGGCAAATAATGTTTTACTGAAAATCACAAATGGAAGACAGAGTGGTTTGCAAGATTGTTAAAGAGCATAATGTTTTTCATCAGTAGATTGCTATCCAACCTAAGTAGAATTTTTTTTAAAACTGTTATAATTTAAGAACTAATGACTGAAGCATATATTATTATCATATTTTAAGAGGAACTCAGTCATGGATATACAATTTTGGAGAAGAGGGAACACTTCTTACTAGTAATGCTGTCAGATCCTAGTCCTTCAAAGAACTTTCACAACTATGATGAAGTGAATTCCAATCCACAAAACTAAGACAAGGTTCAATCAAGTGGTTTGAAGGTGCCACAAAACTCTTTGTTCTTTTTTTCTGTAGCAGATTAACAGGTAGCCGTCTGAAAATTATAAATGATCTGTTACTTTGTCATATTTTCATCTTATTCTTTCTCCAAAATCTAAGAGCTTTCCCCACAGGTTATCCTCACGACAATTGAGTGAGGTACACTAAATGGACAATTACAGGATTAGGGCTTTTCCTAACCCCTTTCCCCAAAAGAAGTCCTTCTGGCCTTCTGAAAATGCTACCTAACACGAAAACCCCTGCTGAACGGGGTAGACATTGATGCAGGAGATAGGGAAATTCCCAAAATTCAGCTGAGGCACCTTTTGTGAGGTGGTTTCTGCTCACAGAAGATCCTTAACCCAGTTTTCAGTGACTGGCTTGAGTCCAGTGAGGTTCATGATCAGCTGGAGAATTTAATGCAAGTCACCCAGACCAAAATATAACAACCCATTCCACCAGTGGCATTCAACCTTTGGTCCACCAGAATTTGGACATCAAACCTCTAAATATTGGCTGTTCTGATCGATACTTCTGGGGACTGAAGGCCTAACCTTCTGGAGGACTAAAGGTCAAAAAACTACTCCATTATGCCACTCTGGCTCTCCTCCTTTAACTGAAGGAGAGAGAGAAAAATTGAGAATAAAGAAGACCTTCACATATTGATGCTTCTCTTTAACTTGTGACACGCTAAGTGGCTTTACCTCAGTAAAAACAAATCCAGGGAAATCCACCAACCATTATTATCCGTAATAGCAAGGTGGCACCTTGTGTTTGTATGTTTCACTGGAGAGAAAGATCAAGAAAGGTACTGTTGCTTTCATTCTCTGATTGTAAGGTTCTCAGATTATTTGGCTGGTCACCACTGAAAGTTATAGCTGAACATGAAGAAAAGCATGCTAGCAGAAAAAAAGAGTTTACAATGGACTATTTACCCGGAGAAGAAGATCATGGGCTACTCATAGAGATCTTCAAGCAGAGGCTTGATGACCATTTATTGGAAAGTATAACATACAGATGGACATTTAGAGTAACATCCCACAAGGACCCCTCCAATTCTATGATTTCTGTAAGTAGATTATCTTTGATCCCCTTCATTGCAGCAGCCAGGGCTCTGAGTCCTAAACAATCTTAAATGCAAGTGCACAAGTTATCACTGGATGACAGCCACAAGCTTGAGACTGGCTAAAACAATCACAAATGGGTTGTCTCTAAGTGATGTTATTATTTTAGATGTTGGAATGAACATTGTGAAGGGGGCACTACTGGGGTTTTATTACCTTGCTAGGGTACCAAACAAGGAGTGATGGTGCTTGACAGAATCTCTCTTTAAACTAAATGGTAGGGGAAGAGAGAAAGAAATCCTCTCCAGGCTTCAGAAGTATTGCAGCCTGTCTTCTGTAAGAGGTAGATTAATAAATTTTCAGAACTACAGTTCCTTTCTTTAATAGCCGACATTTTCCAAGTATACTTATAGCACAATGTGTCCAAACAAGAGAGATGAGATCCAGTTTTATTGATTCCAACTAAGACTGTTGTTACTTTTTAATCTTCTGGTGTAATAACTTATAAATTATAATTCAGATCACATTTCCATTTATACCATGCACAAAAGCTGTTTTTGTTTTTTCCCCTGCCCTGGGCAAAACTAGCATTTGTAGTATTGTACCCAGAGAGACTGCTTGCTCTCAATATAAGTACACAAAGCTAGCATAGCTCTCAGTGAGATTAATTATATGAAAAATAAAGACGAAGCTGGTGTCAGATCAAAATCCATCTGAATCAATGCGTACATCCTGTTTCTGTTTAGCAGACAAAGAGAGGGCTAGGAGAGAGAAGAATAAAGGGGGCTTCAGCCATTTGCATGCCTCGTTCCTCTCAAGCTATTGTGTTGCCATTCTATCCAGCCTCCAGCCTACGTTGTGGAATGTGCTTAA
This sequence comes from Sceloporus undulatus, assembly GCF_019175285.1. NCBI lineage: Eukaryota > Metazoa > Chordata > Lepidosauria > Squamata > Phrynosomatidae > Sceloporus > Sceloporus undulatus. Next base: position 218,145,521 of record NC_056525.1, read on the forward strand.
TTCCTTTAGTATGCTCCTAAATTTCTGGGAAAGTAGAACAGAAGAACCAGTGCTGTTTGCTTTGATGCAGTGTTAAAAGTTCAGATTTTGTAGGAAGATGCTTCAGTTTCATTGTTTTTTGACCAAAGGAAATGGTTTATTAATTCCCACATATATTTTTGAGGTGGTTTTAGAGTTCTTTGAAATGGGTTTGTGGTCACTTTGAAATGGCTTTGCATGGTGGCAATACTGAGGTGTGAATGGTTGGCGAAAGATGAGCATTTACAATGCAGAGAGGGATAGCATGCGGGATCACCAATCCCTTGTTTATCTTATATCTGCCATCTATTGTCCTGTAGCCTTGGGTCTCTTCACCTCCTCCAGAATGTCCGGAACCAGGGCCCCATGCAACTCCTGCTTTACTAGTCTACATGTGTGAGCTATTCTCTGGTCATGGCATCAATATTCGGGGTTGTAGAAGGGTCACTCAGCCTATGCTTTATTACATATCTGATATCAAAAGAGGAGAGGTGTCTAAAGATACCCATGGGCACTAATATGGACTCCAGGGCTACCACTTCATGAATCCTGCAGCAATCAAATGCTGTATGTCTGTCCTACCATTCAGCTCACCAGGAGACTTCAAAGCTGTGAAAAAGACTTTCAACAATAAACTATGCATGCTTGCATGAATGTCCACATCCCTATTGGACAGTACTTGTGACATCAATGAACATAAAACATAAGAAACTGCTTTATACTTAGACCATTATTGTGCCTTTCCCACTATGCCAGGTATTAAACATGAGGAGGTTTTTTTTTAAGGTAAAGCATGTCTTCTGGTTTACAGGCTTTTTCCCATTGCAAAGGTTGAAATGTCTCTCTCCCTGAGTTGCATCATGTTGCAACACTTGCATGCTGGAGCCCTATACTACTGTAGTGGTAGTCTTTGGACTTATTGTCAGCACCAGTCCTTGGCCATCTGCTTTTGGATCCCTTCAGGTGGCTTAATATGTATTCATTGCCAACATGCATTGAAAGCTGTACATTAAAATCTTTGTGATTCATGGAGAATATGTTTATTTTTATGCATTTCTCTGTAGGTAATCCTGCTTCACTCAAAGTGCTGTGACCCTGTGTGCTGTGTAAATTAAAGGATGTATTTCCTTCTTGATTCATTATTGCACATGTTCTGTTCTTTTTACTGATGCCTCTACTCTGTTTATGCCCTCAAAATATGTTTTATTCATGGCTCGATAGATAATTGGCCATTCCTATGCTACTGGAGCTATTCAAATACCTTCTGAATATACATCTAATTTTAGATTGTTTAGGATTGCTCAGACATTAACTGTGCCAGGTATGGTGGATGGCATGACAATAAAATAGTTAAACAGAAGTCCATGAGTTCAGAGTCAGAAGCATAATAATCACTTTCCAATTGCAAAAATGCACAGATGTATCTCAGCAATAGCAGACTGTTGATTGCTCTAACAGGCTCTATTAGAGATGGATTTTTCCCAAAGCCATCTTGTTCTCTCTCCCTCTCTCTCATTCTCTCTCTCTCAAACTCCAATAGCTGTAAAATAAAATTGTTTGTGAAAAAGTTACCGGACCTTTACTGATTTTCAAACATTCTAAAGGGACCCTGACATCTCCCATTGGAAACTTTGTCACACTATCAATTTAAACAATCACAATGTAAGATTTATTTTGTCTTTTTAGTACAGCTGGAAGGGAATAAGATCCTGCTAATGCAGGCATGCAAATGTATAGCGGTAGCATACAATAAAGTGCCTAATTAGTTCAGAGATGGCATTCCTATCCATTCCGATGTGCCAGCAGGTTTAAGGGGTAGCGTGTGCATTTGCTTGTTTTGAATACATAGAACACTTTCCTCCCCTCCTCTCCATCCCCCTGATTAATTCCACTCACATTTCACAGAGCAAACTACATCTGCTCTATCCATGCTATAAAATAGGTATTTCCTTGGGGGTATGTAATGCATATATAAATCTCAGCTTCTGCTACAGATTTGCATAGATACTAGCACACAGGTCACTGATGCATTTAGTTTTCTTTGTGATTGTAGCAAGTCCTCGGCAGTCTAATGAGACAGTGGGCATTTCTGCTTACATATGTAAAGTGCTAGTATAACCTAGAATAGCACCCTGCAGTATAATCCCCATTACTTTGGTGGTGTAAAAGTCCTCGGTATTAGCTTGTCTGGAAGAAGAAAAACAATCCCCTTCCTAGTTTACAGATGACCTTACACTCCAAGGGGCAGATATATAAAGATTAAAACTACATATAAAATATAGCCCTTGGTCCTGGGATTAGTTTATTTGTTTTTAAATATCATGTATTACTCGACCATGTGCTTTGTTGCACTTAAATGAGTCTTTCAGAAAAGCACCTTTTCTGCATAACTTGCTGCAGCTCAGCTTCTCTCCCCCTCCCCATCGCCCTGGTTCTCAAGGAATTCCCCTTGTAGCAATCTTCACTGCAAGCCATTAGCTGTGCACATCTGCCCGCTCTAATGACCGCACCAGTGTACACATACCTGACTGCCATCTAATTTAGATATCACCCATAGGACACTAATGTTACTGTCCCTTGGGTTAGTTAAATCCCAGATTATTGACCAGCTAAACTCATCGCTTCATTTGGCTTTTGGAGGTGAAGCACGTAAACCAAAGGTCACAAAGAGGTCACATGCTGATCCATATTGCTGAAGGAGGAAGCCAGAAGGATCAAGATTGTTTTAATTTTATTTTTCTTTCGCCTCATCACAGCCCTAAACCAGATGGACAATGTTCTCCTTCCAGATTGTTCTTCCATTTACCTTGCCCATAATTATTGTTGGCTATTGTTTAGGGCAGGCTTAATGCTGAATATAAAGAAAACAAAAATAATGACCACAGAGGACCTACATACATTCAAGCTTGACATTGAGAAAATGGAAATAATAAAAGAATTTCCCACATTTTGGATCAAGCATCGATCAGGAAGGAGTCTGCAGTCAAGAAATCAGAGGAAGACTAGGAATTGGAAGGTCAGCTATGGAAGAACTAGAAAAGATCCCAAAGAGTAAAGATATAGAACTGAGCACTAAAGTTAGAATCATACAAGCCCTTGTATCCCCCATCATCATGTACAGATGCAAGAGCTAGATGGAGACGAAAGCAGATAGGAAGAAACGAATTCATTTCATGTGGTGCTGGAGAAGAGTGCTGGCAATACTGTGGATAGCCAAAAGGACAAACAAATGGGTCCTTGAACAGGTCAGCCCTGAAATCTCCTTGGAAACCAAGATGATAAAATTGAGACTGTCATACTTCAGCCACATCACGAGAAGACCTGACTCATTGGAAAAGACAATAATAGAAAGAGAGGAAGACCACATGCCAGGTGGTTAGACTCTATTGGGAGGTAAATTTACAAGACCTAAGCAAAGGAGTGGAGGACAGAGAGTCTTGGAGATGTCTCATCCTTAGGGTCACCATACATCGGGATCAACTTAAGGGAAGTTACCAAGAAAAACAAATTGTTTAATAATAATAATAATAATAATAATAATAATAATAATAATAATAATATGATTTATTTATATTCCACTTTTTCACCTTAACCTTAAAGATTCAGATATGCAACTCCAGCAGACTCCTGCCCCACCATTCTGCTTTTGGTTCTATTGACTGCTGGTCATGATGACTTAGCATCCCTTCTTGAAAGGGTCAAAGGACAGTTCTGACATTCACATACAAACAAATCCAGATTGCATTTGGTCTGAAGACTCCATCCTGCTTCCTGAAGCATGTTAGACCTTGAGCTATGTTATTCTTCAGCATCAACTGTCTTCATCTTTACTTCCAGCTAATATCTGAATATCCAGTCACAGTTAATGTTTCTGCAATTCCACTCTGGGGTTTCCCTGACAAAGACAAATTTCTCTAGGCTAAAAGTATGACAGAGAGCATTAATTTGTAACAGAGAAGTCTCTTAAGCCCATTTAACTTGAAACTCTTGAGATTTTGTACATTTATAGGGAGATACACACATGACTACAGGGAAATGACCTTTTACTTCCAACGTGTGTTGGATGTAATATAACATTTCAGAGGAACATTGGTAAGGAATTGGACTAAAATTACGGATAGGCTATTTCTTGCCTAAGAAAATCCTATGAAATTCATGGGGTCACCATAAGTTGACAGGTGACTTGAAGGCATATACATGCATGCACACATGTGTGTGTGTTTGTGCACATGCACACAAACACACATTTTGTTCAAAGGATCTTTCTCCACAGTCTTTGCATGGCTCATGTTTTGTTTTTAGTGTTCATTGATAGCTCATAAAGCCAATAATGAGTATTCCCTTTATCTGAAATGCAAGCCACAACTTGTTGTCAGGGAATGGGGGACATAAGTATGGAACCACTTTTTTGCCAGCAAGCAGAAGACCAAAAAAGTGTTTGTTTGTTTTTCAAAAATGGTCAATCCTGCAATCATTCACTCTCGTCATCTTCCATATCCTCTTATTTTCAGTCATACCATCTTTCATACCCTTTTCCTCTCAAAGACTTCCTGGCTCAAACAAACTGGGTTGAATATTTCCTGTATATATAAGTTATATATCTCATCATTTGTCACTAACCTTGATAAATATTAATAATAATAGTAACAGATTAGGGTTAGAGTGCACAACATGCAGAATTTGTTTTTTAAATACCAATACCACTTCAGTCACTTCTGTTCTTTACTATTTATTTCCATGAACTCTTTTCTTTCCAGTTCATACAGAAATGTGGACAAGGAAAATAAGAGAGAATTAGATCTTGCATATGAAATTTTGACCTTTATTATGAATAATTAACAGAAGCCACAGAAATTAGTCTGTAAGGTGCTGTTTAAGGTGGGAAAATCACAAATGTTGATGTGCTTCTTTAAGTGAAACACTTGGTATCATTTCCACACTTCCAGGATAATGTGATAGCCTTCAGCAGGTAATGTGGGAGGTGCTTTTGTTGTAGTTATTTCCAACTACATTGTAAAGATGCTCTTCAGTTCCATGATTTCTGTTTTGTAAGGCAAAAGCTATGTGAACACTGGTCAGAATCTTGTTGGTGACATTTACTGCTTTGGAGCCCCACTGCCCAGGTTATAGCAACATATGTTCTTTGTTAGACACTTTGTAAGGAGTTATCTAGTACTTGCTTGCACAGCTTTGCCTATGTGGTCAAGGACAGGAGAGGGCTCCCAGTATCATCTCTGTCCCCAACCACTGATTGGCTTCAAGGGTGTCCCAAGGAAAGTACTGCATAGCTGGTATAGCTATGTTGGTAGAAATGTATACTCTTCCAGCAGTCCAGGAAGATCTTGACCAAGACGTGCTCCAGGGATACTTATTCAAAGGATAGATTTACAGTGGAATCCTACGCCTGGGGTGTGTTCATAGACAGAGAACACCCTCTTTTTTTCTTTCCCTGGGAGCCCAGAGCAGCTCCGGCTCCATTGCTTTCAGAGGCATTCTAAGAAATGGAAATGGTGGGCATGGTTGTCTGCAACAAGCAAAAATGTAAAGAGAAGAAGATAGCAAATACTGGCATGGATGAGCAGACAAGGGAGAGTGGGAAGGGATTTGAATAGACTCTTCTTTCTTCCATGTAAAAATCTTTCTACATCTTGTCAAGCTCCATGTTGAAAGCAGCACTAAAATAGCCTATACAAAGTGTTTTTAAAGGAAAGAAGGAGAGAGGGAGAGGGGGAGAGAGAGAGAGAGAGAATCTTATTCAATCTTTTTCCATTCCTTGGTAAGTAAATGAATCAAACTGACTCCTCTTCCTTTTAATATTTACAGGAACAAAGAATGGCCTGCCCAATGACAGACAGAGGCTTGTATGTCAGGAGTGTAGTGAATCCACTCTGCACTTTATTCCAGGCTTTAAAAGCATTGTCCAAAGGTGTATCCAAACTGCAGAATTAAAACAGTTTGATTTCACTTTAACTGTCATGACTCTGTCCTACAGAATCCTGAGATTTGTAGTTTTATAGATTTTGTAGATTTGGTGAGGAACCAGAGCTCCATGATCAGGCTGAATACAAATTATTGATCTTAGGATACTGTGAGATAAAGTCTTGGCAGTTAAAGTGCTTTCAAATTGCTTTAATTCTGCATTTTGGATACCTTCTTTAAAACCAAGGGTGGGTTCACTTTCACCACTACAGGGCCATACCTGTCTGACACCCCCCCCCCCCATACCCTCTACCGCCACCATGGCTACCAGGCAGTGGGAAGGGACTGGAAGGATCTTTCTGTTTTACAATATGAGCACAGGATGGTGAGGAGAGGCAATGGTTGGGTAGGACCTGGGGATGTCTTGCTCAGCAGTAGATTTCTCCTCTCTGAGGAGCTTATCACAGATTCAAGCATCCATGGCTTGAAATTTTTCCCCTGAAAAAGTATAAATTCCAAATAGCCAAGTTTGATTTTGCCATTTTATATAAGGGACACCATTTTGCTATGCCATTGTATTTAATAGGACTTGAGCATCCACTGATTTTGTTATCCACGAGGGTTCCAGGAACCAAACCTCAGCAGATAACAAGGACCCACTGTACTGAATTGCTATTTGTGCATAGATCTGTTATCAGCTGATGAAGCTTGACTCCTTCTGTTGCGTTTCATTGTTAGTCCCTAAGAATGCTAAACACTCACATTTAGTTCACAAATTTAGCTTTATTCTGCTGTCTGAAGGGCCTAGCTCAGTTTCAGTATCCCTGTTTCAGTATCCCTGGGTGCTAGCTTTAAATTAACTGCCTGGATAGGCAACCTCTGTTGAAACTAACACACTGGTGATAGGGCATTTAATTGTGGTGGTGGTGGAGTCTCCTCCTTTGGAGGTTTTTAAACAAAGGCTGGATGGCCATCTGTCAGGAGCGCTTTGATTGTGTATTCCTATATGGCAGGGATTAGATTGGATGATCTTCGAGGTCTCATCCACTCTATGATTTTATAATGTGTGCCTTCAAGTACAGTAGTTTCCAACTTATAGTATATTACTGTATTACGGGGTTTTCCTGCAAGATTTGTTCAGAGGGAAATTGCCTTTGTATTTAGTATGGAAGTCCAAATAAAAATCATTATTTATATATTTATATAAAGATTACAAATAATACTGGTACAGAAAGTTTAACCACAATAATGTTCAAACACTTCCATTCTGTGCAAAGGGGGCTGCTATACAGTTACAGACCCACACCTACAAGGCCCGATTCAAAGGTACTAAGGATAACAGCTTCCTTTTCTTTATGCATCTAATTAGACCTGTACAGGAGCAATTTAACCAGAATAAATTATTGTGTCTTCTTGGAAATATGTCTGCCAGCTGCACCTTCATCCACAGAAGATTTAGCAGGGGCATCATTGTTCAGATTGCTGGCACCTGGCTGTTTATTATTTAACATAGCCCAATAAGAGTAATGGCATAAAATGTGAATCAATTTTGGAACAGATAAATGCATTAGACTCTGGGCATGTGTAAACCTAACATTATCCAGCTGCAGCATAGACATTAAAGAATTATAAAACCCAATTCTGGTAGAAATTCAAGACTCAGCTAACATAATGTCCAATGCACCTATTGAGTAATTATCAAAAAAAAGATAACTAATCACCTTTAGACATCTAAGAGAACAGACTTTACAAAAAGCAATGGAATCTAACCTTTACTGAATAATGTCTACTGTTACACATGCCTACTCAGAAGTAAATCCCATTTTCTATTGGAACCTATTCCCAGATAATTATATATAGGACTGCAGTTTTAGTGTAGATTTAGCTCTTTGATGCAGAAATACTTTCCTAATAATAGATCAAAGAAACTTGTGGGGTTTTTTTAAAAAGAGTATCATATTAAAATGTGTACAAAGAATTTGTGCTCCCCTCCCTCAGAACTGAAGTACTTCCCCTATATGTGGGGGCAGGGGGTCTCTAATAAAGATGGGCCTTTTTTTAGTAAGCCTTCTCAAAATTGCAGTTATTTCTCACAATCCTGTATTTGGAGCATTTTTTTTGCCAGCTGATTTGTGACAGGCTCAAAGTAATTTTTAGAATATACTAATCATAATTCTTTGCCCAGTCTTTGATCTACTTATTTCACTAAGTAACTCAGACATTTACATTATATTATTAATATTAGAAGGATTCAAAACTAGGAACAGTTATTCTGTAGAAAATTCAAAGTGGAAATTCAGAGAATTTTTTTAAAAAAAATAAGAAAAAAGTTTATTTTTAAAGGTCATACTGTTATTGTGCAGGGTCTGCAATTTCATGAGAGAAAATTAATTTTTAAATAAAAATTTAAACACATAAGATTATGACTTTCAATGGGAGTGGGCTACCTACTGTTTGGTAAATAGACATTTTGTATAGCCATGATATAGAACTCCAGGAAGCAACAACATAAAAGCCAAGGTAAATCATTTATCATTATATTAATTTATGTTTTTCCTGCAATTCCAATTATACAATTCCACATAAGCAAGGATGATCACAGCAGGATTGAAAAGGTTCTCTCACAGATCCCAGCTGTTTCATACACACACACACACACACACACAACCTTCCATTATGGTCTTTGAGACTATTCCTTCTTTCCTTTTAATGTCAAAGTAATCTATAAAAGCACAGTGTACCTTCAAATCACCTGCCAACTTGTGGCGAAAAGAAGGAATACTCAGATGGTTTTGCCAGTTCCTTCCTCTGAAATGTAGCCTATAGCACCTGTATTCACAGGTGGTCTCCCATCCAGGTACTAACTGGGGTGACCCTGCTTAACTTCCAAGTTCAGTGCCTTTAGGTTATAAAAGCTAAATATGGAACACAAGGTGAAAACAGGATCTGCAGAGAAGCTACAACAGATTACTGGTGACCAGTTTAGACTTATTGTCCATGATTCAGGTGCCTACTTAGAAATAGCCTAAACAACAGGAAATACATCATCATCATCATCATCATCATTATTGTTATTATTAATACCCTGCCTTCCTCCCAGTACAGGAAAAAGAGAACCAAAGAATATTTGCATTAAATGGTGCACACTAATTTATACATGTAGGCAGAAAGCTGGAAGCACTCTAAATCAAACAGATAGTTATCTCACCATAGGGGGGATGATATGATCTGCATATGCCTGTTCAGTTTGTTATTCATGTGCTAAATCTTGACGCGTATAATTTGGATGAAAGTGGTTGAGGTCCTGGAACAGCTTCAAGACATGGCCTCTTCTTGCCCATGGGTGAGTTATTCTAGTAGTGGAGACACATAAAAATATATACAGTATATAATACAAAATACAATAGAAATCAACACAACAGCCCATATGTCAATCCATGCATTTTACTCAAGTAAAACATACATTACTGATGATAACATTTTGAAAATAGCTGAAAAAGTGGGATGAGAGAAGATCAATCAGGACTGTCCCTGCCAAATGGGCAGTTGGAGGGTATGCTGGAGCATCACATTTTGGCCTCCTTTTCAAGCACACGGGCATTGAATTGTTCTTCAAATAGAAAACACCTTAAAACAATTTCCTCTAATCCACTCTAGAATTATCCTGGGAGAAAGAAAACAAGCCTTGGACACTGTTTTACTTTAGAATGTGATCAGAACACTGATGAAAAATGTTTTTTAAAAAATGATATTCCCAGTTCATTCCACTTGGTAGGCCAAACAGCAAACCATCTTGCTAATTGATATTTGGGCAATGGTAAGCATAGAAGATGAAGGATTATATTTACAGAAATTGTAACTATCTAGATACATTTGGTTTTTTTAATCAATATCAAAAAATACTTGTGGCTAAAGTGCTATGGTTTTAGATTCATTAGAGAAAAGATAATTAAAGTGAACGTTTTCACAATGTTATCATGAAAATGAATTAATGCAGTACACAATATAACTTTGTGCTATCTTTGGGGAATTGGGGAAAATGTGTTGTCATTAACTAGCTATTTATTAAGTGGTAGCTCCACTCAGATTTCTGTTAAAGCAATATTTTGACCATTTGGCTAAAAAGCTCACAAAATAATTCAGTGCATATATGCCCACAAAAAAGTGATTATTATAGGCATATTTCAGTGCAAGGACTCTGGGTTTGAAGGACTGGCATACATTAGTTTCCTCAGTGCTGAAGTCAATGGGGGGAAAAATACAGGATTTTCCATACCTGCATAAGAGCATCCACAGAGCTTCTTATTCTCACAACAACACTGAGGTAGGTCACTATTCCCATTTTATACAAGAGGAAAAATAAGACTGAAAGACATCGAATGGACTTGGACAAGACACAAAGCTACTTCTCACACAAAAGCACCTTTTGGCCCATGTCTTTCAGGCCCAAGATTCATCAATCATCTGGGACCAGAAACTCCTTTCAATCCAATTCCTCTACACTGAACTTCTCAGATTCCAGAGGGTGAGTTATGACAAATACCATAGAAAGCTGATAGAGATAGGAAGATAGCAAAAGCCCTATTCAGATGTTACTTATCATGCTTTCCTGGACACTTATGTAAATGAGTACCTAGTCCCACTCCGTCCATCATTAGTTTCTTCATGAAGAAAGCAAAACTTCTGAAGAGATGTTCTGCGGCTGCTCCAGGAAAATTACAGTCTATCACATCTTCCTCCCCCCTCCTCCCCAGTAACACTACTTCTAAACATCATTAACTCGTAAGATATAGGGTAGACCGCTTAGGGGTTCTGCCATAGAAATTGATTCTAAAAAGGACTCAGTGAGTCAAAAAGGTTGGGAATCCCTGGCCTAATTGATTCAACTCTGCATGGTTTTACATTGTTTTAATCTTCTTAACCTGGTTTTCATTTGTTTCATATGCTTTAGTCTATTTACATTATTTTCATTTTTTAATTGTTTTAACATGTTAATATTGATTTTACTTGTTTGCCTCCTGATATCTTGGGATATAGGGTAGGATATACATATTTAAATAAATAAATAATACATCACAGTTAGGTGCATTTTTGTAGTTGTCTTGACCATGGGAGGGAGGTATTTTAACCAGAAAAAACGAAAAATTGGGGTATTTGTGGGCTTTGGTGAGGTGAGGAGGACTTGGTAGGGCTGCCAGAGTGAAAACAGAAAATAACTCCTATACCTTTGTGCTTGTGTAGAAAAGGGATATTTCTCTGGTTACATAGTTACATGACAAGCAAAACATGCTAAAATTCCTATCTCTACACAACCATTGAAGGTCCAGAAGCCCTCTCCAGTTTTCAGTCTGGTAACCCTAGGACTTAGAGACCACTGGGACTTCATTTTCTCCACCCTTGATCTAGAATATACGTTTTATATGCTCAGTTAAGAAAATGGATAAGAAGACAATAGATTCATTTGAGATCTGGTGCAGAAGAAGAGTCCTGAGAACACCGTTCTCAGCCAAGAAGACAAACAAATGGATTCTAGAACAGATTGAGCCCAAACTATCCCAGGAAGCGAAGATGACTAAACTGGGGCTATCATACTTTGGCCACATCATGAGAAGATATGACTCATTAGAAAAGACAATGATGCTAGGGAAGGTAGAAGGGAATAAAAAGAGAAGAAGACCACATGCTAGATGGCTGGAATTTATTAAGGAGGTTACTTACAGGTATGAATCTGCAGGAACTAAGCAGAGTAGTGAAGGACAGGGAGTCTTGCATATGTCTCATCCACAGGATCTCCATGAATTGAGAATAACAATAAATGCCCAATAGGACAGAAATTAAAAGGAGCTTGATATTTATGTTATTTATTTATTTACTTCATTTCTCCCAGAGTGGAGCTCAAGGCAGCTTCTAGAAATATCAAATTAAAAACTTTTACAATTAGATTTTTAAAAGAATTAAAAATCCACACATTAAACAATATAAAATCATTTAAAAGCCATACAAAGGTTAAAAGCAAATAAAACACACATCTAAATAAGAACCTTCCCTGCTTAACCATTAAAAGCATTCTTGGACAAAAATGTCTTTGCCTGCTGGCAAAAGAAAAACAGGGAAGGGGCCAGTGCCAGAGGGTGGGAGCAGCAACTGAGAAAGCTGTCTCTCACATTTCCTCACCAAGCAAGCATGTGATCTTGGCAATAGTGAGAGAAAAGCTTCTCCTGAAGATCTTAGCATTCTTGCAAGTTCATATGGGGAGAAACAATCTTTGAGACAGTCTGGACCAATGCTGTATAGGGCTTTAAAGGTTATGACCAGCACTTTGAATTGTGCCCGGGAAGAACCAGTATCAATAAGGGAGTTATATCCACCCTATGCTGGCCCAGGTCAGCATTCTGGCTGCTGTGTTTTGAACCTGCTGAAGTTTCCAAACAGTTTCCAAAGGCAGTCAAATATAGAGTGCCATAAAAAGGTACAGGTAAAGGTTTTCCCCTGACAAGATTGTCAAGTCTCATCTGACTTTAGGGAGCAGTGCTCATCTCCATTACTAAGCCAAGGAAGCCAACATTGTCAAAGATAATTTCATGATCATATGGCCAGCATGACTGCATAGAATGTTGTTATCGTCCCACCAAAGTGTTATCTATTTATCTACCTGCACTTTTACGTGTTTTTGAACTGGTAGGTTGGCAGAAGCTGGGAATAGTGACAGGAGCTCATTGCGTTAAGCAACACTTAGGTCTCGAACTGCCAATCTTGCAATCATTAGAGTCAGCATCTTAACCATACAGTGTCCTGTACATTCTTAACCATACAGTGTTAACCATAGAGTGCCATACATTAGTCCAAATGGGATGTAACCAAGGCATGTATCACTGTAGTCAGATCTCACGTCTCAAGGAATGGCTGCAGCTGTTGAACTAGTTTAAGCTGCGCAAATGCATTCCTTGCCGCTGCTGGAGCCTGGCATCCAGACTCAGAGCTGAGTCTAGGAGAATACCCAAGATATCCCTATTGTTTGGCTTCCTTGATGTGAATATTTCTGCTGGGTTTTATTCCCCAGAAGCTGAAAAACTTCATCCTAATGCAACATTATTTTTTTGTTACTGCCACATACATATAAGACTAATTTGCAAGTAAAGAAAAGACAGTGACGGATGAGAATCCCATCTTATCTAAATCTGCACAGCATTATATATATGTAATTTTTCTCTTTGAATCAATATGTATTTCCAAAAACATCATTTATTAATAGGCTTAGCACATTCAGATTTCAGTTTCACGAATTAATAGACAGGAGGATGGCAACTATGCACATATTATTTTCAAGATACCTAAAAAAGAAACATGATAAACAATCCATTGTACAGCAAGGAATTCAATCCCAATACAAAAGAGATTGTAAGAATAGATTTGTTGTTAAGATTTAAATAATTGTAGTTTGACGAGACAAAATTCACATTCATCTCAAAAGCTTCACTTCATAAAGAAAACAGAGTTAACACAGGGGAGACATCTCCCATATGTTGATCCCAGCATAATAATCCAATAAATCACCCACCATTTGCTATTATTACTCCAATGATTTAGTTCAGTTTTGAGCTATGAAGAGCACAAATTGCAAAGTAAAAGGATAGAAGTGACTACAGTATGTGACTTGGCACACTTTGTTTCAGGGCAGGTGAATGCCTTGTGTGCTTCGTAAAACATACTTAAGAATTTCTTATTTGGCTTTTCGATATCAAACTGAAAAACTGAACTCCCTAAATGCTACTTTGTCTATCCCATTACAACCTACTTAAATATAAGATTTTTTTATGTCTTGTGGCCTTCTTGATGTTGTTGCTTACCAAATAGTCCATGCGATAGGACTGGGCTTGAACTAGGTTGAGAAGGGAAATTTAACTGAGGTCCCAACTAGAATCAGGCCTCCTTGTATTTACTGCATGGAATAGAAGAGATGCAGCTGTTCATACCAAGTAAAACATTTCTCTCATATCATATAACAAGCCATTTTGACTGGGACAAAAACTGAGCATAAATAGTTGAAACCCCTACTCATATATCCCTACTTGTACATACAGACCATGGTCTCAATCTGGTGTACTCCCCCACAAAAAGGTACTATTTCATTCATTCATACACACACACACACACAGCCAGACATCATGAGTAACATCACACATGGTTTGGCATTTGGATAAAACTTTTGTCACATGCTTTATGGGCAATGGGCTTGATAGGGCTACTGTAGGGCAGGCAAGGTTCAAAAAATAAAGCCCTCAGTCTAAAAAATGCTGGGCATGGATTCAACCAAAACTTGGAAATGTTTTCTTTTGGCTGACAATTCCCAGAATCCCCCAGACATCTTAGGATTCTGGGAATTAAAATCCAAGAAAGTAGTTTTTGAAGGTCCAAATTCCAACCTACATACCACTATGCAGTTTGGGCCCAATGGGAAGTTATGAAAAGATATCATATTGAAGATGGAGCAAGCGTGCTTTTTGCTGTTGCAAAGAAATGGATGCAAACTACAGGAAAAGAGATTCTTCCTAAATATTGGCCTGTTACAGACTGCCAAAATAAAGCTGCTTCGGGTCACTTTGGAGGTATGCTATTTAAATGATGCATGGGTCCTAAGAGTCCAGAGGTCATGCCAAAGCCACACTCCATTCCTAAGCACTGGAGTGCAGCTTTGGTGCAGCTTCGGATTCTTAGGATGCATGCATCATTTAAACAGCATACCTCCAAAGAGACCCGAAGCAGCTTTATTTTGGCAGTCTGTAACAGGCCATTAAGAACTTCCTGATGGTAAGAGATGCTTAACAGTGGAGGGCACTACCTTGGAGTATGGTGGAGTGTCCTCCTTTGGAGGTTTTTAGACTGAGGCTGGGAGGCCATCTGTCAGGAATGCTTTCATTTTACCTTTCTGCATGGCAGGGGCTTGAACTGGTGATCTTTTCAAACTCTGTCATTCTATAATTCTCTGACACAGGGATACCATTGAGACCAAGAAAGAAATCAGAGTAGGTAACATGATAATTTCCACTCCTGATTAAAACTATATTGCCATTGTTTCTCAGATGAATGTAAGGATACTTCTGTGTACTAATAAAGTAATGCCCAACTTTCTCAGAAAGAATCACTGCATTCTTTAGCTCAACCCTTCCCATTGCCTCACGTTTTGTCCCCAAATTCACTCTGTATTTCGCCTACTTCAGCTAATTATGCTACCACCACCCATTTCTTGAGGGCTTTCCCAGAGCTTACAATTGTAGAAATAGTTATGATCAGTAGTAGCTGGTGGTTCCCCATGGGATTGTGTCTAGACTTGCAAAGACCTATCCAATGTGCTGAATTTATTTTGGCAATAAACTTCAGCACTTTGGGTAGCTTACCATAGAATGGACTAAAACTCAGAGTGAATTCACTGCTTCATTGACGTGGTGTTCATAGGTTATTATGATTTCAAAGACTGTATTCTTTCATATGGGATTGCCCAAGTGCTAGGTTCTTTAAGGGAGATTCTTCTCTTGGCCACAGACTTTGAGAAAGCAAGAAAGCTTTCCTTCACACTACCCAGGATGCCCCGTTTTAACTATCCATTAAGAAGCCAAGCCCTCCCCACAGTCCATCTGCCTTGGTCCCGGACTCAGAGGTAGAGAAGAACTGCTGGACCTGATCCCCTTCCCCACCACCATTCCCTTCTCCTTTTGTGTTGTGTCTTTTTAGATTGTAAGCCTGAGGGCACAGAACCGTCTAATTAAAAAGATTGTATGTACAGCTCTGTGTAAATTTACAGTGCTTTATAAATAAAGGTTAATAATAATAATAATAATAACCCCACCCATTAACCTCCTCTCATACCGCACCATACAGAATCCTTAGTAATGTCTTTGTACATATGTTATTCATAAATTGTAATTCTCATATATCATATGTAATGGTAACAGTTGTGACATAAACAACTAGCAAAATTAAAATTATACCTTGAAATTACAATATCATATGCACAGTCTAAATGTATTTACATGTACGTAGTTTTATTTGGTTGCAGTTAAATGTTTGTAAAATATGACTTTTTAAAGAAATTTTTTTAAAAATTAGAAAGTTAAAAATTTAATTGATTTTTTAAAAATTAAATATTTAAAAATACCTTGAGCCTCTCTTTTCTCCTCCCATGGAGTCTTGCCCCACTCGCACCATATCTTCAATGTTTTAAAGGAATGCAGGAAAGCACCACCACTTGTTTCTGCCCAAAGGCAGATGTTTGGGGAGTAGTGATGTCACCTCTCTTTAGGGTGTCACCTGATCTGCATACCCTGCATCATCCTAGTGATGCCCCTGAATTATAGAACTATGATTCCACATTAACTAGTTGTTGTTGTTGTAATTGTCATTTTTGATTTATGGCCACCCTAAGGCAAAACTATCATGGGGTTTCCTTGGCAAGATCTATTCAGAGGGAGATTTGGCTCTGCACACAGAGGTCCCAGTGTTTGTTCCTAAGTTCTAGAATTCCCTGGTGAGGGAAACCAGACCAACCCTTCATCATTGTCCACCTCCCCACCACCACCACCAATCAAACAAAGAGCTTTTTCTTGAAACTGGCATTTAAGTTAAGCCACTGTCAAAGAATTTTTAACTGTTTTGGTACCGTTATTTGTTTTGTTTTTATTTGATGTGATTCTATTATGTTTTTAATCTAATTTGTTTTTGTATTTTGTTTGCATTTGTTTGCATTTCCATTTTTGTTACTGTTACTGACTTGGAGGCTTTTTTTTGGTCAGGGGAAAGAAATGAGTGGTATAAAGTTAATTCATAATTAAGAAATACAGTAAATGACAGTCACATTGGAGGAAGTGTCCCAACAAGGTGTTGAAAGACGGAGCTTTGTGTGTGCCACACAACTCCCCTCAAGTTCAGAAAGTAATATTGTAGTTACTTTTGAGAAATAGTAAAGTTCTTTTTTATATATGAAAAATGTAACTGCAATGATATGAAACTGCTCTCCTATTCTCTCTTACACACAGTTTTAGCCTTGTATATAGCTGGAACTAATTATGTATTAAAAGTAACTTCCCAGGCTCTGGTACTATGAACTATACACTGTATCTACTGATCTTTCTTTCCAGGATTTAGCAAATAGAGACCATGTGGTAGCCTTTGCTTTCCAGCTCCCAGCTGGGTAGCATTAAAGCAATATCTTCCCCAGTAGGATAATTAGAAAAGTTGGTCAAGTGATCATTATCACCTTCCATCACAGCTTCTCCTCATGCCATCAATTCATTTACAAGTTGCAATCAACTGGGTCTCCCCTTGCCTGTTAAAATAAAACTCATTTTAAAGGCATGAATGCATTTTGCATCCCTGCTATGAAATCTTTCCTGCTATGAATTGGCTACCTTTAAGGAAAAATAACATTTTCTTTGTTAAATCAGGGTACTCATTTTAAAGACCAGCAGAAATGTCATCACCTTCAAAATTAGATTTGGTTCTTTAAGAAGATCAGCAGGTTGCTTAACATCATTTGTGGATTTCTTCACAAGGAGATAGTTTGCTTTAGATGGCAGAGTGTAACTCCTTGCAGTGGTGCAGTGAGAAAAGGTCTAAAATGGCTATTAATAAACTTTCTGTCAGTTCCCCCTGCCCTAAATCCCCACTTTCCAATACAAATTTGATATTTTTATACCAAGCAATGGAGAATCTAATGTATATTCCCACAACTATTTCATACCAAAAATGACAACTTAAGTCAGTTTAATAGAGATTGACCCTTACAAAAGTAGAATCAAACAAAGGCTTCAGGGAATATAATAGAACTCAAAGGAAACAGGATTAAGGGGAAATGAAAGGGTTATTTTAGTAGTATTTGAACACCAGCTTGAATAGGAATAGGGTTTTTGTGAATGTATAGATCAACTCATTGATGCAAGGATTTCTTTCTCTGTTACCACTTAACCATTGTCTACCAATGGCTACTGTGAATCTAATAATCACTGTTTGTACTCCTTGCATTTAAGTTTTCTCTGAGCCCAATAATTAAGAGTTTCCCACCCACCCACCACTCACAAACATCAGAATACTCCACCATCCACCAGAAAGGCTAACTGAACCTTTCTTTTTCCATTCATAGATTTTGGCATATTTTTGTACATTTAATTCTGAAGATGCACCAGTAAAAGACATGTGGGGTGTTGAAGTAAGGTGAGACCAATTTGCAACTCGTTGTGCAGTCCTAATTGCAATAAAATAGCTACTGACAACCTGGAAAATATGTTTGTCAAGTATCCAAACAGTGGCACTTTGGTAGAGGGATCCCAGTGGCAAGCAACGGAGGCAGCAAACTATAAAACAATTTAAAAAATGAAGAACAGAGGGACTACATACAGTTCTTTGAAGTGTGTGTGTGCGTGCGAAAGTAAAAGGAGAATAAAGATTCATTGCCAGGTAGCATGCTAAGATCTGGGCTTTATTACATTTTGGCAGGAGATATGCCATGTGTTCTTACCTCATGGACTTCAGCTTTAAAAGGGGGGCGGTGTCACTTGACTTGATTAGAAATTAGATTCTCAATTGTTTGGTATAAAAGTACCAAACTGAAGAACGCCAATCCATAACAAAGCTGAAAATATGGTAGAATTTTCTTTTCTACATGTGTGTGTGTGTGTGTTTGTGCACTTGCCTTTTTTTAAATCTCACCTGAATGCTTAAGAAACCCTTCCCATTCCCTCAAAATCAAGATAGGTAAAATGTTTCATCAAACACCTACTACCCAAAGGTCCTTTTTGAGTGATCTCCCATTACAGCAAAACAATTCTCCAGAGAATAGGACCCAGAACAATGGATGCAAGCTACAGGAAAAGAGATTCTACCTAAACATTAGGAAGAACTTCCTGACAGTAAGAGCTGTTCAACAGTGGAACACACTCCCTCGGAGTGTAGTGGAGTCTCCTTCCTTGGAGGTCTTTAAACAGAGGCTGGATGGCCATCTGTCAACGGTGCTTTGACTGCAAGTTCTTGCATGACAGGGGATTGGACTGGATGGCCCTTGGGGTCTTTTCCAGCTCTATAATTCTATGATGCTACACCACTGAGAAATGTAGCACTGAGATCATGTGCCCTTATGAGTTAAAAGCACCATAAAATTTTGCAGAAGCATTTGTGTATTTTTTTGGTGAATGTTTCAATGACTAATGGTTCTATTTGCCCAACCCATGGATTCCATGGACATTCTTCCATGTGACCCTCCATGACTCCCATTTTGTCAATCACCTGGGAGCAGTCCAGGGTATTCTGACCCCAAAACTGCATTCTGTTGAACTACCCACTGCCACAGGCTCTTCCTACTGAGTCCAAAAAGGAGATGCCTAGCATCAATCACAGGACTGGGCACCTCATACTGACCTCAGAAGGAGTGGCTCACAGCGGTGGTAGATGGCACAATGGGATGCATTTTAAACATCCACCCACCATTATTTTGGAGGGCTCCAGAAGAACCAGAGCAAAAGGTAATTTAAAAAAAAAATTGGTGTAAGGCGATATACAGCAAGTTCTGTGCTGAACATTATCTGGACAGTTTACACAATGTGTCATTGAGACTATAGTCTGCCCTCCACTTTCGCAGGTTTAATATTCATGAGTTTGATTATTTGTGAGTTGTCCACAACCCTCCCACTTTCATGCTTTGGCTGGCTTTCCTCAGCTGACCAAAGCATGGGAAGGGGGGAGAAGAGTAGCACATGTGCATGTCCCTCCTGTCTTCTCCCGTGCTTTGGCTGGCTGAGGGAAGCTTCCCACCTTCCCCCATATATTTGTGTCTTTTCCACTTTTATGAAGGTCTTGTGCCCCTAACCCCTGTGAATGTGGAGGACACACAATACTTGCTATGAAAACAGAAGAGAGGATGTGGTATTTGGCCCATGTGGACACAGCCATGGTGAGGACACTAGAGAAAGAACCTTCTCAATAGCTGCTTCTAGACTGTGGAATGCCGTAGAAGGATATGCAACCAGTGTGCCGTTTGTTTTTAATATGGAATATGTGCTTATTATGAGTTTTAAAAAGAAAAAGGAAATAATGTTTTAATTGTATTGACTGAGTGCAAGGGTGATTAATGCTTTTTAAACTTTGGTACCATATACTGTTTTAGCTATTTTGTTTTTAACATACATTCATATTGTTACCTGCTTTGAGCCTGCATTGGGAGAAATGCAAGATATGAATCAAATCAATCAAATTAAAGTAAATAAGTAAATATTCCACCAACGATAGCCATCAGAAAGGTCTGAAACAGGGTATTCTGGGTATAAGACAGAGTTAGCTTTGATCTACTGGATCCATACAGCCTTCCATCCTCCATACAGACCTCATCTGCGAAAATCTCCTAGGCTGAAAAGCCCAGCAAAACCACCCTTCACACAATTTTTTACCACAGCCAGCAGAGATTGTGATTCAGCAAGAGCAGTGATGGCAGTAATATTTGCTGCAGGTTTTCATCCAAATGAAGGAAGCTGAACCCTCTCCCCCAAAATATCTCCTCCTGTGAAGGAGTGCCTACTTTAAAGCTGAGACTAAAACCTCAGGCTAATTCACTGCCTCATTAACATAGGAGCTACCAACAGCCACTGAGCAAGAGACCTGTCACTCTGTAGGACCCACTTAGAATTGTACTTTATGTTATTCAACATCACAGACGCAGTGATATCAATTGTTTTTGATAATATATGCTCAATTCAAGGAGTGAATTGTAAGCATGAGAATATAATTTCTCATGCAAGCTTTGACGCACACACACGCATGCATGTGCGCACGCACACACACTCACACACACAAATCTTGGTGTTAGAACAAATAATATTAACATGTTTACTAAGCACTTAAAATGATCTCTTCCCAGTTGTAATCCAAAATGATTCCTTTGTTTACAAGATCTTAATGCTGAAACAAGTGTCAAAGAGAAACTGTAAATAGGCTGGACACACAAAAAGAACCCCATCCAAACAGCCATACATGTATTTATCTTTGCATTATAATGCTAGGCCAGGATCAGGTTTGTTTTTATTTATTTGTTTATTTGTTCCAGCAACTGTAGAGATTAGAAAGTTACTTTTCTCAAGTACAGTTGCCAGAATCACACCACACCCAGAAAATGTAGGTGTTCTTTTGTAAATTTCCTGAGAGCCACAGCAGAGCCAATGAAGAGCTCTACCTAACTTATTTTTATCTTCTTTATTTATAGCACTTTTATCTCATTATTACTCCACTGGACTTAGATTAGTATCCATGTTTCTATGCTTACCCACCCATTTGATCCTCACAACAACCCTGTGCGGTAGATATAGCTGTGACTCGCTCAAGGTCCTCCAATAAGCTTCATGATTAAGTTTGCACCAAGCTTGGAAAAGTTACACCTTTGGAGCTATAACTGCCAAAATCCCCAAGCCAGCAAGGTGAAGGGACCTGCTAGCTGGGAGACATTCCAGGAGATGAATAAAAAAAATATGTTTTTTCCCCCTGTACAGGGTCTATTCTTTAGTGAAAAAAATTTCTGACACAAACATACAAGATGAACTGATGGGAAGTAAGCAGGCATTTACTGAAAGAGCAAACTCCATCAGATACCAGTTGCAAATTCTCAAACAATCTACTTTTTCTCCAGTAAAAGTAGGAAAGTTGCTTTTTTAAAAAAATTACTTTTTCTTGGCATACACCCACCAGGCAGAAGATTGTGCTAAGCTCTCTGGCATGTAAGTGTGCATGACACACTAACTTTGATTGCTGATTAATTAGCATTCACTGTTCATAGCCAACAAGCCACTAAGCAAGGCAGCAGGGCTCATAACAATATTTAGATACAGCAAAGCTGTTACTTCCGATTGGGCCCCTAAGACATGATACTTTGTAGAGAAATTTACAAATCTGGGAGGAGGAAGTGTTCCCCAGCAAGTTGTACCTTCCAAATTCAGACTTAGGAAGCAACAATTCAATGGACTTTCTGGCTTCCTTAATTTATTGTGTTGTTAGCCCCAAAACTGTGGGCTATATAAGCTTGTTGTTTCGAGTCTTTTTTGTTTTCCTGGCTGTACATAGATATCTTCCCTTTTCTTTGTTAGCTGAAGCTAAGCTTCACCGCAGCAAGTTCTATCATGCGGATCATCCCCAGACAGCAATGAAATGTTAGCACATTCACTAGTGCTTGCAGAGTTCCATCTTTTCTTCCATTTAGCAACAGAACCTGCAATGAGATTCTCTAAAAACTGTTCATGGAATTGCAGAGAACAGCCACCCAAGTGATGTTTCCTTTCATAACATGATACTATGGCCTCATTTAGTGTTTAAATGACTAATGTTGCTATTTCATTGAACTAAAAGTATGGAAGACAAACATGTGCAAACGTGGAAGGACAGATCAGTCTATGTGAGTATAATTTCCACATGTGGGTAAAATTCAGAGACATAGCCATGTTAGTCTGGAAAATCAGTATACAAAGGGATCTTGTAGCACCTTTGAAATTAAATGAAAGAAAGAAGTTGCAGCAGAAGCTTTTGTAGCTTTCACCTACTTCATATTCATTCATAAATCTGTTCATCCCATTTCTGCTTTGATCTGATTTTTTTTAGCATTTTCATTTACTTAAACTTGCATTTAAGCACATTATTTCAACATATTTTATCTACAAAGATGTGCATTTCAAAATGTGATTTATCTCTTAATACATATTGTTCAATATATATGATATTTCGAAGCATTTTCAGGCAATCTTTTTCACTCAGTATTGCACTGCAAAATTCAGATAAGTCCAGAAGTCCCAAAGAGATCTACACAGGGATCTACATTCTTCTGCATCTCTAGGGGAAATTGACTAAACAGTGGTCAAAATTTGAGGCAAAGAAAGAATGCACAAAAAGGATTAAGATCTGTATCTCTCTCTGTGTATCTCTATCTTAGGCCCGGTACATATGCCTTTGTCACATGCTAGGATTGACTGGGTGTGGAGCGCCCACATGCCCCACAACGCTCGTACGTGATGAAGGTGTAACAATGGTGGTGCCCTGTTTATATGGGCACTGCCATTGTTGCACAAGCACCACACGGTATCTGCATGGTGCCACATGGCGCTTGCATAACCAGTGCGGTTACGCCGCGGCCATGGCATAGAAAGAACCTGCTTTTTGCGGGTTCTTTCACTGCTGGCGGGAAGTCGCGCGGTTTGTCTGCTGCGGCTTCCTTCCAGCAGGAAAGTAGGTGCTAGCAGACCACACTTTTGGGGCAGTTTATACCGCACCTCAGTTGTCTTTCTATAACTTATGAACTAGACCTGGTAACGGGAATCACACAGCCCATAGGTGTGTGCGAGCTTGGGGGGAAGGGTCCAATATGGATTTTTGGACCCCATTAAGCACTCCAAAGAGCCTGACACCACCCCACCAGCAAAAAAAATGGTGGCAGAAAAATAATTTCAGCTGAAAAATATTTTTCCAGGCTTAAAAGTGTTTTTTGCCATATGTGTGTGGGGGGGGGGGGGTCCAGAACAGATCCCCCATGTATACAAAGGGCCCAGTATGGTTTTTCAGTCAGAGTAACCTCATCATCTGAGATTGATGGGGAGGGTGGTATTTTGCAATCATTTTGGCTAGGCTGGAAGCCTTTGTACTGTTTTAGAGACAACCAATACTCACCTGAAGCAATTACTTCCACTTCCAAAAAAAGTATTTAGGGTATCTAATAAGACAAAGATGAGAATGGTGACAATAATGTTAGAAAAGGTGGAAGAAAGTGGATAGAGAGGTAGACCACATGCTAGATTGATGGATTCTATTAAGGAAGTCACAGGTATGAATTTACAGGATCTAAGCAGAGCAATGGAGCATAGGGAGTCTTGGAGATGTCTCATCCACCAGTTTGCCATGAGTCAGGATCGATTCAAATGCAGTTAACAACAACAACAACAACAAACCTTTTTAACAACAAATCTCAAGGCTGGCATGGATCATAGGAGGTTATAGTCTAGACCTGGGAATACTCCTGTAGGATGCCTTAGTATGCAAGATACCAGTGGTGGATCAGAGGAATGGGCTAATTATGCAATCAACATGAATATGGGCTTAGCCTCAATGGGCTCCTTGGTCCAGTTATCCCTGTAGTGCAGCAACTTAAATATGGCAGCAGAGATTTAGGAACTATATTCATTGTAATGCAGTTCCCTATTTGGCCATTCCTGATGGGAAACAGACATTCCCTTTGGGTGATCATCTCCTTCCATCTACAAGAGATAAGATACTGGGAGATTAATATTTGGATGTATTCACCCTGTTTTATTGGAGTTGGAGAAGAAGGACAAGAAGAGAAAGAAGTTGAAGAAATAGAGTTGATAGGACCTGGGCAAAATTCTTTGAATATGCCAGGTTGTTTCGAAGGCACAGCCTTCACAAGCTTTTTCTTTAATACAATATGTGATACCATTTCTTAGGCCTTTATAGATTTTTCTGGACCTGCTTGGCTCCTAGTGATGGGTGATTCTTGCCAGTGTGGTTTCAGAGCTGTGAATAAAACTTTAGTCATTGAGATGCTAATAATCATCCTATCTGTTATTATTATTATTATTATTATTATTATTATTAACCTTTATTTATAAAGTGCTGTAAATTTACACAGCGCTGTACATACAATCTTTTTAATCGGACGGTTCCCTGCCCTCAGGCTTACAATCTAAAAAGACACGACACAAAAGGAGAAGGGAAAGGTGGTGGTGGTAAGTCTTTGGCCTAGCAAATGTCAGAAACTTGTACCTCAATAGTTTTCCAGCAGTTGGGCACATTAGCTCTAAATTTCTGCCCATTTTGAAGTGATTTATTAAGTATCTAGGTTACTAGAGTCATCTCTCTCTCTCTCAATCTCTCTCTCTTTCTTTCTTTTCTCCCCCCCCCCCCATTTTGGCAGCTACCTGGTTGATAATAAACAAGCAAAACTTCTTTCTCTTTTCCCTAAATCTGAGAAGGTGACTTCAAGCCCCTTAGTTCCTTATGATGCTTATGGGGCAATTTAAATAAAGTGATTGTAGAATTTCCTCATTTTTCTGTAGGATGACAGCATCTTGTCAATTTTGTGGAAGGTGTCATATATTTTCAAGTAGCTGACATAATTTTAGACAGTTGGTTTCAAGGTGTTCAAGATATAGTGACAAATTACTGGGGGTTAGATATGCATTTGTCTCTATATTCAAACATCACAAGTGAAATTCTGATATAATGTCCTTATCTTGGTGGTAAACTTGCAGTGAGACATCACAATAACTTTCTTGTTCATGAGGTCCAGATCCACTGTGAAAGGAGGAAACTATTGGCCTTTACTTTTCTTTCTTTTTTAAAGAAGATCATTGTTATTCAAAATGAATTGTTGGCATTTTCAACCAAGGAAACTCTCTAATCTTCTGCAGGTCTTTTAAGAATTTGTAACCTTTTTCTTTTGTCAGAAGATTCACTGGTAGGTGCTATTAGAATACCAAGTTAGGACAAAGTTTTGACTTCGCTCCCTGTTGACTTACTGGTAGTTACAGAGAATTGTTATTAACCTATATTTTACCAAACCATTGGATTTTTCTTATTTTCTACAGATTTCTATAGTGTGAAGTGGTTTCCCACGGCCAGCTATTGACTATGGGTGTCTGCAGGGAATTCTTGTTAATCTGTATTTTATCTAAGGTTTTATTTTCTGCGGTCATTAGTGAAAAGTGTTTCTCTCTTTCCCCGATTGACTCACTGGTGTCTGCAAGACAATCCAGTTAACCTAGCCATTGCATTGATCTTATTTTCTACAGACACACACAGATAACCCAGGAAAGTGTGGATTATCTGTTCCTCTTGAAATATTTGTTTGATTCTATGTATAGTTACAAAGAGGTTGTTGGTTCCACATTGATTTTATAGTGTTACTGTTTAATTTGACAAGAACAGATTCTACAGTTATTACAGCTGCCTGTTTCTTGGGAACAGTCCTGGTTCTTGCTTCATTCTGATTTGTTGTAAAATTTATCATACTGCATTTTTTCTCACGTTAGCCAACCTCATAGGTTCTAACTGGATTTTTAGGCTGTCAAACAGATAATAATAATTATAACAACAACAACAACAACAACAACAACATTTATTTCTTACCCACCTCTCTCCATGGACTGAGGTGGTGAACAACAACATTGAACAGACACACCACATCAATTAAAGCACATGAGTTAAAATACATATCAATTTAAAAGGATGAATAAGATATACACAAATTAAAACAATTCACATTTAAAATTCCTCATTTAAAATTCACAATTTAAAAAGAATCTGGATAAACCTGCCAGAAGAGACTGGTCTTTAAAGTTCTTTTAAATTCAGACAGCATATTCAGCTGTCAAATCTCTTCCAGCAAGTCATTCCACAGTCTAGGGGTGGCTGAAGAAAAGACCCTCTGGCTGGTAGTTGCCAACCTAGTCCTGGCGGATTGGATTAAATGTTCACCCAAGGACCTGAGCATATGGGGCAGATTATATGGGAGGAGGCAATCCTGTAGGTAACCTGGACCCAAACCATGTAGGTCTTTCATTCTTTGGCTCTTCACGCACAAAGCAGGTGAGCTCATTGAATGGGTACTGAAGGACAATCACCTTAGGGGATGTTTCCTTATCTTTCTGGCCAATACATGGGCTACTCTTAACCCTTCTCCTGAGAGCCAAATAGCTAGCCACATGCTGGGATGCATTAACTGATCCACTCTGTTCAGTCATGACATAGGTTTCTATAGTAATTTAGCTACTGAGATGTGATTGAAGTCCGTAAATGGTCAGATCATCAGTGAGCGGGGCCTATAAACGTCATCCTGCTGCAACCTGTTCACCAGCAGAACAGTCCTCAGCTGACTGATGTGGCTCATGACTGTTAAAATAGATTCGGGGGGCATTTAAGATTGTAGGAATAGTGCCACAGTCACACACATGAATATCAAATAGTTACAAATGTGTATGTCTAGTTTATGCATTCGTATCTGCTCAGCAGGTTAACAGCTGATGTACCGATTGAAAAAAAGTACTCTATATTATTTTGAGTAGTCAGGTGACCAGGTTTGCTGATGACTCCAAACTGATTCCTTGGGTGGATAAAACATCTCTTTTACACTGGGGTAATGTGAATTGAAATGATAAATGAGACTGAGTGTAGGCTGGTATAAAGAGATATATGTTGGGGCAAAATTCACAAATACAATGGGTTCTTGATATCCTCTGGGGTTTGGTTCCAGGACTCCCCCATGACTACCAAAATCCATGGATGCTCAAGTTCCATCAAATACAATGGTATAATAAAATGGTGTCCCTTATATAAAATCACAAAATCAAGATTTCCTTTTTGGAATTTATATTTTTTGCAATATTTTCAATCCATAGACACTGAATCCGTGGATAAAAAAAATCTGTGGATATGGAGGGCTGACTGTACAAGGATGAGACTTCAGCAGGCAGTGACTGGCCAAGAAAAGTGGACAGTGTGATAATAATGTTGAAGCAGTATAAGGCTGCTATTTAAAAAATAAAAAGAAGAAATAAATTGTATGTTGGACAGAATTAGAAAGGGAACCAAAACTAAGCTACCAATGTCATACTGCTCTTCCTTAAACCTAGATTGCATCTGGACATGGAATTTTGCGTACAGCTTTAGGGCCCTTTCACACTACACACTTACAGCATCATATTCCATTTGTAATGCCATGGCTGCATCCTATGGAATCTGTAGACTTGTAATTTGGTTGGAAGCACTAGAGCTCTCTAGCCAAGAATTCTACATAACTTTCCTCAAGCTGCCAATCCAAAAATTCCATAGGATGGTCCCATGGCAAGTGCAGCTATCATGCTATACTAATGTAATGTGAACGATTTCCTGGATACAGCACCTGAGGAAAAATACCATAGAGCTGGAAAAGGTGGGGGGAGGGTGACACAGAAAATGGGAAAACACTCATAAGAGGAAAGATGACAGAGTTTTCTGGGAGATGGGCAGACAAGATAGAGGTCCACAAAAGAGAAAATGAGAAGCTGCTTCTTTCACACACATACAAACACAAAGCTAGATCCTAGAGCATGGGTCGGCAACCTGCGGCCCGCGGGCCGGATCCGGCCTGCGGAGGCTTTTCGGCCGGCCCGCGGCATCAGCTGCCGCCGCCGCCGCCACCGAAACCGGCTTTTTGCCTCTATGGGCGCCGCCATTTTTTCTCCTAAAATGGCAGCGAAGTCTCGCGCGACCTTGCCGCCATTTTGGAAGAAAAAATGGCGGCGCCCATAGCGGTGAAGTCGCGCGAGACTTCACCGCTATGGGCAGCAGGCCTTTAAGAGACCCGCTGCCGCCCCAGGAGTCCCCAAACGGGGCTCCGGAGGCGACAGGCGGGCATTAAGGACCCGCTGCCGCCCCAGGAGTCCCCAACGGGGCCCGGAGGCGGCAGCGGGCCTTTAAGGGACCCGCTGCCGCCCCAGGAGTCCCCAAACGGGGCGCCGGAGGCGGCAGCGGGCCTTTAAGGACCCGCTGCCGCCCAGGAGTCCCAAACGGGGCTCCGGGAGGCGGCAGCGGCCTTTAAGGACCCGCTGCGCCCCAGGATCCCCAACGGGGCTCCGGAGACGGCAGCGGGCCTTTTAAGGGACCCGCTGCCGCCGCTGGAGTCCCCAAGAGGCCTCCGGCGGCGGCAGGGGGTCTCTTAGGGGCCCGCTGCCGTCCCTGGAGTCCCAAGAGGACTCCAGCAACGGCAGGGGGCCTTAGGGGCCCACTGCCATCCCTGGAGTCCTCCAAGAGCCTCTGGCGGCGGCAGGTTGTCCTTAGGGGCCCACTGCCATCCCTGGAGTCCTCCAAGAGGACTCCGGCGACGGCAGGGGGTCTCTTAGGGGCCCACTGCCATCCTGAGTCCTCCAAGAGGCCTCCTGGCGGCAGGGGGTCTCTTAGGGGCCCGCTGCCACCCTGGAGTCCTCCAAGAGGCCTCCGGCGGCGGCAGGGGTCTCTTAGGGGCCCGCTGCCACCCTGGAGTCCTCCAAGAGGCCTCCGGCGGCGGCAGGGTCGTCTTAGGGCCCGCTGCCGTCCCTGGAGTCCTCCAAGAGGACTCCAGCGACGGCAGGGGGTCCTTAGGGGCCCACTGCCATCCCGGAGTCCTCCAGAGGCCTCTGGCGACGGCAGGGGGTTCTCTTAGGGGCCCGCTGCCATCCCGATTCCTCAAGAGGACTCCGGCGACGGCAGGGGGTCTCTTAGGGGCCGGCTGCCATCCCTGGAGTCCTCCAAGAGGACTCCAGCGACGGCAGGGGGTCCTTAGGGGCCCACTGCCATCCCTGGAGTCCTCCAAGAGGCCTCTGCGGTGGCAGGGGGTCTCTTAGGGGCCGCGTGCCATCCCTGGAGTCCTCCAAGAGGACTCCAGCGACGGCAGGGGGTCTCTTAGGGGCCCACTGCCATCCCTGAGTCCTCCAAGAGGCCTCTGGTGGCGGCAGGGGGTCTCTTAGGGCCCGCTGCCATCCCGGAGTCCTCCAAGAGGACTCCAGCGACGGCAGGGGGTCTCTTAGGGGCCCACTGCCGTCCCTGGAGTCCTCCAGTGCTGGCTGCTCCCACGGCTTTTTGCCAGCCTCTGACGGGGCCTGGGCCCTGTTAGGGACCGGCAAAGAGGACCGTCCCCAGCGCTGGCGGCCCCACCGGCTTTTCTGCCGGCCTATGACGGGGCCTGGGGCCCCGTCAGGGGCCGCAAAGATGGGGAGGCCTGGCTCATGGAGGGTGGAAGCTCCCCCCATCAGTGGCCCCGCCCCTCGAGGGTGGAAGCTCCGCCCCCGGCCCCCCAGTCGCCTGAGGGAAAGCAACCCGGCCCCGGCTCAAAAAGGTTGCCTACCCCTGTCCTAGAGCATCTATTGTGGTTAAACTGGGGAGTCTCAAGAAAGATAAATTTTAGATTTTAAACCTAAGGGAAGGGACTGTCATTCTGTTATTATGTGCCTTGACTATGATTTACGGTGACCCTATCATAGGGATTTCTTGGTATGATTCATTCAGGGAGATTTGCCATTGCCTTCCTCTAAGGCTGAGAGAGTGTGACTTTTCCAAGGTCAGCAAGTGAATTTGCATGGCTGAGTGGGGAACCAAATTCTGGTCTCTGAAAGTCCTAATCCAACATTCAAACCACTGCACTATACTGGCTCTCTCTGTCATATTACCTATATTGTAAGACATGCTGGGAGATAGCAGGGTGTAAAAACATTTTTTAAATGTAAACTATAGTAATTCCATCTACTCGCTTATGTTTTTGTGTGTTTTCAGGTTGTTTCTTACTTACAGAGACCCTAAGAGGGACCTATTATGAGATTTTCTTGGCAAAATTTGTTCAAAGAGGGTTTGCCTTTGCCTTCCTCTGGGGCTGAGAGAGTGTGACTTGCCCAAAGTCACAGAGTGGATTTCCATGGCTCAGCAGGGATTTGAACCCTGATCTCTAGAGTTATAGTCCAGAGCTCAAACCACTAGACCATGCTGGCTCTCATTCTCCTCCTCTTAATATTTGTGAACATGTTTAAAACTTTTCTCTTTCCAAAATTCAGATCACTTTCCTGGGTGCATCTCAGTCAAGACAATGAGGAAGGCACTCTTTGCTTCAGCTATAGTGGTCTCTAATCATAAAATGTAATAGAAATTATTTGTATTCTACTGCATGTAATAAGAGAAAGAAAGAACATTTTTGGTGCATGTATTCTAATTTCTAATGAATGCTTGCCATATGTTTTTTTTCTTATCAATTTAATTGAACCTTCATATGGTAATCAGAAGGATGAGATTTGTATCCATAGCCCATTTCACTCAATTTAAGAAACAATGAGATTTATAAAATGAGTCCATTTTTTCTGTCTTCAGCCCTTGGTGTTTCTTGGAGTGGAGGGGTGCCGTGAAGAGTGAATTAATAGTAAGAGAGAAAACAGGGAGGGGGAGGTCTTTGAAGAAAATGGCACGGTTCTTCATCTCTACATGAACAATATTGCTGTAGCAGGGTGGGCAGAATAACTCCTCCAGGAGGGTAGCTTTACAAAAGCTGAGTGTCTATCCTACTGAAATGCAGTCTTTTGCTGCCCTCTAGAAACAGATGAATGAACACATCTTGCTCCAATACTATACCTTTAACAAGCTGATCTAAATCAAACACAAAATTAAGCACACTTATGTCCGTTAAGTCATTTAATTTGGAAATGAAGTGTGACTATCATGAATTGTTTTTAATATATGTTTTATTGAGTTAAAAAGAAACATATTACATACATCACATATTTCTACATAAATTTACAAACACACATCAAATAAACAACACACCACACAATTTTAACCTCCTGATGGAAAGGTTCACTAGTCTGTGATATTTTGATTTATCTTAATCATTAATACATTTATATAAAAGTCTGTGTTTCTATATGCCATTTACCTTCTTGTATGCTAACATTTTATATGGTCCTTAACATCAATAAATTTTACTCTGCTTAATATATACAATACATTCCTTGTTAATTTTTCTTATTATTACAATCTAACATGAATTGTGGTGCAGAAGCTACAACTGAAAAAAAGATGCCGTTCTGTGGATATCAATTGACACCCACAATGTCGACTAATTTCAACATCTACAACATTTGTATGTATGCAATGGGTTTCAAGGCTATAGCTTCGCTTCCCAGATCTGAATATTTAAATTAGTATATTTCCTTGTAAAGCCAACATAATATCAATGGTTCTGAAAGAGAAATGGAATAGGAATAAATATCTTTCTATTTGCTGAGTTCAAAAAGTCTTATCACCTCCACAAGGAAGTTTCTTTAAAAAAGAGAAGAAAATCAATCCATAATGCTTCTGTTTAAATTAATCTTGCATTTATTTGCACTGCTGTATTTCACTATGTTACAACATGTCCTAATTCAGATACATACACCCACATGTATATACATTTGTCCATAAATAAGGATATTTATTTATTCATTTCACTGAATTATGACATGCACACGGCAAACTGCTATGCAATGTAGGCATCCTCTATTATAGGTTTTCTGCTATACAGAAAATTAGTTTGACAGCAGCAATCGAGGGCGAACCATACAGATGTTATTTTACCAGTAGTATTCCACAGAGGAGATGAATGCTTGGTTATTAACCCAACCCCCTGGTACTTGAACCATTTGTAATAACAGTAACATAGGTAGATCAAGATGTAAGGTAAGGGTTAAAGTTTTCCAGTTAAGGAGTTGAAAGACTATAAGAGAAGTAACAAAGCATTGCTTGGGACATTATGTGCAGCAACTGGCTTTAAAGTGCCACAGGCCAGGATGGATACACAAAGATCAGAATGGATTAATCTTGAAGGACCTCAGAAAAATGTATCTCAGAAAGGTAAATAATAATAATAATAATAATAATAATAATAATAATAATAATTATTATTATTATTATTATTATTATCATCCCATCCCTCTGCGCAATGCAACCGGTGTGGCTTACAACATTAAAATATACATTCCAATAAAAATACATTCCATAGCCCACAATCCCACCCTCCAATAAAAATGAGGTGAGTATACTGAATTGGATTCAGAATAAGAGGAGTTCAAAGGACTTCATTTTTGATAGAGTGGGTTTTTTGCTCACAGTATAGTGAATCATTAATATGTTAACTCACCTTTACAGATTATTTTCCATGCAGGGAAAACTGCTTTGCCTTGCTGTTTGTTTTGTCTATATTTCTAGATCTCAAGATATATATGTAAGAGCTTACGCATTATGGCAGTGTAGGTGGGAGCAGCAACAGGGAAAAGGCTGCAAGTACAATGGGCCCTTAGTAACTGCTGGGGCTTGGTTCCAGCATCCCCATGGACAGCATAATCCATGGATGCTCAAGACTCATTATATATAAGGGGGTAGTAAAATGGCAAAAACAAGGTTTGCTTTAAGGAATTTATATTTTTTTTAAAAAAAAATTCAAGCTGCTGGTGGTGGAATCCATAGATAAAAATCTATGGATATGGAGGCCAGACTGTACAACACTTGTGAAAGAAGTAAACATTGTAGGAACAAGATGCTTAGAGCCAGCAAATATTGTCTGATTTCCCTTGCCACCACTGAGTAGCCCTAGAAAAGTGCAACCACTAGGATAGTGCACCAACAAGATATCAATTTATATATGCAAAGGGTATTTCTCCCAGAGTTTGGAACCATTTCCTTTTGGATTACAACTCCCAAAATCACAGGAGTTATAATTTAAAATTCTGAGTGGTATTGTTTAAAATTCACTTGTCCAAGCTCTGGTTTCTGTTAATAACCTAACTAACTAGGGATAAATAGTCACAATGTCATTTTGTATTAAGAGAAAAACAAAAGTGGTATGCTTTAAAAAAAAGAATAAGACAGCCGCTATTACAAATATTACATCCAAGAAACAAACTGCGGGCTTGTATTTTGAATGTTTGGACCAACAGCACCTGTTTTAGGTCTTGCATATAGTAAACTGAGGATACAGCTGTAATGCTGAGACTGGTGAGGCTACTACAAATGTGACAGATATTGCCTAAAGAGATGTACTAGTTTGGGAAGCTGGAACAAAGAATCTAACAAAGTATTCAGAAAATTCAGGCTGACTGCAACATCGGCATGCAACTTCTTCAAACTTTGCTCTGATCAGAAGCCAAGACCCCTTCCCTGAAAAGCTGAACCAACACAACCATGTGGAATATTTGCTCAGCTGAGAAACAGGCATTTAGAGACCTTATACAACAGCACCACCCAGTGGCATTTAATGTATTTAATGTACAGAAAATTATTGTCAGTCAAGCAGATACTGTACTTCAGCCTCTTCACGCCGATTCAAGTAAAGGTAAGAAAGGTTCAAATATTGCTCCAGAAGCAGCCAAGGTTGATGTAGTGTAACTAATTTATTATTCCATGATCTGATTCTGTGTGTTTATCATGAAGGCTGTCATCCTGTTAGGTATTTTATGTAAAGGTGAGCCACAATATTGCACAAAGATCATACTTTCAGGGGAGAAGCAGAGACATAATTATGCCTCTGGGGCAACTGTGTGGCACCAGCAGTGTGGCCATTGCACAACATGTCCCAATGGACAATGGGACATGTTGCACACTGTATGAGCCCCTGTTGCACAACAGAACATGTTGTAGGGTGCCTGGCTATACATCACTGCAATTACCTAAAAGGTCTGCATGTCATGTCAGCAACATAGCTTTGCCATCATAAAGTTATGCCTTAGAATTAGACCATCTGGTATAAGATCTCAGCTAATATCTGTATGTACATTAGTTTATAAAAAGGTGGAGCTTTTTTTCAAATGAACAAATAAAATCATACCAAGCTATTTATCATGTCACATATCCAATAGTATATGTATTCAAAATGAAATTTGTCTATCAAGGTGTGGATTATGCAATGTAGTGCATTGATTTAAGCATTGGAGTGCAAGACCAGGGTCCAAATCATTGTTCAGTCATGGAAACCCACTGAGTAACCTTAGGCAAGTCACGCTCTCTCAGCCTCAGAAAAATGCAAAGGCAAAAAAAAAACCTTACCAAGAAAACCTTGCCAAGAAAATTCTGTGACAGGATCAGTAATAAATTGATGACACACAACAATAGCAACAACAATGATCATCGTGTAATTTTTCAAAACTGGTGAGTTAGCCAATACATTCAATGTATGCTATCATAACCCACTTTTTCATTGTTGCAAAAGTTGGTTTTCTTTACTGATCACACATCAACCCAAATTGCCCCCCAACCACCTTTTAAGCAACACAACCCATCCAATGTGGCCATTTCTGCACCTCTCATAAAGCAGAAAAATCAAAGGAGGCATGTGCAGCTATTCTTTGTTGATGGACAATGCTGCAAGGATATCATCTGCAGAGAGCTCACAAGGATCTCAGAGGTTCATGCAGATGCCTTCTCAGAATGTCCATCTACAGGAAAATATCTGGAAGCCTTATTATTAATTCCTCTACTTTCCAGCAGCACCAAAATTTCCATGTCATGTGGGCTGCATAACTTAAAGGCAAGTTTGTGGAGGAAAGCATCAGGAAACATACCGTGACATGTAGCCATGTGCCAGATGTACATCTCCACATGCAGGATTCCTGACTTTAAAAAAAAAATGACTGGGTATAGGGACATATACTTGGAGGGAATATACTGGTAAAAGGATTGATAGTAATATTAAAAGTTTTCAGAAAAGCTAGAAGTCTTACATACCTCTTACATACATAAATATATGCCAGTACTTTAATGTTAGCAGAATTAAAATCCCCACAAGTGCAGTTGTCCTGGATTGCACCTTTGCACATGCAATTGTGCAAAGCAGTTGCACAAGCCATGTGTCACCCATTGTACTATCTCTTGCAGTATTACTTGTGTAACGACTTTGTGAAAATCCTTATGCAAGGAAAACTGTAATGGATACCATTGTGGTATTAACTCTGAATATATGCAGCCACCAATTACATAATTGGGTACAGGTTTCTTTTTAAGAAACTCTTTCTTGAATTAATCCAAATGTAATTGTTGCTGGAAATGTAATATAATGATTTCCAAACACAGAAAAGGTAGTTAAATGGACGTTCAAATCACAAACACATGAGTCTCCTTGACAAGGCTTCTGAAAAATACAATTGGTACTTAAAATGGAAGAGTGGGCAGAATAGCTCATTTTTGCAGAAAAGAAAACTGGTTTCAGAGAGGACAAAGAGATGCATAATACATGAAAGTTCCACCCTGTGCTCTCCACTGAATAAAACACATTCAAAACAATAGACAGGAACAGCACTCATTAAACTGCAGTATTCCTTGCAATGAACAGAATAGTTTGTAGGGCAAGGCTGTGTGTGCATCCATAAGTAAAACATATCTGCTACTGGTAAAGGCAGGGTATAGCTATGTTGGGAAAAATAAAGGCATTGCCCCCTCCAAAAAATAAGAATTTTCTTTTCTCCCCCCCCCCCCCCCCTTGACATTTTCCATTATTCTCCAAATTTCTAGCACTGAAGTAACGTAAAATGGCAACGAAGAATTTAAGAAATTGACTTTAGGCATCCAAAATAAAGGGGTAGGCAAAGTGAACAAAGGAATGCAAACACAGCAAATATAATAGATTTGTTGTTCCTGTTGTGTGTCTTCAAGTCACCTAAGGCGAGCCTAACAAGGGTTTTTCTGCAGTTGAGAGACTGTGACTTGTCCAAGGTCACCCAATGGGTTTCCATGGCTGAGGGAGGCTGAACCCTGATCTCCAGAGTCCTAGTCCTATGCTCAAATCACTACACCACTGTGGCTCTAATAGGTCTGGGAACAAACAATCTTTCAATGTCTCACTGTCATGGAGACTGAAAGAAACTCTCATTATGGTGGGCAGAATTCTCATATGGAGAGGCAATGCTCTCATTTCCACTCACACACACACATGTGGATAATATCACTGTGTGCCAGTACAGTCTTGGAAGTGAGATTAGAGCTACCAATGCCGTTAAATCTCCTCCAATCTTCATCTGTTATCTGATGGGAACTGCTCAGTCAGATGGCAGAGTAGGGAGATGTGGGGATAAAGACCATGCAATCATTTCTACTTAGAGGCAAGTTGCATTTGGCTCCTCTTCCCCTTGAAACAACATGGTATAGCAGTTAGACCAGTGATTTCCAAATGGGCAGTATGCCCCCCAGGAATGGTGGAAAGATCCAGTGGGAAGGGGAAAAGAGGCAGCAGGGGATCCTTCAGTCAAAGTATAGGCACACAAGAAAGACAAGCAGAACCAGAGGCCTTTAGGACCATGATGGGAATGAAAGTCACCAAACATCTCTTTTCAGGGTCCCTTAAAATCACCATGCAATCTCAGTGATCACTTTGTATCTTCCGCTTTCCGTCTGCCTGAGCAAGAACCCTTTCTTACCTGATATTTCACTAGTAGTGATGGTGATAGTTGGGAAACTCGCATGAGGCATGGGTGGAGGACATCATTTCTGACCATACATACTTTTTTAAATGGAACAGTACCATTTTTTTTATATTTCTCAACCATCCTGTCATTTTAATATAAATGTCACTTTTGTCCCATTTTCAAATAAAATGCCCTGTTATGTTGCAAAAATAGTTTGAAGATCCCTATTTGAAATTGTGGTTGTCAAAAGGAAAATTGTGTCACAGACTGTGAGAAGTTTTTGATAAGGCATTGAAAGACCAAAATTTGATCCATAAGCTTACTTCATCAGATAAATGTTCATGGTACGATTGTGATGAAATACAATCCCCTTCTATCTCTGCCTAAATTTTTGTATGAGTCCTGTCACTGAAGAATAATTGTTAGATCAACATGTCTATGTAATAAAGCCTTTGTTATAATATTACTTTCTATAAATATCGATTACATAAAACCATCCTGTTTTTGCCATCCCAGTGCCCTGTTTCTGTCTCAAGGAAATATGGTCAGACTATTTCTGTGGCTCAGAGCAGTGCCATTTGACGACAGATTGACCGATTGGAGCAAGGAGTCAGAGCATGTGGCAGTGAGGCAGAAGCAGCAGCAAAAGGGAGCTTAAGCAGGGTCCTAAACTTGAAAGCTCATTTTCACTGCTGCTTTTCATAGAATCATAGAATCATAGAGTTGGAAGAGACTACAAGGGCCATCCAGTCCCACCCCCTGCCATGCAGGAACTCTCAATCAAAGCATCCCCGATAGATGGCCATCCAGCCTCTGCTAAAAGATCTCCAAGGATGGAGACTCTGCTTCTTTTCCCCTGCTGCCACATGCTCTTAACTTCTCCCTCCAGTCAGTCGATCTCTCCATAAATGGTGGCACTCGGAGTCACAGAAGGGATGCCTTGTGCCCAAGCCTTGCAAGATTTTCCACACTGCTGCTGTTACAACTAGTGAAAGATGTGGCTAAGGGAGTGAGCTCATGCAGGCAGGTGAAGAGTAGGCGATACCACCACCCAATGTGATTAGCCAGGCTTTGCAGTGATTTTAAGAGACCCTCAAAAAGTCTCATGCAATCCTAATCCCTACCATGGTCCTAAAGACTACTGGTTCCCCTTATCTTTCTTGCATGACAATACTTTGATGGAAAGCCCACCACCACCACCTCCTTTTCCCTCAACACCTCCCTGGATCCTTCCATCACCCCCCCCGGGGGGGGGGCACCACTCACTTTGGGAATCACTGCTTTAGATTAACAGGGAAACTGTCATCACTCACCAGCCCTCTTAGGCTTTCTACTTTGCTCCGAGTTTATCTGCAATCTTCACAATAACTTGCTTGAGAGTGATTTTCCCAGCAACAATATATCTCTCTCATGCCAGTTCCCACAAATTGTGAAGTGGCTTGGTCTTTAATGTCCCATACCTAGGATCCAGCATTGATCAGAATGGTGACTACAGCCAAGAAATAAGAAGACTAGGAATGGGAAGGGCCACTATGAAAGAACTAGATAAGATCCTAAAGTGTAAAGACATACAACTGAGCACTAAAGTTAGAATCATCCAAGTTGTTGTACTCCTCATCACCATGTATAGATGCATAAGCTGGACAATGAAGAAAATGCATAAGAAGTCAGTCAACTCATTTTAGATGTATTGCTGGAGAAGAGACAAACAAATTGGTTCTAGAACAGGAGCCCTGGTGGTGCAGTAATTAAATGCCAGTACTGCAGCCACTCATTTACAAACCATGAGGTTGTGAGTTCAATCCCAGCCAAGGGCTCAGGATCACCTCAGCCTTGCATCCTTCCAAGGTCGCTAAAATGAGAACCCAGCTTGTTGGGGGCAATTGGTTTCAGTTGTAAACCGCTTAGAGACTGCTCAGTGTGGTATGAAGTGGTATATAAATGAAGCTGCTATTGTTATTGCTAGAACAGATCCAAGCCAGAACTCTTCTTGGAAGACATGATAATTAAGTTGAGGCTGTTGTACTTTGGCCATGAGTCATTAGAAAAAACAATAATGCTAAAAAAGGTGGAAGGCAGTAGAAAGAAAGGAAGACCACACACCAGATGGCTAGACTCAATCAAGGAGGTCACAAGGATGAATCTGCAAAACTTAAGAAGAGCAGTGGAGGATAGGGGGGCTTAGAGATGTCTCATCCACAGGACTGCCATGAGTTAGGGCCAATTCAAGGGCAGTTAACAACAAGCAGCAACAAAGAGCCATTGGCTTTACAAAATGCCTGCTCCTAATAAAGAGGAAAACTACTAAACCTTTTTTGTTTCTGTTGGAATTTTCTACAAGAACTGTCAAAATGAGCACCAGCAGTTAGGTGATTATGTGAGTAATACTTACAATGGTCTAGAAGGAAACAGATGAGGGAAACTTAGGGCCCATTCAGACTACACTTTACCCCGGATCAGAAATCGATTCTTGCATGTGAAGTTCATATTGGCTCCGAATCTCTCACAATCCATGTCGAGGCATGCATAAGTGTTTCACGTCAAATGCCCCTTAGCGTGGGACATTTGCAATTGGGGCAAAAGCTGTTTCTTTTGAAAAAACCTGGTTTCTGCTGAATATGAACTTGCCCCCGATTATGATCGGGGCAAGTTCAGGGAGGGATTTAGGTCAGAGAGAGGGCAGTGGGCGAGCATTCCCTCCCCTCCATCAGAGAAGGAGGAGGAAGAGGAGGAAAGAGCCGAAGGAAGGATAGAAAAAAGGGGAATCTGACAGGAGGCAGGGAGACAGGAGGCAAAAAAGGGGAATCGGGGTCACAGGAGGCAAAAAGGGGAAATTGGGGTGACTGACGAGGACTGCAAAGGGCTGTCAGAGGGAGGGCAGGGGGTCTGGAGAAAGTGATGGAGGAGGAGGAGGATGAAGGAGCTGGGGTAAGAAGGGGGCCATGGAGAGTATTCTATAACGGAGCAGGAGGAGGAGGATGAAGGAGCCAGGGGAAGGGTCAATTCAGGGCAGGTCAGAGGGAGGGGAGGGTCAGAAGGAAGGAGGAGGAGGAGGATTGCCAAGGGAAATTGGGCTGCGGAGCCAAGCCGGAGGAAGGATGTAGGGAAATCAGGCTGCGGAAGGAGCCTCTCTCTCTTTTTTATTTTTTTATTTTTTATTTTGGGCAGTCTATGCGCATGATTTTTTGGGCGACAAAGAATGTGTGTGTGTTTGTGCTAATTTCATTTCCTCTTGCTCCTGGAACTTAACAGCCTTTATCATTATTATTATTATTATTATTAGTGTTATATGAGGATGCTACAATCAGAATGCCTGCACTACATTTCCCTTTCATTTCCAATTGATTCCATGGGTCTACTTTAGTTGGAACTGACAGGTCACTCTCTCTCAGCCTCAGTGGAAGGCAATGGCAAACCTCCTCTGAAGAGAACGTAAGCAGGACAAAGGGTCAATTCAGGGCAGGTCAGAGGGAGGGCATGAACGGAGCTCGCACCAGGCACCTTCCCCCCCCCCCCCTTTATATTTTTTTTAATTATTTTTGGCAAAAAATGTGCATGTTTTTTGCTTCAGAGAGATATATAGATAGATAGAACGTAGCTAGCTGCTTGTCCACTTTCCCTTTCATTTCCTCACTTCCAGCAAAGGGGAAATGCTGCAAAGGGCACTTTACAAAAACCTTTTTTTTTTCCTTTGCGAATGAATACTACAATGCGAATATTACAATGTTTCTTTTTCCAATTTGGCAAATTGGCAAACTGATACACAGAATGCTTTTGCTACTGTCTCGAAGGAATTCGGGGATAGCCTAGAAAGCAAAGAATGCATGGCATCACATCCTTTTCTGTCATTCAGAGGTGAGGAAATTATTATTATTATTATTATTATTATTATTATTATTATTATATGTGTATGAGGCATTCTGGGGTGGCAAGGAGGGGGGATACAGGATGCAGAGATGGCATTAGCTTGCATTTTGCGGTTTAAAACGGGCCCAAGGGAAGATCATAACCTGCACTGACCCAAATAACACACACACACAGAGGTTTTTCATTTGACAGAATCTGTGCATACAGGTGCCTTTTAAAAAAAAAAGGAGGGGGAAGGACACTTCCGATGGGCCAATGAGTGCAGGATCGTCACCTACTATGATTGAGGAACTAAATTTGATTGACAGGAAAGTTTAACCCATTTTCTCTGAGAGGGCATTCAGGGTTAAAATACCCTGATTAGTAGTCAGCACTTGCCTCCGGAAGGATTCAGGGAAGCTTCCCAGTTCCTTCCAGCGCAAATAGCTCAGTGTGAATAGGCCCTTAGATCCTACAGATGTGTTAGATGATTCTCATAATCCCTTACATTTGACTGTATTGGATGGAGCTCATGGGAACTGTAGGCTAAAATGTCTGATGGACCAAATGTCTCAAAAGTTTTCCAAAGCTAACCTTCTGAATGCTCCAGCTGTAGTCTGCAATAATGTTCCCTGTCATTTTAAACCTCTGCTTCCTTATGAAAATCTTGCTATGTCTTATTAAACACAGGTATCTCAGAGTTCTCTGTTCGAAGCACATAAAATAATGGCATTAATTAATGAAGACATCAGACTCTATCATTATGGTACCTGGTGGCATAAGAAAATACTGGCAAAGAATACTCTCACCCACCCTGGCCCACTGCTCATTAACACACACGCTGCTTAATGGGAGTTCTGATTTGTTGCTTTCAATTAATTCATAATTTTCTAATTGTCACTGACTGCAAGCTAACATTTTCCATCTGTACAGTTTTTAGGTACTGAAATGATGTACTCTGATAATTAAGAATAAAATTAAGGCTATACTTTTGCACTAATATGTATTTTTGAAAAGGAAGAACTATTAAGGTCAGTAAATTAAAAGCAATATTTCAAGATTTTGTGAGCCAGCCATCTGCCATCTGTCCTTGGGACTGAGAACGGAGAATACTTGAGACCTATTCCCATTTGAATTTAGGAAAAGTGAAATCATTTCTCTTTCCTGGTTCTCT
Source organism: Sceloporus undulatus (assembly GCF_019175285.1). Classification (NCBI taxonomy): domain Eukaryota; kingdom Metazoa; phylum Chordata; class Lepidosauria; order Squamata; family Phrynosomatidae; genus Sceloporus; species Sceloporus undulatus. The sequence goes on from NC_056525.1 coordinate 218,187,425, forward strand.
GCTTATTCTCTTCATATATGTAGTGGGTTTTGTTGGGGAGGGGGGGGGGTACTCACTCAGTGACCAAGATTAATAAAACAATTATAAAACAAACTTATATAAATCATAAAATAAACTTGAATAAATCATAAAGAAGGACAAGGAAAACCACCCTGTAAAAATGTTCAGATCGGATCTAATAAAAGACTATCAGCTGTTCACATCCCCCACAACATAGAGCATTAATTCAAATAGCGTGGTCTTGCAAGCCTTTAGTGAAATGTCCAGGTTCGACTTTTGTTGAATTTCTGATAGAAGAGAGTTCTATTCTAGTGGGACTCATAGAGGATCTCTTGATTCACGCAAACACTGGGGTAGGTATAAGCTTAGCTGTTGTTAACATACCCAACATAACCTGCATTGTATTTGGAGCTTCCATATTCTCATATCTGGAGCCAGACATGTTTTTAAGAGGTCAGAATGACCTCTGGAACACCAGCAGACCTTTCCTTGGGAATGATACATATATAGACCTGAAGACATGTGAAGGACCCAGGTAATACCTATATAAAAACTGAATGGGTTTGCTGATCGCTTCATTCCCCCCCCCCCCAGGTTCTCAATATATCCTCTCACACTAGAAAAAAAGGCAAAGCAAGTGAGCCAACATTTCCTACCTAACCCCTCCCATACTCCCAACCAACTTCCCAATTCATCTATTTTGGGGTAAATCCAATCTGTGTTTTTGTTACTCCAAAGTTAAAGCCATCATTCATGGAATTGATGGGAACACTGTCAGATAGATCTATAACTGGTTGGAAAACATTGTTGAAATAATTATAATGAAAGACTACGCTTCAGACTGGAAGGAGGTTGCAAGTGGGATGAGGTTTTGAGTGCCTTAGGGTTCTTCCCTAGTTCCGTTACTCCTCAACATTTTTATCAGGGACTTGGATGGTGGGATGGAGGGAATCCTTATCAAGTTTTCAGATGACACAGAAATGAGAGAGGAGGCTCACACATTGCAAAATAAGAAGAAAATTCAAAAGGACCTAAATAAATTAGAAAACTGGGCAGAAATTAATCAAATGATAGTCAGTAGAAACAAGTGCAAATTCTATATTTAGGTCACAAAAACCAAATGCACAGGTATAAGATGGGGGATACATGTAGGGTTGCCATGTCCCACCTGGGAGTGGGACATTCCCGCTTTTCAACCGGGTGAGGTCGTCCCGTCCCGGTTCGTTCATGGACCCAGGTTTGCCCTGGGTCAGCTGCCGCTGTGGGCAGCTATGGCAGCTGCTGTGGCTGCCACTCTGTGCTGCTGCTCCTGCAGCCTTTGTGCCCTGTGCTGCATGCTGCCGCCGCTGCGCCCATCACCACCGCCATGGCCTTCGCCGTGGCCACCGCCACAACCTTTGCCACCAGCTTGCACTTCTGCTTGCTCTGCGCGCTTTTGCAGGGCCACACACAGGACTAAGCAGGAGGAGTTCCTCCTCCTGAGGCTGGCTGGCCAATGGCTGCTGCCAGGGGGTGGGGCTGTTGTAGCTCCAGTCTGCCCTCATTGGCCACCCAGCCTCAAGAGGAGGAGCTCCTCCTCTATTTGGTCCCCACGTGGGCCAGCCCAGGCCCAGTGAGACAGCAGTGGCCAGCAGAGGAGGAGGAGGAGGAGGAAGAGTAGCAGCAGGAGGAGGAAGAAGAGGAGGAAGAATAGCAGGAGGAGGACGAGGAGGAGGAGGAAGAGGTGGGTGCCCATTTCCTAAGAATTTTTTTTTCTAAAGTGCATTTTCTGTGTATTTTTGGTGCTTTTAATGCTAACAGGTCTGCCTTCTTTTAACAATGACAGTGATGATGATGGTGGTGGCGATATTGATATCAGTCAGTTTCTGAGGCATGCACTCACTCTTTCTGAAACCAAGTCAGTGTGACTTTCCAAAGTGCATTTTCTGTGTATTTTTGGTCCTTTTAATGCTAACAAATCTGCCTTGTTGTGACAATTATGGTGATGATGATGATGGTGGTGGTGACATTGATATCAGCAAGCCTCTGAGGCATGGCCAATGTAAGTTGCTCTGATTTTTACAAACTCATGCACAATGAAGAAAAACCAAAGTACCTTGACCAAGTACACACTTCTGAGAAGTACAGTTGGGGTAAGAAACCTGAGACCGTGGGCAAATCCACTAAATATGCATAGCCATGTGAACTCATGTTCAGTGTGAAACCCAAAGGTTTTGGTTATGGAATAAGCCTCTGAAATATGCAGGAAGCCATGTTAAATAAAGCCATGTTCAATGTCCAAATGTGCTGTCGTGTGTGTTTTGGAATGTGGGGGGGGGGGGATGTTTGGCCAGAAAGGGAAGTTCATTTCTGCCATCTGTCTAGGAATAATGCCAAAATGTCCTCCATTTTGAGCATGCCTAAGAACCATGTGTTTATATTAATATTTTTTTAAATTATTAATTTTTTTCGTGTGTCCTCCATTCTAAAAATATGTCCTACATTTGGGGCTAAATTTTGTCCTACATTTGTCCTACATTTTTTACATTTGTCCCGGTTTGGAGGTTGACAGTTATGGCAACCCTAGATACATGGCTCAGCAGTACTACATGTAAAAAGGACCTCAGGATTACTGTTGATCATAAGTTGAACATGATCCTGCAATGTGATGCTGCAGAAAAGAGGGCAAATGCTATTTTAGCCTGCATTAATCGAAGCATAGTTTCCAAGTTGAGGAAAGTAATACTCTAGATGAGAGCTGACCACTTAAGAAGGATATAGTTGGAACAGGTTTAGAGAAGGGCAACAAGGATGATAAGAGGTATGGAGAACAAAGCATATAAAGAAAGATTGAAGAAGCTGGACATGTTTAGCTTGGTGAAGAAAAGACTGAGGAGTGATATGATCACATTCTCAAATACGCTTGGGGATGTCATAGAGAGGAGTAAGCAGGCCTGTTCTCTGCTGCCTCAGAGGATAGGAACGGTTTGAAGTTACAAGAGAGTTGATTTCGATTGAACATTAGAAGGAAATTCTTGACAGCAAGAGGGGTTTGGCAATGGAATCAATTGCCTATATAGTGACGTCACTAGGGTTGGGGTCATCCAGTAATACCCAGCAGTAATACATGGTGTCAACATTCCCCCCATGACCTCCTCCCATACCACACCATACAGAATCCTTAGTAAAGAAAAATGTGTACAAATGTTACTCATAAATCATAATTCCCATATATCACTCAATGTAATAGCAATAGTTGTGACATAAACAACTAGCAAAATTAAAATTATAACTTTAAATTACAATATCATAAGCACCGTCTAAATATAAAGTCAGTCCTCTGTATGCATGGATTCTTTATCTATAGATTCAAGAATCCACAGGTTGAAAATATTTGTGTGTGTGTGTGTGTGTGTGTTCCAAAATGCAAACCTTGATTTTGCTATTTTATAAAAGGGACACCATTTTACAGTGTCATTACATATAATGGGACTTGAGTATCCATGGATTTTGATATCCATGGGGCATCCTGGAACCAAAATCCAGTGGATGCTAAGGGCCCACTGTATTTACGTATTTTCACATAGTTTCATGTGATTGAAGTGAAAATGTGTGAAAAAAGTAAAAATTTGGTAAGTTGTGAAGTTTTTAAAGACATTTTAAAGGAGCAAAAAATTGGGGGGGGGGACTCTTCTTTGTCTGCCCACTGAACTTTGCCCGACTCACATCCTCCCTTCTGCTGAGCTCCAGGGTTTTAAAGAGATGTCCAAAGATAGATATTTGGGAAGCAGTGGTGTCACCCCCTCCCTTAGGAGGTTACCCATTGCAGCAGGCATCCCTGCACCCTCCTAGTGATGCCCCTGCCAAGAGAGTTGATGGGGTCTTCTTCTCTGGATATCTTCATAAAAATGCTGGACAGCTACCTGCTGCGGTGCTTTAGCTGGAGATCCTGCAGTGAGCTGGGGATTGGAATCGATGGCCCATGAGGCACCTTCCAGTTCTATGATTCTATAACCTCATCTCATGGGTCCAAAACACACTGCAGAAATGATCCAGTTTGAGACTTTTTAACTGCCCTAGCTCAATGCGAGGGAATCTTGGGAACTGTAGTTTATTGTGGCATCAGAGCTCTGTTGACAGAGAAGGCTAAGTGTTTCACAAAACAAGTTGAACATGAGTCAACAGTGCGATGCGGCAGCTAAAAAGGCCAATGCAATTTGTTGCATCAATAAAAGTATAGTGTCTAGATCAAGGGAAGTAATAGTGCCACTATATTCTGCTCTGGTCATGCCCCACCTGGAATATTGTGTCCAGTTCTGGGCGCCACAATTTAAAAATGACATTGAGAAACTGTCCAAAGGAGGGCGACTAAAATGGTGAAGGGCCTGGAAACCATGCCCTATGAGGAACGCATAAGGGAGCTGGGGATGTTTAGCCTGGAGAAGAGAAGGTTAAGAGGTGATATGATAGCCCTGTTTAAGTATTTGAAAAGATGTGATATTGAGGAGGGAGCAAGCTTGTTTTCTGCTGCTCCAGAGAACAGAACCAGGAACAATGGATGCAAGCACCAGGAAAAGAGATTCCAGATCAACATTGGGAGGAACTTCCTGACAGTAAGGGCTGTTTGACAGTGGAACACAATTCTTCAGGGTGTAGTGGAGTCTCCTTCCTTGGAGGTCTTTAAACAGAGGTTGGATGGCCATCTGTCGGGGTTGGGGATGCTTTGATTTGGATTTCCTACATGGCATGGAGGTTGGGCTAGATGGTCCTTGTGGTCTCTTCCAACTCTATTATTTTATGGGTCTACAGTTCCCAGAACTCCCTAGCATTGAGCCAGGGGCGGTAGTTAAAGCAGTCTCAAACTGGATTAATTCTGCAATGCATTCTGGACCTTTGTTGCTAAGTCATCACTAGATGTGACTCGATCTGTGTACGTGTATATAATAACTGCCAACATTTCACAGATGAAAAGTGGAATATGTGTGGCAGGACAACATCAGGACATGGGGAAGATGGCAAAAGTTATTAATGAGGAAGAACATACAAGCTATGAGAGGATGCAGCAGTTTGATTTTGTCTGAGCTTAATGGGAAGGGTCAGATCCTGCCCCCATTTTCTCTTACTGCTGATTTAACCCAGTGCAAACTACAAAAGGGGCCTTCCATACTCTACGATTCTGTGACACTGGGGGGGGGGGTTAAATAGGAAGCTTGTAGAGTACATGACATGCATATGAACAAACCTGTCAGATGTGACATGTTAAAAACTTAGTACTGAAATTCAAAGATATAACCATGTTAGTGTGTAGAAGCAATACACAGAGAGATCATGTAGCACCTTTTAGACTAACTGAAAGGAAGAAGCTGGCAGCATGAGCTTTCCAAGACTTAAGTCTGCTTCCTCAGATACATTTAGTGGCGTGGAAAGCCAGGGACAGACCTGTATATGCCATTAGTGTGTGAGAGTGTCAGTTGAAATACAAAATCCTTTGTGTATGAAAATGAAGTTGCAGGTCCAGTTTTAACGATGCTTGTTGCTGAACAAAGGCATAGGAAAGTAGCCTGTAGGTGAGAAGATTCACTTTATATGATGGGGTTTTCTTTTGCACATTTCGGGGGGTCGGGGGTGGGGGTGGTTGGCATTCCCATCCTCTGAGGCTGAGAGTGTGACTGGCCCAAGGCCACCCAGTGGGTGGACATGTCCAAGCTGGGATTCAAACCCTGGTCTCGAGTCATAGTCCAGGGCTCAAACTACTACACCACACTGCTTGAATACCAAATATCCCATGTATGTAATATCAAAGGGATTTCAGTTTATGGGCATTGAGGCGTAATCTACGCTTGTCCTCCACGTTCTCTGGGGTTAGGGGCAAAGGCCCCGTGAATGCGGGGAAATCACAAATAGCAAAAATGCTGTGTTTTTAACCTGAGAGAACACCTCTCTAGGAACCTCTGGGTCCTCCAGTGCAACTCTATGGTCACCACCTGTCAGACATTGACCATAGAGTTGCGCTGGAGGAGCTACAAAGGCCTAGTAGAGTTCTCTCTAGGAATCTCTGGGTCCTTCAGTGTGACTTTTGATTAAAGTTGACCACAGAGTTGCTCTGGAGGACCTAGAGATTCCTAGAGAGAACATACTAATAAAACCCATGAATAATCAAATCCGCAAAAGTCAAAGCTGCAAATGTGGAGGGAGGGGTATAAACAGGGGAAGAGGGCCTGGGAGGGTTGAGTAGGCCGCGCCTGGGGGCTGTTAGGCCATGCTTGGTTTCTATGGGAACAGGCTGGAAGCCCAGCCAGCCAATGAGGGAGCGAGAGAGCGTCGTTCTTCCTAAGGGAACCGCCTCCTCCCTCAGAGCTGCCTTTGCCGCCTCAGCCAGCATTGCCTCCGCCATGTTGAGGTACATGCTGCTCAGGGGAGAGCTGCTTCGTGCGTCTCAGTTTCTCTGTGTTAACAGGGTCTACTCAGTGTCCCCCCCTCCAAAAAAAACCCTGTGTCCTTTAAGAGATTTTGGACTTCAGCTCCCAGAATCCCAGGCTATTGGCCAATATGGCTGAGGCTTCTGGGAGCTGAAGTCCAAAAGTCTCTTAAAGGGCACAGTTGTGGGACGGCTGACCTAAGGCAAACCTATCATGGGGTTTTCTTGGAGGGGTGTACCATTGCCTTCCTGTAAGGCTGAGAGCGTGTGACTTGCCCAGTCTCCCAGGATTAGAACCCAAAGCCCAAACCATTGCCCTGCGATGGAACCCTGTGTGGCCTCATTCGAAAAGGGCTCCTTGTGCGGAGGCTTTCGGCCCTTCCTCCCTTTGCCTTCCACGGAGGCCACGTGGATCTGCGCACCGTGGCCCTTCCTTTCTCCTTCCCTCCCCGACCGCCGCCTCAATTGACTCTCCCAACTTCCCCGCTTCTCCTCCTCTACAATTCAAAGCAAGCCAACGAGCTTTGGTCGCCTCGCTGCAAAACACACTGCAGAAATAATCCAGTTTGAGACCTCTTCAACTGCCCCTGGCTCAGTGGTAAGGAATTCTGGGAACTGTAGTTTTGTGAGACATTTAGCCACTGCCTGGGAACTCTGGGGCCACAATAAACTACAATTCCCAGGATTCCCTAGCACTGGGCCAGGACAGTTAAAGCAGTCTCAGATTGGATTATTTCTGCAGTATCCCACATACCTAAAGTGCAGCCTAAAGGCATGTCCCTCTCCCTCTATAACACACACAGGCTGCATCTGCACTGCTGAAATAATGATTCAACCCATGCCCCAATCATCCTTTCCAGCTCACATTTCACCATTGCACACATCTCACACACTTGGTTGAAATCAAGATATTTTGTCTGTGGGGTTCCCCCAATCTCCAAAACCAGTCTGGCATAATGTAGTTAGTGTTGGTAAACCGACGCCAATTGCTAGTAATCAACATATCCCTTTCAAGAGGCTCAGAGACAATCTGTTCTCAAATCTTGCCTGGTTTCAAGTCACTTGGACCAGAGGATTTGAATTCAACTCAGTTCATATGTGATACACAAGGAATTGTGAGAATCCCATCGTTCTAGTTTACCAGTCAGAAGTAGTGTGTTGGGGAACCCTGCACAGTCACTCCTGCTTGGAGCAATAATCAGTTAAACAAAACAGAGGCGGGATGGCCATCTATCAGGGATAGTGCCACTGCATTCTGCTCTGGTCAGGCCCCACCTAGAATATTGTGTCCAGTTCTGGGCACCACAATTCAAAAAGGACATTGAGAAACTGGAGCGTGTCCAAAGGGGGGCGACTAAAATGGTGAAGGGTCTGGAAACCATGCCCTATGAGGAACACCTTAGGGAGCTGGGGATGTTTAGCCTGGAGAAGAGAAGGTTAAGAGGTAATATGATAGCCCTGTTTAAATATTTGAAGGGATGTCATATTGAGGAGGGAACAAGCTTGCTTTCTGCTGCTCCAGTGAACAGGACCCAGAACAATAGATGCAAGCTCCACAGAAAGAAATTCCATTTCAACATTAGGAGGAACCTCCTAACAGTAAGGGCTGTTTGACAGTGGAATAAACTCCCTCAGAGTGTAGTGGAGTCTCCTTCTTTGGAGGTCTTTAAGCAGAGGCTGGATGGCCATCTGTCAGGGATGCTATGATTTGGATTTCCTGCATGGCAGGGGGGTTGGACTGGATGGCCCTTGTGGTCTCTTCCAATTCTATGTTTAATTGTATTGTCCAAACCCCCACACAACTGCTTCTGATTTCAGTCTTGTTTCTTGGGAGACTTGGACCAGGTTTGAACTCGTTTTCACAACATGCTGTTTTTACATGCCTCAAAAGCCCATGGCTCATTCTGGGCTTTAGACTTCCTCACACTATCCTTAGTGGTTCAGTCTATTCTTTTGTAATAGCCTATTACGTATTTGTTAGCAGGGCAGATTCCACCAGAGTTCTTGAAATAACATATAATAGAGAGAGACACATGCCTGTCTTTCAACTAGTTTTGAATACAATCTAATCACTGTTTGTTGAGGGCAGTGCATACAAAAGACACCAGACAGTATTATACTTTAGTGACGAAGTTGGATATCATGGTAAAATAAAATGTGACACCTGTTTAAGAAAAAAAATCAGCTATGTGTTCTGTGTTATGCAAGCATATATTTGGATTTCTTTCAAATTAATACAGTATGTCTAGTGCTCCACAATGTTACACATTTCAGGACAAAAGCCTGGGTAAGTTTTTATTACTGAGTTTTAGTTGAGATTGTAAAAATAGCATTTTAATATTTAAAATCCCAGAACTCTCATTACATAGAATAAATGCAAGATGTTTATTAAAAAATATTACAATTGCAATTAAATGGAACTTGTAAAATTCCCTCAACAAGGCTAACAGACCAATTCAAGAGTTTATTTGCCTTTTCTCTCCAAAAATCCCAATACACATAAAAGGGGCATGAAGGAGATGGTACTGGTTGAAAGGGGTGTCAAAGATATTGAATTACTATCTCCTACTGTTATTTCTTTATTACAAAGGATAAACAAAACTAGCAATGCATCTTCCTAGCAATTGAAAAGGAGAATTGTCACATAATATGGGTAAGACAGTTTACAGTTATCACTAGAGTGTTACTGTGTTTGAGTAAGAACAGAATTTTGACTTCGTCTTGCCCAGTTTAGCATCAGGATGGGTTGAAGACTAGAAATATACTCTCATTTCATGCAAACAGCCATACTCCAGCCAATTCAACTCTGATGTTCATCCAGAAAAAAACTTTCCTGTGCTTCCACTGTGGCTTTATTTGCACTTCATGCTAATTTTCAAGTACAGTGGACCCTTGTTATACGCTGGGGTTTGGTTCCAAGATCCCCGTGTATAACAAAATCCGTGTATGCTCAAGTCCCATTAAATATAATGACATAGCAAAATGGTGTCCCTTATAAAAAATGCAAAATCAAGGTTTGATATGTGAAATTTATACTTTTTTTGAACATTTTCAAACCGTGTATGCTTGAATCTGTGTATAACAAATCCGTGTATAAGAAGGGCCGACTGTAACATAATTTGATGCTTCCATAAGTCACTGCTGGGAAGATAGAAGATTCACCTAAAAATGGAGCTCAAGCCTGAATTATGTTCAACAGTCCTGTGAACTGTGGATTAGAAACATACAAAGCAGACCAAAAACTTTCAGTAACAAAAGGCAGCATGTAGATTGCTAGCAATACTAGAATATGTGGATGCACTTTTGAAAATGTACTGTATATAACAAGTTTTCCTCATATGAATAAATCTACAAATTCTTACAATAAACTATGGCATCCCTCCCCTCCAAGACCCAACAGTAGTAAATCCAATAAAATCTGGTTCTTTTTTATTAAAGTTATTTGTAGACACAAGAATAATCAAGAGATACAACATGATTGTTTTTCCCTAAGTTGATGTACAGATGGAGCTTCTCTAGCATTAGCTTCCCTAGCATTAGGGTAAATATGGGGTTTCCATGCTTCAATAACCAAGCCAGTGGTTTTGATTGGTCTGAATTTTGTTCAGTATTTTGATAGAAAAACTGACATTTAGTTTCTTGTAAACTGAAATACCAAATAATTACTTGGTGTGTACAATAAAGGAAAAAGTGTTGTGTGAACATGCTTTTATAGCAGGGATGGGAATAGGAAAGGGCCACACACACACATTGAATCAATCTATCTATCTATCTATCTATCTATCTATCTATCTATCTATCTATCTATCTATCTATCTATCTATCTTCAGAGATAGCAACTCAACAAGGACCTACCCGGTGGGTGGGTAGAGATAAGATAAATGGGCCATCAAAGGTAAGTAGGCCATCTCTTTTTTTTCCTCTTTGGCATCCCTTTCCGTCCCATTCCCAAAGTGAGAGTTAGATCTGGATCTTCATTTTCAATTCCTTTTGCTTTCTCTCATGGAGTAGGGGCTGCTCTTTATCTGGTTGAGCAAAGATGGTATGAGCTACATGATATTCATATATAAGATGTATGCTCTCTCTCTGCATGAATTTGCTTGTACTCTCATATCTATATTATGGAATTTTTACACTGTTTAGCCTTTATAAGTTACAAATGTAAAGTCAAATCTGATAGGGCTATACTGAATATTCAGTTGAGGGGAAAACAAAGCCCAGGATAAGCAAACATTGCAATACAAGTCCATCACCTAAACTAATCCCCCCGGCCCCCACTTATTATATGCATATGTGCCCTTTGTGGCTATAATATAATGTAACATGGCAGTCTGAAGAACAGCAAGCCAAAGCAAGTCCAAACTCATATCTTAATTAACAGTTTTACAAAAGTAAAAAAGTACAAATGTTAATAGTCCTCTAGCTGTAGAGAAGACATTTTAAAATAATATGTTACCAAGAATGTTGTTATTTATAGTACAATGACCAGCTTTCAGAACACTAACTCAGGGTGGAAATTACTTTGTCTTACAAGGTTGCATGCAGTGATGGCTATGCCCATATATATACATAAATACCCCTATCTTCATGTGCAAGAATGATATAACTGAAATTAGGATAGTAAGTATTTCAAAAACCGTGTTTGTGTATGGGCCTTCCAGTTGTCTGTTGATACCGTAAACTGCATAGGTTTCCTTAGGCAAGGAATATTCAAAGGTGGTTTTGCCAGTCCTCACTCTGAAATAGAACGGATAGCACTTGGTATTCCCTGGCAGTCTCCCATCCAAGTACCAATGAGGGCTGAACTTGCTTAGCTTCCAAGATCAGACAGAATCTAGTGCCTTTAGAATATTTAGGCCTTTCAAAGACATCACATGCATAAAATAGATATTAGAGTACAGATATTATAAAAACAACAGGTTTGAAGTACAGTTTTTAACAGTACAGGAAGCAGCCCAGTCAATCTGCTGCAGCAAAAGCAATGAAAACTTCTGTGGCAACTTAAGACTAACCATTTATTTCATATACTGTACATGTTTGCAGAGAGCAGCATACTTCATCACATACATCATTTAAGTGTATGGTAGAACAGAACCAGTGGCTCCTTTTACACAGCAAAATTGTACACCGTTCCAAGAATAGGTTCTGGAGGGAATATCCCTTGAGTTGTTTTTCAGACAGTCTATGTACCTGCATAATGGACGTTTTAAAAGTTCAGCCAACACAGGACTTTGGAATTTTAAATTAGATCAGTAACTATGCATATCTAACTGTGCAACTGAAGAGATCACAAGGATATGAATTTTTGGGATCCACTTTTGTTAAATGAAAAGTACACTCCATTGGAATCCTATCAATACTGTGGTATTTTACTGTATTTTTTAATATTGTGGCAGTTAAGACTTCAAACAAACAAACAAAAAATGAGTACAGTCATCCCTCCATATTCGCTAGGGTTAGGGGCACAAGACCCCCGTGAATATGGAAAAACCGCAAATAACAAAAACACCATGTTTTTACCTGAGAGGACGCCTCTCTAGGAATCTCTGGTCTTCGAGTGCAACTCTGTGGTCAATGTCCAACCTACACTGACCATAGAACGGTGCAGGAGGAGCTACAAAGGCCTAGTAAAGGTCCTTCAGTGCAACTTTTAGTTAAAGTTGCCCACAGAGTTGCACTGAAGGACCTAGATATTCCTAGAGAGAACATATTAATCAAATCTGTGAATAATCAAATCCGCAAATATCAAAGCCGCAAATATGGAGGGATAACTGTAATTTGATTTAAACAGCACAAATTCTAGAATGTCCATAGAAAAATACATAAGAATATGCATGGATATATTACAAAATAACCAGTCGTCTTAGAATGATACTGAAACAACAAGTACACTGAGAAAAATAAGCCCTCTCAACATTATACACCTGTTCACAAGTTTTGTTTTTATCTTGAAAAGCTACATAGCGCAGTTGCATTCCCCCCCCTCAATTCCTAGTAGCCTTGATAAAAGGTGCATATTCTTATCAAGTGAGGTTACACAAGGAATTTTACTCTGTACTATCCAGACAACAGTACCATTTTGAACAGACATGTTGGGCAGGGAGGATTGTACAGAAACTGTTCAATCTGCTCTTCTGAAAGATAGTGTGACACTGAAGATATTGGAAGAAAATTCAAATTCCCTTTGCACAGGTCCCAAGTCTTTTATTTACCTTTACACACAAACAAAACGCTTTTCCAAGTATTCACATCTCCATGGATCCTTTCCGTACCATGTTAAACAGTTTGTTCTACACCAATTTGGAAAAAACAATTAACTTCTCAAAGCAACAACACTTTAGAAGCAGGTTTCTGGTCTGCCAAAATTCCACAGAACTGTACACAGGCCAAAAAAAAATAATTCCTCTTATGTTATCTTCTAATGGATTTCCTCTTTTGTAGGGTACATTCTATAAGTGCAAGGGCATATAAGGATAAATTCTGTATCAAAATATAGCCCTGGTTCTTGAGATTTCATAAAGTACAAAAAACCCCCAAAAAAACCACACAGGTAACTGCGTATTTCAGATTATGTATTTTTATTTAAAATGTTGATCTGACGTGAACAAAGTACTTAAAACAACCATGAACAGAAGAACTGTCAATTTTCCAAGGAAATTGTGGGTCCTGTTAATATATACAGGAGGACACAATGTCTAGCTCTTAAAGTGTAGCTATACTGAATAAACACAGAAAACTCATAAATATACATGCAGCTACAGGATCAAAAACAAAGTCCATACAAAGACATATTTTCATGAACTGCCAAGGTAATCTAATGCTGTCCAAAAAACACTAGTTCAGCCCCACCCAAAATTTCCTATATTTTAAAATCAGTCAAAACTATTTACAAACTATTTTTCTCTCTATGGGAATCATTTCTCTACATTAGAAATGTACATTTCTTCAATATGCCTCATAGGCATCTTCTCATCTATACCAAGTTTAATCTAATTTTGCATGAGCCAATTGGCCTGTTATTCAGTTCATTAATAGCTGCCATGGCTTCACTGTAATTTACCAGGGCAACAACAGCTTCACCAGAAGACATTCCATATTCATTGTGTTGGAAAGAAAGAGATTCTGGTATAATCTTGTAGCCATGGAAAAAATCCAGAATTTCATTAGGTGATGCTTGAAATGGTATATTCTTTAATTTAATCAGTGTGGCCCGATCTGTCCCACCACTGAAATTAGAGTCTGGCATAAAACGTCCATGTGGAAAATGTCCATGCATACCTTTACTTTGATACTCTGTAAATGAGGCAGGGTGTCTAAACTGATCAGGTAAAGAGAGACAATCATTAGATGGATGTCTATAATCAGTTGGATGATTTAGGTCCCTTTGGATGGACAGTCCTTGTGAATCTCCAGGATAAACATTTTTATCTCTTTCATATCCATGCAGATGATCCTGCACCTTTTCTTCTGACACTGAGGAAATATTAATACCAAACTCCTGCATTTGTTTCTCAGATATACATCTCAGGAGTACCTCTGTGCCCAAAAAACGTCGGTGATTTAAGCTTTCAGCTTTCTGGGCTTCATCTTCACTTCTGAATTTCACCAATGCTTCTCCCAGTCCAATCCCCTTGTCATCATAAAGCAACTGAATATCATCATCACAAATATGAAATCCTGCAAAAAACTTCTGGACTTCAACTTTTGTCACATCATATTGAAAGTTCCTTGCATATAAACATGTATTTTGGCCAGAATATCCATCCCGGTCACTTTTCTCCTTGACATGGTGATGACTTTCTGGAGAGCTTTTAGTTTCAGAAAATCCAGCAAGCTGTGACACTGCTGTTTTAGAAATGGTGTAAAGTAAAATTTGCTGTCCATGAAGATCATGCTTGTGATACCCTAATGCAGAACAATACTCTCGTGTTGATCTGAACATCACAACTGCTTCCTGGTTTGTTTTATTATCATATAATTTCAAGAATGTAATATGACTGCTAGGTATATCTGACCCTCCAAAGAATGCTCTCAAATCTCTTTTCCCAATACCAAGTGGCAAATTTTTTACATGTATATAATACTCCTTGTTATGAGGTGAATGAGAACGGGTTGAACCAGATAAAGGTGAACGAGAGCTTGCTGTAACCCTCCTTGGTGGAGACCTTGAATGGGTGCGTGCCATGACCCTCCTCGGAGGCGACCTTGATCTTGTATGTGCCACAATCCTTTGTGAAGGTGACTTCGAATGCCTGTGTTTCATAACCCTACTTGGAGGTGACCTTGAACGGGTCCGTACCGTGACCCTCCTCGGAGATCTTGAACTGGTATGTGCCTCAGTCCTCCTTGGTGGCGATTTTGAACCAGTATGTGTCATAATTCTTGATGAAGATCTGGAATGGGTACGCCTTCTTGAGGATGAGTAGTCTAGGTCTCTTCTTGTAGACTCTTTGCTTGAAAAATAACTTTTTTTATCCATCTCATGAACGAGTTCATTACTGAAAGGGTGATCCGTTTCCTCTACTCTTCCTCCATTCTGAACCCATGTTTCTTTTTGAGAGCTACATACTTTTATAAATCTTTTACCCATATATTCTTTATCATGCTGCAACCCCTTCATGGCATCACTCGGTGTAGCAAATTTTACCACACCAGCTCCATTGTTTTGTCCATTGGTTTGGAACATGATTACCCCATCCACTTGTAAACCACCAAAGAAAGTAATAACGTCATCTTCTGTTGCAGAGTAAGGCATACCACTTATATATAAGTACCGATTATCTGACTTAAGTGACTCTTTCCTGGATTGATTATAGCTTGATTTGGAAAGATCTGTATTCGTGTTTTGAGAGCCATTTGGACGAAATCTGTCCTCTAATGGATGCATAGAATCATAAGTAGATATGCCAAATCCTCTGTTTACAGGTGCACCTAAATTTGACATGCTGCCACCTCCAGAGTTACTAGAACTTGTCCACCTAGTTGCAGCTTTTTCTCTTCTATTGCGATCAACTCTTTTCCTACTGCTTTCTAATGTGTTTTGCATTTCTGTCTTGCTGCTGAGAAATAACTCAGTACGTGAATCTTTAATATATCTTCCTGAATAACTCATTGCTCGTCGTGCATCTTCATCTGTTGCAAATATAATAAAAGCTTCTCCCTTTTCTCCTCCAATAATATGTACACCTCCATCAGGAATATTCAATCCTGAGAAGAAATGGCGAATATCTGAAGAACCCGCAACAACAGGGAGCCCCTGTAAACGGATGACTACAGCCATTCTGATTTCAACCCACAGCAAAAACCACCTGTGAACAAAAAGGTATACATGACAACAAGTCTTAAGTACACTGGAAAAGTGCTATACTTCAAGCTATAGCATATAAAACAAAATTCCCACCTTCTTTTAAGTATACAAAATGGAACAGTAACTCCTTCATATGAATCACAAGAAGCCTGTTTAACATGTAAGCTTGCTAACAATTCACAGATCAGTGTTGGACTGTTCTTCCAGCATTCCCAATCATTAAGGCAACAATGTCACTCCAACTATATATGACAAAGTATATAGAGCTTTCACAACACATAATAGTCCATCAGATATTCTACACGAAGATTAAACCAAGAAATAACTTCTGTTCTCTTTGCCACCTGGTAGCAAAAACGAGAAGTTTGTAACAGAAAAAAATGTCTCATCACAGCCAAACAACATTGAAGCCTATTAGATTTACAGACATTACACTATACCAGTAGACCAGCCCACCTCAACTGTACCTCTTCTTTTCCTGCAACAAGTCTGGGAGAAAAAGCCATAATCTCAGACAATAAAAGCATTAAACATCTAGAAGCTTACCTGTTTCTTCTTGGAAGGCCTGATAAAGTCTGTGAAATCAACTGTGGAAAGAAAATGAAACAGTAATTAATTGCCAAAAAGCAGGTTTACATGTTAAGTGTCATTAGTGTGGAATATCCTTAACCATGGTCAGCATTAACAAACCAGTGAGAAATAAAAATTGTTGGTTCTATGCTAGAATCCATTGCCAATCCAAAGAGGTATATAAAAAATGAAAAGTAAGAAGTATCAACTGAGAAGCACCTTAACCTATGTATTCATTTTGGAAAACTTTATATTTTTCTATTAAAATTACTGTAGAAAAAGGAAATGACAATAATTTCAGATTGTTCTTCCAGAGATCCAAGCACTGTTGAAATGCCAAAGTCCCCTTCAGTATTCATAATCCTTGAAAGACGAAGTCTCATATAAAATTAGATTCCTCCAAGTTCTTCCAAGTCCTTTTCCTTCCAAAGACAGAGGGAAATTGTTCACCAGCACTGAATTGTGCCTTGCAAAGATGATCATCTTGTACGAAAAATAAATCTCAGGGACTTCTGGTCAGAATGGCAGTCATGCTGGATGAAGGGAAGAGCCGAGGCAACACCCATCAGTGGAAGAGACTGCCGGTCTGGTGATACCTTTAGAATGGCAGAAATGGTCCCTCAGCTACCAAGGGCTTGGAAGCAGCTAACAGGACTCCATTGCCTACCCCAGCTATCTGGCTGGAAAGAGATGGAGTAATAGAGGGGACCAGGAATAGGGAGACCCGCCACTACTAGCACTCTTTTATAGGTACAAGTGCCAAAACTGACCTTTGTGGAAGAGTGAAAGAAATTAAGTGAAGTTTAAGAGCAACCTAACCAATGGAAAGCACAACTTCCAATGGAACCTGTTTCTACGGAAAGAAAATCTAGGAGTAATTAATGAATGGAAAAAATAAAGTAAAACCATGGTGGGAAAATTGTGAGAATTTCAATTATAATCTATGGGGAAGAAGGCAGGAATAACGCCAATTAAAAGTGAAAATGTCAGAACAGAACACGGAGAAACAGAATGGTTCCCAATTGGCAAAGGGGTCAGACAACTCTGTATCCTTTCACCCTATCTGTTCAACTTGTATGCTGAACAGATTATTATTATTATTAAAGCAGGCTTGGAAACAGAAGGAGGAGGAGCGAAAATATGAGGAAGAAATATCAACTATCTAAGATAAGCAGATGGCACCATAGTACTAGTAGAAAACCTCACAGACCTGGAACATCTACTAAGGAAGATCAAAGAATCACAGAATCATAGAATCGTAGAGTTGGAAGAGACCACTAGGGCCATCCAGTCCAACCCCTGCCATGCAGGAATCCAAATCAAATCATCTCCGACAGATGGCCATCTAGTCTCTGTTTAAAGACCTCCAAGGAAGGAGACTCTATCACCCTCCGAGGGAGTGCATTCCACTGTCGAACAGCCCTTACTGTCATGAAGTTCTTCCTAATGTTGAGGTGGAGTCTCTTTTCCTGTAGCTTGCATCCATTGTTCCGGGTTCTGTCCTCTGGAGCAGAAGAAAACAAGCTTGTTCCCTCCTCAATATGACATCCCTTCAAATATTTAAACAGGGCTATCATATCACCTCTTAACCTTCTCTTCTCCAGGCTAAACATCCCCAGCTCCCCAAGTCGTTCCTCATAGGGCATGGTTTCCAGACCCTTCACCATTTTTGTCGCCCTCCTTTGGACAGTTTCTCAATGTCCTTTCTGAATTGTGCACCCAGAACTGGACACAATATCTAGGTGGGGCCTGACCAAAGCAGAATACAGTGGCACTATTACTTCTCTTGATCTAGACACTTACTTCTATTGATGCAGCCTAAAATTGCATTAGCCTTTTTAGCTGCCGCATCACACTGTTCACTCATGTTCAACTTGTGGTCTACTTCCTAGATCCTTTCACATGTAGTTTCATTCAGCCAGGTGTCACCCATCCTATATTTGTGCATTTTATTTTTCCACCCTAAGTGCAATACCTTACATTTCTCCGTGTTGAATTTCATTTTGTTAGCTTTGGCCCAGTGCAAAGGCAGGCTTAATGTTGAACATAAAGAAAACAAAAATAATGACCACCAAGGACCACCAAAGAATTCCCATATCTGGAATGAAACATTGATAGAAATGGGGAATGCAGTAAGGAAATCAGAAGATGATTAAGAATGAGGAGGGTGGCTATGAAACAACTAGAAAAGATTCTAAAATGCGGAGAAGTACAACTGAGCACAAAAGTTAGAATCATACAAGTCATCGTATTCCCTATTAGCATGTATGGATGTGAGAGCTGAACAGTTAAGAAAGATGATAGAAGGAAAATCCATTCATTTGAGATCTGGTGCTGGAGAAGAGTGCTGAGGATCCTAGCCAAAAGGACAAACAAATGGGTCCTAGAGCAGATCAAGCCAGAGACCTCCCAGGAAGCCAAGATGACCAAAATGAGACTGTCGTACTTTGGACACATCATGAGAAGCAAGAACTCATTGGTGAAGACAATACTGCTGGGAAAGATGGAGGGAAGTAGAAAGAGAGAAAAACCACATGCCAGATGGATTGACTCTATTAAGGAAATTATGGTTTTATGGGGTTGCAGGAATTAAGCAGAGCAGTGGAGGGTCTTGGAAATGTCTCGTCCACAGGGTTGCCATAAGTCGAGATCAACTCAAGGACAATTAACAACAACAAACTGAAAAGAATATTAGACTTTAAATAGTCAAAGTAAGCAACAAAAGAGTTAATACTGTTTACTTAAAATGTAGCTATAAGGCATCTTCCCATGAGGTAGCTTGTGAGAATGTGAACTTAAAATGATTTTTAGACTTTGTACTGTCCCTTCCTGGAATCCAGAGACAGGCAAGAACAAGAGTTGGAATGAACAGTTGTCCAAAACACATTACAGAAATAATCCAGTTTGAGACTGCTTTAAATGTCGTGGCTCAATGATAGGGAATTTTGGGAATTATAGTTTACTGTGGCACCAGAGCTCTTTAAAAGAGAAGGGCCTAAATGTCTCTCAAAGCTACAGTTCCCAGAATTCCCTAGCACTGAGCCAGGACAGTTAAAATGATCTCAAATGGGATTATTTCTGCAGTGTGTTTTGGACCTATGTTAAAGAGTGCCATCTCATACGCAAAAGGATTGATTACATGGAATTTTTTTAGTCCTTTCAAGCTAATAGCTAAAAGCTGTTATTAGACTGCTAAAAATTAGGGTGTTTTTTTAAAAAGGGAAAACAAAGTTGGATGCAAACCACATTCAAAATGAGCAGAGGAAGTACACTGGTGAATCTGCAAGGCAGTTGTCCCAACAGCTTAACTAGGGAAGCATTTAAAGAAATATGAGAAGGGAGTTTTCTTCTTATCTGAAGGATATAAGAAATTCTTTAGTAAAATCGATTGGAGACCTAAATCAGCTTGAATGTTTAGAAGAAGAAGAAAAACAGAAATTGGAGAAGATCACTGAGAAGATGAAAGGGAAGTTTTATTATATGATATCGCTAGTTGATCTGAAAGAAAGTGGGAAATGTATGAAAGTAAGAAGGCTACCTGAAAAACAAAATGAAGACATACATGCAATAACGATAACAGCATTGGATAACTGTTTGGATATACCAGTTGAAGATCTCATTTGCGAAACAGATAAAGTTTATAAATCAGACTCTTTGTGACTTCACATAAGTTGTTACCGAGGGATGTGAACATCAAACTTCCAAATTTAATATTGAGGACAAGGAATTAATACTTTTCAAAGATGTCCCCCAGGAATTTTGAAAAAAAAGAAGAAAATATTCCTTTCAATCAGATGCTCTAAAAGCAAAGGACATCGCAGTCTATTAAAGATACGTTATTTTCATATGGTGTGGTATGGTATGGCTGAAAGAATGGGTAAAGATGACAAATGAAAGGTTGATACAATCAGAGTTCAAATCTGAATTCAGAATTACATAATTATTTCACGAAAAACAAAAGGCTCAAAACAGTGGGTCTACTATTCAGATGAAGCAATGGGAAAAGATGTGGACAAAGAGTTTGACACACTGAGTTACAATCTAAAGGATAATTTTCATAAAATGATGGATAGAGGTATCCAATGCCAGATAGTTCAAATGTTGGTAATGTAATCAGGAAAGAGGGGCTTTTTCCATATGTTGTAGACCTGTGATGAAGCAACGAAATACTGGACTCAAGATTCATTTGTCCTCCAATCCTTCTCAAAGGACTTTGTTGCTGTGTCCCTTCAAGTCATTTCAAACATATGGCGACCCTACGAACCTATCATGGGGTTTTACTGGCAGGTTTTTTCAGAGAGGTTTGCCACTGCCATCCTCTGAGGGTGAGAGAGTGTGACTTGCCCAAGCGGACAGAGTGGATTTCCATTGCTGAACAGGGAGTCACAGCCCAATGCTTAAACTACTACACAACGATGGCTTCTCTCAAAGGAGTATTTCAATTTAAACATTCTACTAATAGAAGATTATCTCAAGAAGCCAGGTTATCTGTGACTAACAAGACCAACAACAACAATGAAGACTGTGAGCCTTGTCACTTCGATTACTTCAGTGTTGGCAGGTAGAACAAACCAATCTGTAGCCAGCCAAATACCTCATACAATGCCAGTCTGGATCTCTTTCTCGCCTAGTTTGACATGTCTGATCCATTGGTTTTCAAGGAGTTCAATCTACATCGCACAGAAGTCATTGGCAACGTTTCCAGTCATCTTAAGAGAGATGTCCAAGGACTGGTTACTCACAAACTCAATGCAGCAGCAATGTTACACTATACAAAAGTATGGCAACAAATGCGACAGAACTAGTTATTCCGAATGCTCCTGGCCACCAGAGATTTCCCACAAACACCAATGATAAAAGCACACCATTCAGCATGGAAGAAATGTTTACTCTTCCTTGCTGAAAAGTTGTATTGTATCTTCACACGTCTTTCAGTTTGAAGGTTTTAGAATCCTTGCAAGACCAAAACTATGAGATGCCATATTAGCAATGTATTGAATGAGTAACAATGCCAAAGATACACAACATCAAATGAGATGCCTGGGCTGATCTACTTGGGCGCAAACCTCATTCGATTGAACAGGGCTTCCTTGTGAGGAGACAGAAGCAGGATTGCAAACCTTAAACATCTTCTGGAAGTCTTGGGGAAGGGCTGCGGGAGGAAAAGGAAACAGAAACCTCCTGCCTGTTATTTCATGAAGTTCTGGTGATGGATGTAGTTGGAAAGTAGGAAGCAATGCCTCCCCAGAAGAGAGATTCATTCCCAGAGACACTTTACGAAGAGGAAGCAAAAGCTGAGACTCCTCTTCCAAGGGGCGAATGAAGGCAGCAAGCAATGCATCCCCAGAGCAGCGATTCCAAACGCTTTCCAGCCCTTCAGCCTGAATCCTCCTCGGAAAGAGGCCCTTGTTCCGAGCGGCGAAGGGCCCATTCCATCCCCGGACTCCGTTCCTCCTAAAGCAGGGCCTCCTCTGGTCCTTTCTGACGAAGGCAGGGGTCCTTGGGTCAAGAGCGGAGCAGAGGCAAGCTCTTCCTTCCCTTCTTTCCCAGCGAAGGGCTCCAGGAGCAAGGAAGCCTCGCTGGGCAGAACCCGAAGAGATGCTCGGCCTCAGTCCCGCGTCCTCTTCTTGGGCAGCTCCCCCGAAGAGACCCGCCTCCACGATCCAGGCGCCCAAAGGCCCGGGAGACGCCTCCCGAAGGCCCTCCTCCTCGGACCAAGCCTGGCTCACGCGGGGCCCTCCCAGCCTCCCTCCCGAAGGAGCCCCGGCCACACTCCTCCGGCCGCCCTCGCCAGCCTACCCCAGACTAACCGGGCCTCCGCGGAGCCCCGCCGCTCAGGGGCTGCTCCTCGGCCGGAGAGGGAGAGGGAGAAGCGGCCTCGCGGTCCTCTCTGGGGCGCCAGGCCAGCCTCTCTCCGAAGCCTTCAGGGCCGCCTCCGCCGCTCTGCGGGGATAAAATGGCCGCTACACTCCACTCTCCTGGAGGCCGCGCATGCGCACAGAGAATTCCTCCATCAACGGCCAGCGCCGATAGGGGAGCTAAACCGGAAGTCCTCACTAATCAATTGTGTTCGGACTTCCGTCTTCCGGTAGAACTGGCGCATGCGCAGAAGCGAAAAGAAAAAGGAAACGTTTGTGTCCAACTCCTGGAGGCTGAATATTACTCACCGTCGGCTCCTTTCAGGGCAGAGGGCGTCTTTGTCTGGCTGAAGGCTACGGAATTCTGGGAGCTGGAGTTTGTTCTGGGCCCCACAACAAACTCCACCTCCCAGAATTCCATAGCCTTCAGCCAGATAATAGTCCAAGCGGTGCCAAACTGAGTTATTTCTACAGTGGGGAAGCAGCCTGTGGATACACAGGGACCAGGATGAATAGATCCAGAAGGATCTCAATAACGAAATACCAGATGGCGAGGTATAATGCCTTGGATCCAGAATAAGGGAACTCCAAAGGTCTCCACTTCTGGCGGAGAGAGCCAGTGTCTGCAGCAGCTGGCTCTTACGACTCAGGAGCATTGGCACCTGCGGCTGTAGAAAACAGAGTAACATGTTGTTATAGGAAGCCCCTTAAAAATAGGAAAGTTCTCGAAAGGCAGAAGAGGAAGAGAAGGGCTGTGTTATGTTTGGAGCAGCCAGAAAAGAAAAAGGCAGCAGGAGGGAGTGATCCCTAAGAATGTATCTCAGAGATACCTGGAAACTTGCAAAGGACATTACAGAGGCTATCCTCCAATGGTCTATAGGCTATTGGACATATTCAAAACAAAGCAGTGTTCCCATTCTCAACCTGTGTGTGTCCACAAAAGGACAAAAGCCACTTGTTGATACTGAGGATGGGGAAGCCAAATGGGTACCTAGGACCCTGGAGTGAAACCTTTTCAATGGCAATGAAATAAGACTTCAGAATGGGCAGCCTGAAAATGAGGTTTCCCCTTGTACCATGACTCCTCTGAGGAAAATAACAAATGCAGGGAAAGGGGCATGAGAGAAAGGAGGAAAGGGAGAGAGTGGAAACTAGCATGGGAATGGAGTAGTGTATGTGGCTCAAGCAAAGCACCCTGGGCTCCTAGCTTGTCCAGTCAGTCCTGGAATGCTGCACAGCCCCCACAGCAATGCATCTCCAGCTCACAGTATAGTGAATCCTGAATGTTTACTCATCTTTACAATTATTGCCGTTTATTTTGACTCCATTTCTAGATATGTAAAAGCTTATGCATCATGGCTGGAATCCTGTTGGTTGCAGTGAAGGTGGTGGCAGCAAGAGGGTAAAGGCTACAAGCACAACACTTGTGAAAGAAGTAACGCACAGGAGAAACAAGATGCTTGAAGCCAGCTGAAATTGTCCGATTTCCCTTGGCACCATTGAGTAACCCTAGAAAAAGTGCAACCACTAGAACAGTGCACCAATAGGAAACCAATTTATATATGAAAAGGGGTGTTTCTCCTCGAGTTTAGAACTATTTCCCTTTGGATTCCAACTCCCAAAATCCACCCAAAGTACTTGTAGTTTAAACATTTGAGGGGAGTAGTTTGAAAAGTCACTTGTCCAAACTCTGGTTTCTGTTAATATCCCTACGGAATTAGGATAAATATTCACAATTTCATTTTGTATTAACAGAAAATCAGAAGTGGCATGATTTTTAAAAAAGAAAAAGAAGAAAAGACACCTGCTATTACAAATATTGCACCCAAGAAACAGGCTTGTATTTTAAACGTTTGGGCCAGTAGCACCTGTTCTAGGCTTGCAACTAGTAAATTGAGGATACAGCTGTGATGCTGAGATTGGTGAGGCTACTGCAAGTATGACATATACTGCTTAAAGAGATACAGTATAGAAAACTGGAACAACGAAGAATCTAACAAAGTATGCAGAAAACTCAGGCTGACAGCAACACTGGCATGCAGCTGTTCCTGAAACTTTGCTCTGATCAGGAGCCAAGACTCCTCCTTCGAACCACCGAACAGCCACGTGAATATTTGCTCAGCTGAAAAACGGGCACTGAGAGCTCTTATACAACTGCACCACCCAGTGGCAACTGCAGTAATAGTTAATGTACAGAAAATCAAGGTTAGTGAATGCAAACACTTGAATATGCCCCGTTATCAGGGACCCACTAAAATCACCCCACATTCAGAGATGGTAACTCAATGTGGACTTCCCCTGTGGTGGTTAGAGCCAAAGATAAATAGGCCATTTCTCTTTCTTTTCGCCATCTACTTTCTTCCCATTTCCAACATGCCTTGAGAAAATTAAGATCTATCTGGATCTTCGCTTACAAAGTATTTTGCCTTCTCTCAGGTGAGGGCTGTTCTATATCTGGTTGAGCGAGAATGGTGCTGACCACAAGAAATTCAGGCATAAGCTGCATGTTCTCCAAAGGCTTTGCAGACCTTTATGATTACCTTCCAACAATGCATATTTCACACCTTTGTACAAAAATCTTGTTTTAAACATACCAACTTTACACAATCTAGACTGTTTGAAGCTTAATTTAATTTTATTTTTTTCTATAAACTATACAAAAAAACCCTCTTGGTTTGTTACATTCTATAATAGAAACTTCTAGGAACTGACTGAAAAAGGAAGACAATGATGAAGAATATGATGAGGATCAATAATAATAATTGTTATTGTTATTATTAGTCTCCCCCTTCTTCAGGGTGTTCGATTGTAATCTTTTATTGTAATTCCTTAATGGTAATGTTGTAACTTGTGCTGTATTTCCTTTATTATTTCATTGTTTATTGGCATCTGCTTGTTATTTTTTGGAATGAGCGGTTGGAAATGGGTATTTCTTTTTGATAATTATTGATTTGAATGTCAGTCATCATCAGTGTTAGGCTTTTGTCATTATTTAATTGTTACGATATTACTATTATGTTTTTGCTATGTATTGCTATGTTACATTTGTTTATTATTATGTTTATTGTTATTGTTTATTGCTATTGCTTTGTATTCCCTACTGTTGTAAGCCGCCTGGATTCCCAGTTATTGGTCAGGATATAAATACATCCTATTATTATTATTATTATTATTATTATTATTATTATTATTTATTAAAAATGGATTATTCCCTTAAGCATGACATGAAAATTGTATTAATGACTATGTAATAAATCTGGATTAGGCAAACTATCATGTCTGGGTTTATAAATGGACTGGGGTGGAAATTGTGTAGCCCTAGAGAAGTTGGACCACAAGTCCCAATAGCTCTAGCTAACTTAGCCAATTATGTCCCTTCCAGTTGCCTGTTGATTTACAGCAACCCTGTAAATTTAATACATTTTTCTTAGGCAAGGAATACTCCCAGATGGTATTGCCAGTTCCTTCCTCTGAAATATGGCCTACAGCACTTGGTATTCCCTGACAGTCTCCCATCCAAGTACTAATCAGGGCTGAACCTGCTTAGTTTCTAAGATCAGACAGGATCTGGAGCCTTTAGAGCAGTGGTTCCCAAAGTAGCACCCTCCTGGGGCTGTTGGAAACTGCCAGGGGGCAATGAGGGGGGAAGGGCAGCAGGGGGGTGTTGAGGGAAAGGGGGACCAACAGGAAATTGTAGGGATGAGGGATGCCTAAAATTTATATTCAGCTCCATTCTGGGACAGATTGGACCAGTACAGACAGGCCAAAATAAAGCAGCTTCGGGTCTCTTTGAAGGAATGCTGTTTAAATGACACACGCATCCTAAGAGGCCAGAAGCTACGCCAAAGCTGCAATCCAGTCCTTAGGACTGAAGCATGGCTTTGGCGTGGCTTCCAGCCTCTTAGGATACATGCATCATTTAAATAGCATTCCTCCAAAGAGACCCAAAGCAGCTTTATTTGGCCTATCTGTAAGGGCCCATTGATTGGAAAAAGAAACACATGGCATTGGGAGAAAAGTAGCAGGAGGAAAAAGGAACTTTGAAATTCAGGAGAACTTTGCTAGGACCTGGAGGTGTGCTAGAACTCTTAATTTCCCTATTGAAGCCACAGAGCAGAGGTACTGGAAGATCTTATGTGATGGGGGCTTATGTTTGGGGGGGGGGGAGGCAACTTGAAGCTTGTTGTTGCTGCAACTGCAATCTCTTCCTCCTTCCCCACTCTGCCCCTCCCACTTCTCTCTCTCTTCCAGACTTGCATAAGACTGGTGATGGTGGGGAGATGAGAAGAAGATAAAAAGACACTTAACTGTTGCTTTTCTGATATTTCCTCCTTACTTTTCCCCTCCCACCTCTTTCAGTGCTAGCCTCAGGTTAAGACTGCTGTGGGGAGGGAGCTGGAAAGAAGACAAGGTATTAAATTTCACAGCTATTGGGCTCTTTTCCTCCTTGCAATCTGCCCTCCTACATCTCTCTCTCTCTCTCTCTCTCTCTCTCTACTAGCCTTGGGTTAAGAATAGATGAAATGGCAGAAAATACTGTGGGGGCATTATGCAACATGCGAAGAACAGCACAATTTGTCTTGCAATTGCCACTACCATCCTCTGAGGCTAAGAGTAACTACTTGCCAAAGTGGGTTTCTGTAGCTGAGCAAGGATTCGAAGCCTGTTCTCCAGAGTCATAGTGCAATGCCCAAACCACTTCAATTTAATAGCAAGTAAAATTATGCTAAGATAATGTTAATTTTAAGTTAATTAGATGAATTTAACTTTAAAGTGCTAGATTGGTTGTTTTGAATTTGTATAGGCTTGCCATAACCCGGCGGCCCCCGTGCCATTCACGGTTTCGGGGAGCCCCTCCCGGTCACGGTCCGGTTTGGGCCCCCACCCGTGCCTTGTTCCCGGTTTGAGGGGTCCGCTCCGGCCATTGCCGCTGCCGCGCCGACCCACCTCCTCCTCCGGCTCCACCTTCCTCCTCTTCCTCGGCGGGCCGGCGGCAGAAGCGCCGCTGCCACCGCGCCCCCACTGGGAGGGCTTGCGTGCTGCCCAGGCCTCAGTAGGGGTCAGTGGCAGCACGCGCGCCTGCCTACCCCGCTTCCCTTCCTCCCGCGCCAGCCATCCTAAGGAGAAGGAGGGGGAGAGGAGGAGGAGGAGTAGGAGGAAGGAGCCAGAGGAAGGGTGCCTGAAGGCCAGGGCAGAATTGGGCCACAGAAGGAGGAGGAAGAGGAAAGCTGAGTCAGTGGCCATTAGGTCTGCCTTGGTATTTTGGGGGTTTTAAATTATTTTTTAAAATATAAAATACTTATTTTATTTAATTTTTTTAATTTTTATTATTGCTTGTTTTATTTTATTAATTTTTATTATTGCTTGTTTTATTTTATTAATTTTTTTAACTTGCCTGTTTTTATTTTATTTTATTAATTTTATTATTGCTTGTTTTTATTTTATTTTATTAATTTTATTATTGCTTGTTTTTATTTAATTTTATTAATTTTTATTATTGCATGTTTTTATTTTATTTCATTAATTTTTATTATTGCTTGTTTTTATTTTATTTTATTAATTTTTATTATTGCTTGTTTTTTATTTTATTACATTAATTTTTATTATTAAATATATACACCCCTGCCTTGTTTTTTAATTATTTTTTTCATTATTTTTTATTATTAAATATATGCAAGTGCATTTTTTGTGTATTTATGGTGCTTTGAATGCTAACAAGTCTGCCTTTCTTGGCCAATTATAGTGGTGATGATGATGATGATGATGATGATGATGGTGATATTGATATCAACAAGCCTCTGAGGCACGGCCAATGTAACTTGCTGTGATTTTTACAAACTCATGCGCAGTGAAGAAAAACCACAGTCCCTTGCCCAAGTACACACTTCTGAGAAGTAAAGTTGAACCCGAGGGCAAGTCCATTTCTGCCATCTGTCTAAGAATAATGCCAAAATGTCCTCCATTTTGATCATGCCTAAAAACATGCATTTATATTAACATTTTTTTAAAAAAACTCAATTTTTGGTGTGTCCTCCATTTTTATAAACATGTGTCCTATATTTGAAAATGTTGCCCTACATTTGCCCTACATTTGTCCTGGTTTTGAGGTCCTCACTTATGGCAACCCTAAATTTGTAGAACAGTAGACCTAATATCAAGAAAAAGGCCTGGGGGGTGCTGGGGTTATCACCCAAGAGAAAAGGGGGCAATAGCCTGAAAAAGGTTGGGGACCACTGCTTTAGGGTATTTAGGCCCTTCAAAGACATTATACTCATAAAACATATAGTAGTGGTACAAGTATTTAAAAAGCAACAGACTTACCCCGGGATACGAATTGATCGCGTTACGAAATTTCCAGGATACGAAAAAGTTAGATTGGAAAAAACTGTTCCGGGTTACGATATTTTTTTCGGGTTACGAAAAAAATATCGGCGCGAAATTCAAATGCGAAGCGCGGCTAGCGGCTTTCCAGCCGCTAGCCGCGCTTCGGAAAAGCCTTTTCGGGTTGCAAAATGTATCGGGTTACGAACGCCGCGGCGGAACGAATTAATTTCGTAACCCGAGGTAGCACTGTACAGTGTTGAAGAGTACAGGACACACCCCTGTCAATCTGCTGCAGCAAAAGCAATGAAAACTTTTGTGGCAACTTAGACTAACCATGTTATTTCAAACAAATGTTTGTAGATAGCAGCCCACTTCATCACATACACCATTTAACAGCAGGATCAAACAGAACCAGGAGGAAGTGGTTCTCTTACACACAGCAGCATTGCACACATTTTCAAAACAGATTCTGGAGGGAATACCCCTGGAGTTGGTTTTCAGGCAGCCTGTGTATCTGCATAAAGGAGATTTTAAATGTTCAGCCAGCACATGACTTTGGGATTTTAAATTAGATCAGTAACTATAGATATCTAAAAGTGCAAGTGAAGTGACCACAAGGATACGAATTTTTGGAATCCACTTTAGTTAAATGAAAAGAAAACCCCACTGGAATCATATCAATGCTGTGGTATTTTGCTCTATTTTTAATATTGTGGCAGTTAAGACTTCTTTAAACAAACATA
This sequence comes from Sceloporus undulatus, assembly GCF_019175285.1. Lineage (NCBI taxonomy): Eukaryota > Metazoa > Chordata > Lepidosauria > Squamata > Phrynosomatidae > Sceloporus > Sceloporus undulatus. The sequence continues at coordinate 218,216,624 of NC_056525.1, forward strand.
AAATGAATAATCTGATTTAAATAGCACAAATTCAACAAACTGTTGTCCACACATTCTGGAATGTCCTCAGATAAATACATATAAATATGCAGGGACATCTCACAAATTAACCAAAATAATCATCTTAGAATGATACTGTAACTATAAATACACTGAAAATAATCCACCTCAATCTTATGCACCTGTTCTGAAGTTTTCACATTTCCTAGGAAAGCTACACTGGATTGTTCCATTTTCCCCATAATCCTAGTACCCTTGGTAAAAAAAATACATACAGTGGTGCCTCGGGTTACGAAAGTAATTCGTTCCGCGGCCGCTTTCGTAACCCGAAAAGCCTTCGTAAGCCGAATTGCCATAGGCGCTAATGGGGAAAAGCCGCGTTTCGTGCGAAAAAGCGCCGAAAAGCACCAAAAATTTTCTTCGTAACCCGAAAAAACATTCGTAACCCGGAACAATGATTTCCAATGGGATTTTTTCGTATCCCGAAAATTTCGTAACCTGGGTATTTCGTATCCCGAGGTACCACTGTAAAACATCACTATTTTGAACAGACATGTTGGGCAGAGAAGGATGATGCAGGACGTGTTCAATCTACTCTTATTACAGATCAATCAGGTGCTTAACAATACAAAGATATTGTGATATTGAATCTATAGGAATAAAATTAAGATTCCCTTACAAAGCTCCCAAGTCTTTTATGTACTTTTACAAACTAGTAAAATTTCTCTCCTAGCACTCCCATCTCCATAAATCCTTTCTTTTTAACAGTTTATTCCATCCACATGAATTTTTAAAAACAATTCGCTTCTCAACGCAACAACATTCTGGAAACATGTTTCTGGTCATCTGCTACTCTAGGCCCTTAAATTCTACAGAATAACTACATGGGATAAAAAATTATCCTCTTATGCTATCTTCGAATGCATTTCCGCTTTTGTAGGGTACATTCTGTAAGTGTCACAAGTGCAAATATGGAATAAATTCAGTGTCAAAAAGGAGCCACAGTTGTTGAGATTTCAGACAATTGATAAGAACAAGCCATACACAAGTAACTACACAATTTCAGTTTATGTATTTTTATTTTAAAAGAAAAGTTGAGCTGACATGAAAAAAGAATTCCAAGTACTGCTGAACATAACAATGGACCAGAATCCAAGGAACTTGTGGATCTTCTTGTCAATATATACAGGAGAACACAATCTGAAGGAACAGCTGTATTGAATAAACACAGACAAGTTACAAGTATACATACAGCTATGGGATAAAAAACAAAGTACGTGCAAAGTCATGTTTTCACAAACTGCCAAGGTGATCCAATGCTGCCTAAAAAAACATTGGTTAAACCCCACCCAAAAATGCCCTATATTTTAAAATGAGTCAAAAATATTTACAAACAGTATACTTCTTTCTATGTGGGAATCTCATTTCTCTACATTAGAAATGTAAATTTCTTCCAACATGCCTCATAGGCATCTTCTCATCTATACCAGGCTTAACCTAACTTTGTGTGGACCAATTGGCCTATCATTCAATTCATTAATAGCTGCCATGGCCTCATTATAATTTGCCAGGGCAATAACAGCTTCACCAGAAGACATTCCATATTTATTGTGCTGAATAGAAAGAGATTCTGGTATAATCTTGTAACCATGGAAAAAGTCCAAAATTTCAACAGCTGATGCTTGAAGTGGTATATTTTGTAATTTAATCAGTGTGATGCGATCTGGACCACAACTGAAATTAGAGACTGGAATAAAGCGTCCATCTGGAAAATGCCCACGGATGCCTTCACTTTGGTGCTCTGTAAATGGGGCAGGACCTCTCAAATGATCATATGAAGAAACAAAATCATTAGAGGAATGTCTATAATCAGATGCATGATTCAGGTTCCCTTTGATGGACATTTCTTGTGAATCTCCAGGATAAACATTTTTATCTCTTTCATATCCATGCAGATGATCCTGCACCTTTTCTTCTGACACTGAGGAAATATTAATACCAAACTCCTGCATTTGTTTCTCAGATATACATCTCAGGAGTACCTCTGTACCCAAAAAAAGCCGGTGATTTAAGCTTTCAGCTTTCCGGGCTTCATCGTCACTTCTGAATTTGACCAGCGCTTCTCCCAGTCCAATTCCCTTGTCATCATAAAGCAAATGAATATCATTATCACAAATATCAAACCCTGCAAAAAACTTCTGGACTTCAGCTTTTGTCACATCATACTGAAAGTTTCTTGCATATACACATGTATATGAGGCACAATATCCATCCCGGTCATTTTTCTCCTTGACATGGTGATCCCTTTCTGGGGAGCTTTTACTTTCAGAAAATCCAGCAAGCTGCGACACTGCTGTTTTGGAAATGGCAAAAAGCAAAATTTGTCGTCCATGAAGCTCATGCTTATGATACCCTAGTGCAGAACAGTACTCTCGCATTGATCTGAACATCACAACTGCTTCCTGGTTTGTTTTATTATCATATGACTTCAGGAATGTAATATGACTGCTAGGTATATCTGACCCTCCAAAGAATGCTCTCAAATCTCTTTTCCCAATACCAAGTGGCAAATTTTTTACATGTATATAATACTCCTTGTTATGAGGTGAATGAGAACGGGTTGAACCAGATAAAGGTGAACGAGAGCTTGCTGTAACCCTCCTTGGTGGAGACCTTGAATGGGTGCGTGCCATGACCCTCCTCGGAGGCGACCTTGATCTTGTATGTGCCACAATCCTTTGTGAAGGTGACTTCGAATGCCTGTGTTTCATAACCCTACTTGGAGGTGACCTTGAACGGGTCCGTACCGTGACCCTCCTCGGAGATCTTGAACTGGTATGTGCCTCAGTCCTCCTTGGTGGCGATTTTGAACCAGTATGTGTCATAATTCTTGATGAAGATCTGGAATGGGTACGCCTTCTTGAGGATGAGTAGTCTAGGTCTCTTCTTGTAGACTCTTTGCTTGAAAAATAACTTTTTTTATCCATCTCATGAACGAACTGTTCATTACTGAAAGGGTGATCCGTTTCCTCTACTCTTCCTCCATTCTGAACCCATGTTTCTTTTTGAGAGCGACGTATTTCTATGAATCTGTTACCTATATACTCTCTATCACGCTGCAACCCTTTCATGGCATCACTCGGCGTAGCAAATTTTACCACACCAGATCCATTGTTTCGTCCATTGGTTTTGAACATAATTATCCCATCCACTTGTAAACCAGCAAAGAAAGTGATTATGTCATCTTCTGTTGCAGAGTAAGGCATACCTTGTATATATAAGTACAAATTTTCTGACATAAATTTCTCTTCCCTGGGTTGATAGCTTGATTTTGAAAGATCTGTATTGCTGCTTTCAGAGCCATTTGAATGAAATGTGTCCTGTAACGGATCCAGAGAATCATATGTAGATATGCCAATTCTTTTGTTTATGGGTGCACCTAAATGTGAAAGGTTGCCAACTGCAGAGTTACTAGAACCTGTCCACCTAGATGCAGCTCTTTCTCTTCCACTGTGACCAACTCTTTTCATATTGCTTTCTATTATGTTCTGCATTTCTATCTTGCTGCTGAGAAAGAACTCAATACGTGAATCTTTAATATATCCTCCTGAATAACTCATTGCTTGTCGTGCATCTTCATCTGTTGCAAATATAATAAAAGCTTCTCCCTTTTCTCCTCCAATAATATGTACACCTCCATCAGGAATATTCAATCCTGAGAAGAAACGGCGAATATCTGAAGAACCCGCAACAACAGGGAGCCCCTGTAAACGGATGACTACAGCCATTCTGATTTCAACCCACAGCAAAAACCACCTGTGAACAAAAAGGTATACAGTACATGACAACAAGCCTTAAGTACACTGGAAACATGCTATACTTCAAGCTGTACCATTTAAAATAAAAATCCTACCTTCATTAAATTATACAAAATAGAACAGTAACTCCTTCATATGAATCACAAGAAGCTTATTTAATCTGTAAACTTGCTAACAACTAACAGCTCTGTCTAAAGTGCTGAACTGTTCTTCCAGCATTCCCAATCATTAAAGCAACAAGGTTAGTCATTGTAACTATCTACAACAAAATATATGAAAGCTTTCACAACACATAATAATCCATCAGAGATACTAGAGATTAAACCAGAAGATAACTCCAGAAGATAACTCCTATTCTATGTCTTTGCCATCTGATATCAAACACTTACAAAATTTGCAACAGGAAGAAATGTCTCATCACTTCCAAGTAACATTGTTGCCTATTAGATTTAAGGACATCACACTCTACCAGCAGATCAGCCCACCTGTCATCATGAATCAAGTTTAGCCATCCTTTCCCCATGGTTTATCCTTTTTCCTGTGATTATGATACCCAACTATATCTCTTCCTTTCCTGCCACAAGTCTGGAAGAAAAGGCCATCATTTCAGACAACAGAACTATTAACCTTTTATAAGCTTACCTGTTTCTTCCTGGAAGGCCTGATAAAGTCTGTGAAATCAACTTAACTGTGGAAAGAAAATGAAACATAATTAATTGCTAAGAAGCAGGTTTACATCTTATACATCATTACTGTGGAGCATCCTTAACCATGGTCAGCATTAACAAACATGTGAGAAAGAAAATGTGGTGGCTTTATGCTAGAATGAATTCCCAATTTAGAGAGGTGTATTTAAAAATGAGAGAGAATGAGTTTCAGTTTAACCGCATCATGGCTTAAGTATCCATTTTGGAAAGCATTATATTCTTCTGTCAAATCAAGGGAATTTAACAGCAACCATTTAGAAATGACTGTAAAAAGAAAGAAATGAATGAATGTATGATGGCACATGGCCAGCACCAGAAAGAAATGAAAATAATTTCAGTTTATTACTGAAGCAAGTGAAGCATTGTTGAAATGGAAGGAAACCGCATTCATCTTTGAAAGAGCCGCATATAAAATTATAGATTCCTCCGGTTCTCCAAGTCATTTTCTTTCTAAAGACAGTGGAACATTGTTCAACATCACTGAATTGTGCCTTGCATAGATGATTATGTTTTAAGAAAAATAAATCCCAGGGAGCTCTGGTCAGAATAGCAGTCATGCTGGATGAGGTGAAGCGCTGAGGCAACACCCACCAGTGGAAGAGATTGCCAGTCCAATACCTTCAGAATGGCAGAAATTGTACCTCACCTATCAAGGGCTTGGAGGCAAGCTCACAGGAGTCCATTGCCTACGCCAGGTGTCTGCCTGGAAAGAGATCCAGTGGGGCATGGAGTAACAGAGATGACCTGGAATAGGAAGAACCACCACTATTGGCTCCTTATTTATTTATTTCATTTATATGCCGCCTTTCTCCCCAAAGGGACCCAAGGTAGCTCACAGGTTTAAAAACATTACAATAAAAATTTAAAACCGTTAATAATATAAACAATATAAAATTACATTAAAAATATAAGTTAAAAATCAATACATATGTTTACTATAAAAATCCCTGTGGCATGCTTGTATTGTAAATGCTTGCTTAAATAAAAATGTCTTGGCCTGCTGTCAAAAGGCAAGCAGGGAGAGGGCCAATCTAGCCTCCGGTGGAAAGAAGTGCCAGAGGGTGAGAGCAGCCACTGAGAAGGCTCTCTCTCTCTCTCTCTCTCTCTCTCTCGTGTCCTCACCAAGTGAGCCTGGGATGGTGGTGGGACCGAGAGAAAGCCTTCCCCCCAAAACGGACCTTTTCAAAAGAGTGCGAGAAACTAAGTGCTGTGTTTAAGAGCTGCCTAACCAATGGAAAACACAACTTCCAATGGAATCTGATTCTATGGGAAGAAAATCTGTGAGTAACTGATGAATAAAAGAATTGAGAGGAAATACAGTAAACCCATGGTGGGAAAATTGTGATAATTTAAATAATAATCCATGGGGAAGATGGGTGGAATAACCCCAATTAAAAGTGAATAAGTCAGTTAAGAAGGGAGTAAAACTGAAAAAGACTATTAGATTTTAATTATTCAAAGTAAACAGAGAAATGTTAATGTTGTTTACCTTAATATACAGCCATAACATAATATCTTCTCACAAGGCATTCTGAGAGGAAGTGAACTTAAAGTGAACTTTGGACATTCTACTCTCCCTTCCTGGAATCCAGAGACAGATATGAGCAAGAATTGGAGTGGACTGTGTTAAACAGTGCCACCTCAAAAGCAAAAGGATTCATTACATCCTTTAAAACAAATAGCTGAAAATTGTTGTTGCATTGCTAAATATCAGGGTGTTTTTTTAAAAAGCATTAAAAAGTTGGATAAAACCACAGTCATGACAAGCAGAGGAGGAGGAAGAACATTGGTGGACCAATCTGCAAGGAAGTGGTCCAAATCACTGAACCGGTGGAAGCATTTAAAGAAATGAAAAGGGAGTTTTACTCTAATTTGAAGGATATAGGAAATCCTTTAGAAATATTTACCAGAGGCCTGAATCATTTGAAACAAAAGCTTGAGAAACTGGAGAAGATGACTGAAAAGAAGAAAGGGAAGTTTGATTAGATGTTATCTCTCTAGATCTGGGGGGAGGGAAAACTGTATAAAAGTAAGAGGGCTACCTGAAAAACATAATGAAGACGTATGTACAATAATGATTTAATCATTGCCTAGTTATCTGGATATTCCAGTTGAAGATCTCATTTGAGATACAACAAATTTAATATTGATGATAAGGAAATAAATGCTTTTCGAAGATGTTCCCCCAAGAATTTTGAAGGGGGGGGGAGAAGAAAAAGAGAATATACCTTCTTGACAGATAGAGCAACGGATATTGCATTGAACTGAGAGAAACCAGAAGATGTATCACTTTTGTTTAGATGAAGAAGAATTAGGATGAGTGGTGTGCAGAAAGCAAGGGAGTTTTTGAAGAAATATAAAAAGAATATCAAGAAGGAGGAAGATGCAATTCCCAAAGAAGCAAAAGTTTGGGCAGAATCAAATGATGATGGTGGCCCTGAAGAATTAGGTGAGGAAAAGGGCATATCTCAGAAACAGTAAGACTGCAGATGGAAAACACCAGAATGTGTCTGGTACACATTCCCTGAAAAGAAGACAGACATTACTTGAAGAAATTAAGATATGATGTCATTTGCTTGCAAGCGATATGTATCCATCAAAAAGAAGAAATACTTTTGAAAAATCCTAAACTAGATATTTCAACACTCTCGGGGGGGGGGGGGGAGAAAGGGGTTGTAATCTATGTAAATTACAGATATAGAGCACAACTGATTTTTCAAGATGAACAAAGTCAGTATACAGAAGCTGAAACTCAGATTGATGGATTGAAGGATTTGTTGATAATAGAAAATAACCAATGTAGATTGAAAACAAAGAGAGGAGCTAGAATCTGAAGGAGATGTACTAAATAAGCTTTTTAAACTGACAATTAAATAAAATATTTTAAATGGATATAAAAATGCAACAGTTTTAAACAACTAGATCAAAGTTTGAAGTCCAACCATGTACTGATGATGTACTGTGTCCTGGAAACCATGCCCTATGAGGATTGACTTAGGGAGCTGGGTAGGTTTAGCCTGGAGAAGAGAAGGTTAAGAGGTCATGTGATAGCCCTGTTGAACTATTTGAAGGGATGTCATGTTGAAGATGAAGCAAGCCTGTTTGCTGCTGCTCCAGATACTAACCAGGCCGTCTTGGTGTTGGCGGTGGCGGGTGTGGCCAGATCTGTCAGAGACAGGATCGCTCCCAGGTGCATGGGGGGGCTTTGGGTGGTTGCCTGGCTAGTGGCTGCTGAGGTGGGTCTGCTGTCAGGGGAGGTTGGGGCACTCCTGACTATGTGTGGGGGGTGTAGTGGACCCCCTGGGCCAGGCTGCATAAGGACTCGCTCTGGTGGCAGTGTGAGGGGCAGGAGGATTGAACCTTCTCCGCTGGGAAACAATGTCTGACAGTAAGAGCTGTTCAATAGTGGAGCACACTCCCATGGTGCGGTGGAGTCTCCTTCTTTGGAGGTGTGTAAAGAGAAGCTGGATGGCTATCTGTCAGTGGTGCTTTGATTATGTGTTCCTGCATGGCAGAGGGTTGAACTGGACAGCCCTTATGGTCTCTTCCAACTCTATGAGTCTATTATTTAACTGCTAAATGTTGTTGACATTTGAAACAGAAGAGGAACATATAAAAATGTATGGTTAAAAGGGGGCTCAAAATAGTAGCTCTCCAATTCAGATGAAGCAATGAGAAAAGATGTGAACAAAGAATTTGAAGTTTTCATTGTTTTATAGCCTAAGAGAGAATTTTTATAAAATGAAGTATAGATGGTATAGGTTATCTAAAATATATACAAACATCTCAAATGCTGGAGATGTAATGAGATGGCCTTTTTCATATGCAGTGGAGCTGTGATGAAACAAAGAAATATTGCACTCGGATTCACTGTGTGGTGGAAGATAATTTGAAAGTGAAGATACAGTTTACGCCAGATATTTTCTTACTGGACAACCAAATTGAGAAGTATGAAAGGACATTGCTGCAAGAACAATATATGCTGAAATCTGGAAAACCACTGCTATTCCTACACAAAGAGACTGGGTGATGAAGGCAACTGAACTGGCCGATGCACAAATTGGCAATGTTGATCAAAGAGAAAACTTTGAATAATTTAAAGAAATTGTTAAAATTGTATTGTTTATTTGTACTTAAATTTGGGATATGAATCAATTAAAAGCTTTATTAAATAAGTGAAGTTTTGTATATTCTGAACACATAAATATAATATCATACGAGGGAAGTATAAGTGGTATACATCCATTGAGAGCCATCATGGTGTAGTGGTTTGAGCGTTGGGCCACAACTAGAGACCAGGATTCGATGCCCCACTCATCCATGGAAAAGCACTGAGTGATCCTGGGCAGCCACACGCTCTCAGCCCCAGAAAAACCTCATGACTTGTCGCATTAGGGTCACCCCAAGTCAGAAACAACTTGAAGGCAGACAATAAATGTATCCATTAGTTAGGCAGGGGAAACCAGTAATATTTGTTAGTTTTAGTTCAGTAGCTTCAGTTTATGGTAATTGTTAGTGTTTGTTTGGTTTGTTTTTCTTCGTATGTTTTAGTTGCATAAAAAATGTTTCTGTTTACTAAAAGCTTTTCCCAATAAACAAATCCCAAAATCAGAAATCCAAGGAAAATGTACTGATAATGTTCATTCCAGTTCTCTCACAAACGTTTGCCATTAAGCCACGAATTCGGAAGAATACAACATAATCTTACAACACCTCTGTAGCTTAGAACAAGGACATGCCACAAAACCAAGTACACAACGTACTACAAAACTGAGAAAAGATTTAAGGAATGAGTAAAAGAGACCACAATAAAACAGTGCGGCTGAATGCTATGCAAGTTCACCTAGAAGTAAGGCCCACCGAGTTCACTGGAGCTTACTGAAATCATATAATACAGTACCTCTAATACTTCACAAAGGACTATTTCAGCTTAAATCTTCTACTAACAGAAGATTACTACAAGAACAGAAGCCATCTGTGGCTGATGAACAAGACCCCAAAAGCCAAAGACCGTGAGCCTTGCCACGTCAAATGCTTATTGTACAATGCCAGTCTGGATCTCTTTCTCGCCTAGTTTGACATGTCTGATCCATTGGTTTTCAAGGAGTTCAATCTACATCGCACATAAGTCATTGGCAACGTTTCCAGTCATCTGAAGAGAGATGTCCAAGGACTGGTTACTCACAAACTCAATGCAGCAGCAATGTTACACTATACAAAAGTATGGCAACAAATGCGACAGAACTAGTTATTCCGAATGCTCCTGGCCACCAGAGATTTCCCACAAACACCAATGATAAAAGCACACCATTCAGCATGGAAGAAATGTTTACTCTTCCTTGCTGAAAAGGTTGTCATGTCTTTGGTTTGAATTGTTACCTGCAAGCAGCTAAATCCACAGCTGACATACAAAGCAAAGCCATACCAAAACCACTGAGAGGCCATATGAGCAGTTTCTTAAAAGAGTAACGATGCCAAAGAGATGCAACACCAAGCGAGATGTTTAGGCTGAGACCTGAAACCGATGGACTTGGACCCAGATCTCATGCAGTTCGGGGGGCTTCCTTGTGAGTCGGGAGCCTCGAGGAAGAAGGGCTGCGGAGGGAATGAAGCAACGAATTCTGCCTGTTCTTTTACCCAGTTCTTCCTGCCGAGGATTGATGTCGGTGGAAAGCAGGAGGATCCTAGGATTACAGTCACACATCCCCAGAAGAGCTCCTCCCGTTAAGGAAGGCTTTCCAGCCCTTCAGCCCTGAATCCTCCTCGGAAAGAGGCCCCTGTTCCGAGGGGCGAAGGGCCCAGCCCATCCCCTGGAATCCCCGGACTCCGTTCCTCCTAAAGCAGGGCCTCCTCGGGCCCTTTCTGACGAAGGCAGGGGTCCTTGGGTCGAGAGCGGAGCAGAGACCTCTTCTTTCCCAGCGAAGGGCTCCAGGAGCAGGGAAGCCTCGCTGGCGGAACCCGAAGAGATGCTCGGCCTCAGCCCCGCGTCCTCTTCCTGGGCAGCTCCTCCGAAGAGGCCCGCCTCCACGATCCAGGCGCCCAAGGGCCCTCCTCCTCCTCCTCCTCGGACCAAGCCTGGCTCACGCGGGGCCCTCCCAGCCTCCCTCCCGAAGGAGCCCCGGCCACACTCCTCCGGCCGCCCTCGCCAGCCTCCCCCAGACTAACCGGGCCTCCGCGGAGCCCCGCCGCTCAGGGGCTGCTCCTCGGCCGGAGAGGGAGGAGCGGCCGGCGGTCCTCTGCAGCTCGCGAGCCCCGAGGTTCCGGCAGCGTTTCTGCTCAGCCTGCGGGGGAGAAGATGGCCGCCGCGCTCCACTCTCTGGCCCTCGTCTCCCGCGAGACAGGCATAACGAGAGCCCCCCTCACTCGCCTAGAGGCCGCGCGTGCGCACAAGGACCACTCCGTCCTCCAGGAAGCACCAGGAGAACGCGGAGATAAACCGGAAGCTCACTGCCTCGGAGATCGATCTGCTGTGGCTCCCGGTACAATGGGGCGCATGCGCAAAGGGAGAGCGGGAGAAGGAAAATGCTTGACAGAGAAAGGGCGGCAGTTCGTTGGCTCTTTTCATAGAATCAGTGTTGGAAGAGACCGCAAAGGGGCATCCAGTCCAACCCCTTTATTCTGCCATGCAGGAACTCTCCATCAAAGCATCCCCAACAGATGGCCATCAGCCTCTGCTTAAAGACCTCCAAGGAAGGAGACTCCACTACACTCCGAGGAAGGAGTGTGTTCCACTGTCGGACAGCCCTTACTGTCAGGAAGTTCTTCCTAATGTTGAGGTGGAATCTCTTTTCCTGCAGCTTGCATCCATTGCTCCGCATCCTGTTCTCTGGAGCAGCAGAAAACAAGCTTGCTCTTTCCTCAATATGACATCCTTTCAACTATTTAAACAGGGCTATCATATCACCTTCTCTTCTCCAGGCTAAACACCCCCAGCTCCATAAGTCATTCCTGATAGGACATGGTTTCCAGACCCTTCACCATTTTATCCGCCCTCCGTTGAGGTCTCTCAGCCCTGTATCTCCTGAGGAATCCACCTCAGGGCCTTCTCTTTCTTTGGTTTCCACCCTTGACAACCCTCGTCTCGTCTACATTCATCGGCATCTGTTTGGCCTTTTAAGCTTATTATTTATTTAATTACTTTGTAGGCTGCCTTTCTCCCAGGAGGGGCCCAAGGCACCTCACAGATAAAACATTTTTTAAAATCTCAGTAAAACTCAAAAAGAATTAAAATCATCTGCAGCAATGTAAAAGGACCCAAAACAGACAAAAGTTAAAAGCACAACTAAACCCACTTTTGAACTGATTTGTGTTTTTAACTGCTGTGTTCTAACTGATGTTTGTCTGTTGCTCCCAGCCTCAGTCCGTGGGGAGAGTGGGTAAGAAACAAACATTACTATTATAGCCACACATTGTTCTTTGCAACTGTTTTGAAGACGAAACAGAACATGTGGGTGCCAAACCCTTGGCTCTTCCACGCTGCGATTTTGTTTGTTTGCATGGAGAGCGTTTATAGTGAGTATAATAATAATAATAATAACAACAACAATGTGAAGTCAAAGGGTCTCATGCCTGGAATCCATACTTTTTGGTGGTTTCTTGGGCCTTGTTCTGGAGGAGTTTATTCCTGACGTTTTGCCAGCATCCATGGCTGGCATCTTCAGAGATTGCTGGCATACAGTATATACTGTGTGATCTGTTGCTGAATGGCAAGGCCTCTGGGTGGGAGGATATGCAAGGAGGATTTGTATCTATTTAATGCTGGTTGAAACGTCAGGAATAAACTCTTCTAGAAGATGGCCACATTGCCCAAAAAGCCCACAAGAAACGTCACTTGCTTGTCTTTGATGGACTGGACCTAAAAGAGAAGTGACAAGGTGACATGATAACTATCATTAAATAGCTGAAGGGATGGCATGTACAAGATGGAGCAAGTTTGTTTTCTGCTGCTCCAGAGATTAAAGCACAAACCAATGGATTAATATTACAAGAAAACATATTCCACCTAAACATTTGGAAGAACGTTGTTGTTTTTTGCTATAAGAGCCGTTCAGCCGCGGAACAGACGGCCTCAGAAGGTGATGGACTCTCCTTCGGAGGACAAGACACCGCAAAATGCAGGACCATCCAGAAAAATGTAGGACGTGACGAAACAAAAGCTAAAACCGTTTAAAAATGTCAATTCGTGCTTCTTAGTCGTGCTGAAAATGGAGGACATCCTGAAATTCCTTCCAGACCTTCAAGAAAAAATGTAGGACGTTGTCCTACAAAAGCTAAAAACACATAAATTCATAGTCTTTTGTTGTTTTTTGGGGCTCTGTGGCCATGATCGAGAAGAGTTTATTCCTGATATCTCGCCTGCATCTGTGGCTGGCATCTTCAGAGAGAAACATAACATACATTCATGTTTCTTGGGTTGGGACCAAAACACACTGCAGAAATAACCCAGTTTGAGACCGCTTGAAGTGCCCTGCTGGCTCAGTGCTAGGGAATCCTGGGAACTGTAGTTTCGTGAGACATTTGGCCTCCTCTGTCACAGAGAAGTCCAGTGCTGTGATAAACTATAATACACAGGGTTCCCAAGCCAGGGCACACTTAAAGCGGCCTCAGAGTAGATTTATTTCTGAAGTGTGGCCCGAAACACACCGCAGAAATAACCCAGTTAGAGATGGCTTTATCTGCGCCTGGCTCAGCGCTAGGGAATCCTGGGAAATGGTGGTTTATTGTGGCGCAGCAGAGCAATCTCTGAATCTGAAACGCCTCTTCTGGACCGAAGGTGGGACTGGCATGGAGGGCATGTCCTGGGGAAGGAGGGCACTGGACTGTCTCCTGATCCCCTGCTTTGTCCCAAGCAGTGAAAGAGGGTCTGTAGGCCCCGTCTCCATGCTCGGTTTCTATGGCAACGGCCTGGAAGCCCATCCAGCCAATCAGGGAGCGGGAGAGCGCCGTCCTTCCTCAGGGAACCGCCTCCCTCGGAGCTGCCTTCTTTGCCAAAGCCTCGCTCAGCCAGCGCTGCCTCCGCCATGTTGATGCTGGGCCGGGGGCTGGAGGCCAGGTAAGCGCCCTTCTAAGCCCCAAGGGCCCTTCGGGGCGACATGGAGGCCTGGGCTGGGAGCGAGAAGGAGGCAGCCCTCGGAGCCCTTTCAGAGAAGCCGGACTTCAGGAAGCAAGCTGCTCCCTCCTCAGTGTGACAGCCCTTCGAGGATTTAAACAGGGCTATCGATCACCTCCTGACCTCCTCTTCTCCAGGCTAAACACCCCCAGCTCCCTGAGTCTTTCCTCATAGGCCTTCATGGTTTCCAGGCCTCCTTTGGAGACACTGCAGCTTAACCTGTGCTCTACCAAGGACCCTTGGATCCCATTCATTGCGAGGGTTGGTGGTTCTGCGATGCTTCTGCCAAAAGGCAGGTGTTTGGGGACCAATGCTGCTCCCCAGTGATGCCCCTGACTCAGGCCGTATGTTGAGTAGCATGTTGTAGTCAGGTGTTTAATACTACGTTGTTTGTAACTATACACACGTACAATGTAGACTTTCAGCATTTCATTTCTGTGGCACTCAGAGCCTGTACCTTTCAGTCTGAAATGTATTGTTTAGAAATACTGACAGATTGCAGAAGAAAGACGACTTTCAATCTAGACTATGTACATATTTCAGCTGAATTACAGACACAAGTCCATTTAAGAGCTAGTAGGTCAAATTCTGGAAATAGAGCAGGCGGATCCTCTCTTAGCTTCAAGACTTCCAACCTATCTTTCCATAGAAGCCTAATAGACAAAATCAAAGTACTTTCACACCTTCCTTTCAGGACTTGTAGAGGAGGGAATACATATAATACAAATAAGACAAATGCAGACCTAAACATTACTTGCAAGAGCGGTTTAGCTAATACTTCATGTTTAACATTTTGTGTCCATAAGAGGATGTTGTCCAGCTAGACCTCTTGTTAATATGGTATGTTTTATATCTAGACATCTGTTGTTACTTTCCTTCATGTCCTTAAACAAGCTAAAATGAAAATACAGTAACTGCAGGCGTTGTCAACTTTGTTTGTCGTCTGACGTCAGTGTTTGCAGCCATTCTCTTTTAACTCCTTTTTCTGTCCAGGGACAATCAGACGAAACAAGTACGGGAAGCTGTTACAAATGTGGAAAAACATTTTGGTGAACTGTGTCAGATATTTGCAGGATATGTTCGGAAAACTGCCAGACTACGAGACAAAGCAGACCTTCTGGTAAATGAGATACATGCCTATGCAGCTACAGAGACACCAAATTTAAAACTGGGACTGAAAAATTTTGCAAACGAGTTTTCCAAACTTCAAGATTATCGCCAAGCAGAGGTATACAATTTAATTTGCACACTTTGTTGTAGAGTATTAATATCTTAAGTTATTGACTATTTGTGTGTGCAGTCCTCCTTCCATTCTTGTGGTCTTTGAACCTGTGTCCCTTGCTTATGCATGAGGGACAAACGGGGGGAGAATGAATGGGGCATGTTCCTGTGATGTGCGCCAGTGTGCCCCTGCTCGCCCATGCCTATATTCAAGCCAGTGGGTCTTGAATATAGGTGAAACTCCATTTTCGCGAGGGGTCCAGAACAGATCCCCCACAAAACAGGAGGAGCGACTGTATACCTTTATGCAATTAAGATTGAACAGGTGGAAACAGCAGGTTAACTGCTACATTCAGCATTGCACAAAAATATTTCCACTTGTGCAATGAAACTTTCTGGTCCCTCTAAAAATTGCCCATGTTACCCCGACTCAGTCTCTACCAGATGAGATGGTGGAGTGGGAAGGGGTCCAGATACTTGCAGCATATGTACAAAAAACTGCCAGACTTACTGGTTGATGCCTTTCCATTATGGTATGGACACACTTGTGGGCAAGTTAGTAATGACTAGCTTTTACCGTTGATTTCAGTGGTGCCCAAGTAACTCTGTGTTAATCTGGACCCAACCCAAAGAAACTACAGAATCTATTAAAAAGCAAAAAGAATAAATCCTTTAGATATAGCGATTACTTTTTATTCTACAACAGGGTATTTTTTCAGCATTCACACAAACCATATTTTGATACTGAAAAATTATCTGGTGCAGTTGATGAAGTATATTGGTGATGTACATATGGTATATGTGTTTGCTTTGCAAGGTCCTTCTCGTTTGGTACTGCTGAATTAATAGTAAAATAAACGAGAGAGAAAATATTAGTTTTCCTTTTACGTGTTACTTTTGTGTATGAAATTAACGCATATTTCTTTGGCATCTCCAAAGGTTCCTGTGGTGACATATCAGTTGTTTTCAATTTAATCAATCATTTAAAAGATTAACAAGATGTATTTTAAATAAGGCAAAAGGCAGTTTTTATATGTGTAATAAATACTGAGACCTAGGTTAGATTTCTGTATTCAGAACCTGAAGTATTCTTGACCCTTCATTAATTGCTTTTTGAATTTCTCTGATCTCACATTTTAAGTTTGAAAATCAAGATAATGTGTTAAAATTATTCTTACTTACTTCTTATAGGTAGAAAGACTTGAAGCCAAAGTAGTTGAACCTCTGAAATGTTATGGGACAATCATAAAACTTAAAAGAGTAAGTAGGTGATAGATTTTATTTCCTTTGTATGTTTAAGAGAGTTCCTTTTCCAAAAAGACAGATCTCTAAGCATCTGAATATTGCTTCTAAATCTAATAACATTATATAATCAGATCTTTCTGTCTACAAAAACAGTATTTAATTTTTTTCAGACAAGAATGTTTCATCCACAGAAGCAGAATGGCAAAGAATTCAAAACAGGCAAAACTCCTTTTACACAATGACCATGCTTGGATTACTTTATCTTGTCTTAATAATAAGAAATGGGCTAAACAGACCATTAAGTACACGTAAATTAATCCAAAAGCCTCATAATTAACCAGCTTCCTGTATCATCCAAACTGGGAAACTGTCAATAATTACCAGCATTGCAGCACATCAAAATATTAAACTAACTTCAAACCATAGTTTAATATCCTTGTGATAACTGTTGCTTTCTTATTTAAACAAAGTTGTGGCTGAGGCTTTCTGTATTATTTGCTTTAAAAAAAGGATATTGTAATAAAAGGATAAATGGGGCTACATAAAGAGACAAAACATTTCACTAGCCTTGATTGCTATAAAAAGGGATCTGACAAATATATAGAAGTCTGTCAGAGATTACTAATCTTGATAGTCTTATCTTACTTCCAAGATGAGAGGCAGCATGCTTCTGAATACTAGTTGCTGGAGAACATCAATAGTAAAGGGCTATTGCTTTCATGTGGTGCTTGTAAACAACCCAGGGGCATTGTTTGCCTGGTGTGGGAAAGAGGATGCTGCTTGAGACAGACATTTTGTATGATCATGCAGGATGCTGCTTCTTAGTAAGTATTTATTCTAAATCATCTTTCACAACATTCTTAGTTTACAAATTTAAAAATCAGTTAAAAATTTATCTTAAAGGATCAGTTCATGAATCAACATGACAACAGTAAAAACACAACAATAAAGCCTTCATCTCTTGTGGCAAGAATACCTCAGATCCCTCTGAGAATCTTTAAATAAAGGAAGGTAGATTGAGAGACTGGTGCTTCTTCAGACAATCTAAGAAGCTGTGAAGGGCTTTATATCTCAAAACCAGCTCTTCAAATTGAACTTGAAAACACTGGGAGTTAGTGTCCCTGGGACAGTGCAAGTGCTGTACATTCAAAATACTGAGAGCCTTTTGCCAATCTAGCAACTGCATTCTAAATTAACTGCCATTTCCAGCCCATCTTCAAAGCCACCTTCAAAGGCATCAGTACATAGCATATTTTCTTATGTTCTTAAGACAACTTTGTGATGGGTGAATTTTCTGCTATAATAGATTTATAGAAAGATGGAGTCACCATGGTCAAGAGAAATAGCATTTTTAGAGTAAGGCCCCCAAGAAATATAAACAAGGATTGGAGCAGAGGCATTTAAGGCACAAGCTGACCTAAGTGAAGGCCTAGAGCCAGGAACAAACTTTGGGAGTCATAATTCATTCCAGATAAGGAGGCTGCTGAAGGTTGGGGGGGGGGGGCAGAGTAGCCAAGGGGGAGAACAATGAATGGAATGCAATCCTAATGTATGCATGTGTCTTTGCCCTGATTGCAAGAAAGCTGTATGTTTGAACTGTAAATTAGCCAATAAGATGCATTGAAGAAGCTCTTTGTGTAATTCACTATAAAAATAAACCATTTTGGACTGTTTGGGGTCTTGGGTTTTTTGGAACATAGATTTCCACCAAGAACGTTTTTCCTTTGTCAACAACTGGAAATAAATTTTGAATTCTTAGACTTCTGGGTCCTCTGTCATTCTGCTTCGTCAGTACCTTGGCTTTGTGAGAGAAAGTCCTGGTTTCTGGCGATTTCCATTAACACTTTACCTGTTTGGTTCAAAATACAGTTGGCCCTCCACATTCACTGGGGTTAGGGGAACAAGACCTTCATGAATGTGGAAAATCCGTGAATAAGATGAGCCGTTCCCATCTCCCCTCCGATGCCTGGGACACCTATCTCAAGCATGGAAGTGGCCAGGAGAGAGCCCACGAATAACCAAATTTGCAAATGCGAAATTCGCGAATGTGGAGTGACCCCTGTTATCTCTTATAGTTGACAGTGCTAGTAAACTCTTGAAATGTAGCTGGCATTTTAATCCACAGAAAATATATTTTCAACTGAAAACATTTACATTTCTACAACTATAGCTGATGGGCTTCAGGAAAGAAAATAATTTGGTAAGAATTAGTAAAATAAGGGGACTGCCCCTGAATTTGGAAACTGCCATTATGACTAAGAGTCACTGATGTATCCATCCTTCATGACTGGGATAATATGTATGATCTCAAAATAGAAGCAACCCTGAATTAGAAAGCTACCAGCAATTTAAACACCAACTTCAATGTCTTTAGGATATTTTATGGTATAACTTTGTCCTTTTTTTCTTAATTTGCCATTAAGAGTAGAAATTGGAGATGTGATGTTCACACCTTATCTGTTTCAAACAAGCTTTTTTTTTCTATATGAATAAATCATATGAATTGGTATTCAATATACACTTGTTTTATTAGAAATGTTTAATTTGGAAACAGTAATATTTGATTGCAATATATAATCTAGTTTTGATTAATAGTCTAAGCATATGCCCTTTTATTAGACAAAATTGAATGCTTACTGTTTGGAAAAGTATTGTTTAGTTAAGATTAGTTATCAAGAACTCAGCCTCTGAAAGTCTCTGTTATAACCCGTAACATATCTTATAAATATAATTGCAGGAGGATCTCAAAGCAACATTAACAGCAAAGAATCGAGAAGCAAAACAGTTATCTCAACTTGAAAGAACACGCCAGCGAAATCCATCAGATCGGCACATTATTGTATCTTTTGCATACAGCTAAGTAGTATCACTTCAGTAGATTGTTTTTAATCACATACAGTACTGTAAATACATTTGCAGAAATGTGTGTCTGTATGTATAGATGTTATCCCTTTCCAGCCACTTGTAATCTCTTACAATATTCTGTATTTGATTGGCAGCTGGGTTGACAAATCAACTGGATTCAGAAGGCTCTATCTGCCATTGATGCACTTGATCCTTGCTCATTATTCTGTTAAAAATTCATGATTTTCTAAAAATAAAACCAGCAATGATTGCTATGAGTGCCTAATAGGGCTCAGTTTCCGTGAATTACATTATGTATAGATGACTTTATCTACTTTAAATATTTCAAAAACATTTTCCTTAATTTAGTACTTTTTCCTTCAATGCTGATTACAGTCTCAGGTGGGTCTTCTATTTGAGAAAACATAAAGTTTAGTACTGATAATTCTACTTACTTTATTTCTTTGCACCCTTCTGAGTGGACAGTACACCAGCTGTGTCTTTATTATAATTAGGTGTTGTATTGCAGAGAAATGTCATCAGCTGCTGTTAATTAAGAATTCAGTACTGCTAAATCTGTATTTTTCCAGTGTAAGTAGACTTGAAAAAGTAGGAAATGAAAATAATTCTAGTCTTATATTGTTTATGTAATACCAACTATCAATCGTTTTCACACCTTCATGCATGCAATGATAATGTCTTCTATATGCTACAGTTCCTTATTATTCATGTTTCCTCTTACTTCTCTGAAAAATTCCTTCTAAAAGATTGTCTTTCCCTTAGTTCACTATCATATCAGCCATTTTTATACTAAATTTTTTGTACCAATAGCTGCTTTCAACATTAGTTTCTAACATTGCCCTAAACATAAGTATGAAGCCTTTTGGGCTCCCTTTGTATATTCCTAATAATAATTCTTTCATCACTTTTTTCCTGTTTCTTCCGTACTATGCTATAGTTCTGTCAATCTTCTGTTCTTTGTGCTCCTTTTAATGGTTCCCCCCCTGCAGCAGCCTTAATACTTATCAAACCAACTTTGTATCACATTTTTAATCTTGCTTCCACTGTCTAAGACAGTTCCTGACAGTTCATTGTCAGGAGCTTGCCGTGGTTAATAGGGGTCAGGTTTGCCTGCCATAGCTCTGATTGCTTACAACGTATTATATGGAACAAATACTGGTTGAATATGCTCATGAGTTAATTGTTAAGGCTGTTAATCACAATCCTTGGGTGGTTAACAAGCAGTTGGGAAAGTGAGGAGAGACTGCAGGGAGTTTCAAAGTCAGTCTCATGACAAAGTATGGTATGGGGTAAAAAGATGCAGTCATGGGAAAGGAAAAAGTTACTTCGACTTCACACAGGAAAAGTGAGCTTGTTTGATTTGATGGATGAATGGGGTGTCAGTCCACTCAAAATCTGAATTACCATATGCTATAATTACACTGTATTAACAGTGGTTTCTCAGTGATGACAACAAGGGTCTGCAAGAAACATCTTGGGTTTCTGAATAAAGTTTTCTGGTTTGCTACTAAAGCTTGAATTTGCGAATTAAAGTAATCCTGTATATGACAGTTGTGATCTGTCCAGGGCTTTGTGTGTGCACTTATGCTCCATCCATTTTCAACTTTAAAACCACTTAACAGAGAAAAATGAATTTTAAACGCATTCTCACATCCTATAATTCAGACAATTGGGGATGGATGATTCCTATTTCTGGTAATGTTCAGATATGGGCAAATCTATACATAAAAAACTCAATAGATTACATTTCAGAAATGGCCACATTTCTCAATGTATTAACCCAGAAAACATGTATGATCTTTTAAGACATCTCACGTAAATCTACTGCACAAAAAAGTTCTCATTAGCCTTTTCCCTATAGCATCCTCCACTCTACTACTATACATTCACAGTTAACTTAAAATAGGAACAAAACTTCATTAGTGTATCTATAGTTTTCAATACATTTCAAAAGGCCTGCTGTGTTTTCAAAATCTTGGAAACACAGGTTTCAGTAGATTAATAGTATATGTTTGGAAAATGCAATTGTTGTAATTTCCATTTTGGCACAGTATAATAAATTATAAATAAAAGTTAGAACATGAAGTTTAGAACTAATTTATCTTTATTTACATTTTAAGGCTGAAAGTGAATTACAGAGAGCTTCACTTGATGCTACTCGAACAACTCGACAGTTGGAAGAAACCATTGACAACTTTGAAAAACAAAAAATAAAAGACATAAAGGTTGGTAATGAGTTTGAATATAAAGCAGCAACCTTAAAACAGCTGAAGGACACATTATTCAGATCGTTTATTTGGTGAAAATAGATTTGAGTTTTCAGAGGAAATTCTCCAAATTTGAAGTATATGCAGTCAGATTTGCTAGGATACACATGTAGGAGATCCCTCTATGCATATGCATCCATAAGCTCAGGATGACCAGAAGTCCTTCTTTTCCAGGACATGTCCTACATTTCAACCTTATGTCCAGGAGGAATTTCAAAATGTCATCCATTTTGAACATAACCAAGAAGCATGCATTTTAATAATAATAAATAAAATAATAAATTTTTATTTATATACCACCCTTCCAATGATCAGGGCGGTGAACAGCATAATAAAATCAATTACAGTAAAACACGACAAAATACACATAACAGATACAATAAGATACACAAAATACACATATTAAAAACGAATTTAAAAAACCCCATCAGCCAACCATCTTGCCAACAAAAGAGGGAGGAAGGCCAGCTGGAACTTCATTCGGGGAATGCAGCTTGGAATAAGAAGGTTTTTAAATCCCTTCTGAACTGAGCCAGTTCCAAAGGGCCAGGGCGGTGATGGAATACGTCCTCCTCATTGTGGAGGTAAGCCTGGCCCCTGGAACCCTAAGTAATTGCTGCCCAGAAGTTCTGAGGGTGCGGAGCGGAATGTATGGGGAGAGGCGGTTCTTCAGGTATCCTGGGCCCAAGCCATATAGGGCTTTATAGGTAATCACCAACACCTTGTACTGTGCTCGGAAGCGAATAGGCAGCCAATGCAGGTCTTTTAGCACAGGTGTAATATGGCTGGCCCTGGAAGTACCAGTGATCAGCCTGGCTGCCATATTCTGTACCAGCTGTAGCTTCCGGGTTTGGTATAAGGGTTGCCCCATGTAGAGCGCATTGCAGAAATCCAATCTAGAGGTTACCAGAGCATGTACCACTGTTTCAAGGTCCCTCTGGGCCAGGTATGGGCGCAGCTGGCAAATAAGCCGAAGCTGGTAACAGCTGCTCTTGACCGTCGCATTCACCTGAGATGTCAGGTGAAGCGGCGAGTCAAGAAGCACCCCCAGACTGCGCACGGAGTCCTTCACAGGAAGCGTGATCCTGTTCAGGACAGGTGGAACCACCGCCATTCCTGGACCAGGGGAACCTATCACAAGTACCTTCGTTTTCTCTGGATTCAGACTGAGTCGGTTTTCCCTCATCCAGCCCATTACTGACTCCAGACAGGCCACGAGAGGAGAGACGCCATCCTCGGTCACTGCATCAGTCGGAGACATAGAGAAGACTATTTGGGTGTCATCAGCGTACTGATAACCCCGCGCCCCATGTCTCCGGATGATCTCTCCCAGCGGTTTCATGTAAATGTTGAAAAGCGTGGGAGACAGATTTTAAGTGTTTTTAGCTTTTATTTGTTAATGTTCTACGTTTTGACTGCCCTATATTTGCCCTGAAGGCCCTACATTTTTCAGTGCCGTGTCCTTTGCGGTTAGGACATCTGTTCACCCTATGCACAGAGCTCTTCTCATGAGCACCTAACAGACCCATTAGAGTAATGCACAGGCAACATGCAGTTCTGAAAGATGGGTGGGGAAGGATCTGTGAGTCCTGAATGTTTGTTGAAGGCAAGTTCCTGTGTACACCCTCAGAGGAATGCTGTTCCCAGTTGTTTGCAGTTTATAGATAAAATTTGAGTTGTCGATTTGATGCTGAAAAAATTTGAGTTGTCGATTTGATGCTGAATAGAAGGAGCTAATGCAGTCTTCCCCAACTGATGCCTTACAGATGGGTTGGCTCACAAGTTCCCACGTCCCTATTCAGCATGAATTACAGGCATTGCCATTCTTACAGTGGAGCTAGTACCTGGGCAAACTGGGGAGGAACAGTTGGTCAAGATTTATAGCTTCAGGTAGGCCAGGGTTGGGAAAACTGGCCCTTTTCATGATGGCCTCCAATTAAATCAAACAACCTGGCCAGGAAATAAATCCATAATTCTATGGGAAATCATTCTAGGGGCTGGGCAGATACTATAGTATGGTTTGTCATCTGAGAAAGATGACATGCCTGGCTCAGTGAAGGAATAAGTTTTGATTTCATACAGGCATATACAAGAGAAATGGCTGCCTATAGGAAAGGCATTGGTTCTAACTACACAGGGGCTGTGTTCATATCTTCTTTTAGTATACAGTGGTACCCCGGGATACGAATGCGCCGCCTTACGAAATTTCCGGGTTACGAAAAAAATCCATTGGAAAAAACTGTTCCGGGTTACGAAGGTTATTTCGGGTTACGAAAAAATTTTTGGTGCTTTTCGGCGCTATTTCGCACGAAATCGCGGCTTTTCCCCATTAGCGCCTATGGCTTTTTCGCCTTACGAAGATTTTCGGGTTACGAACGCGGCGGCGGAACGAATTAAATTCGTAACCCGGGGTACCACTGTACAGTGAATCAGTCTACTAGTTTTATACATAGTGTTAATTCATGTATAGATTGTCATTAATAACTAGAGGAAAAGATGACATGTTACACTTGGTACCGTAAAATCTGTTATTCTGTTTTTAGAACATATTTTCAGAATTTATAACTATTGAAATGCTATTCCATGGAAAAGCCTTGGAGATTTACACTGCTGCCTACCAAAGTATACTAAATATTGATGAGAATGAAGACTTGGAGGTAAGAGAGCTGTTGAATTACATGCAGGGTTGTACAATAGATTTTTATGAAACATCTGACTGTTACCCAGACAGCTGTGGGTTTCATGCATGATTTTACACAATATTTAATTCATGGCATTTTTCTGTAGCATATCTAGCTCACACACCATTGGCCTAATGTTTAGTGAACTTATTTGAAAATGCCTGTACAGTCTTTCAGTGACTATAGTCAGATTGCTTAAAACAAGGACAGTATTTTAAAGCAGACCAAAGATTAACAACATCCAATGTTGCACCAGAAGATCTTTGCTCATATAACAGAGAGAAGTAGTTCCTCCAAATCTTTCCTACCCTAGTCCAAATTTGATCTGGAGGGTTGCTCAATCCTCCAGAACCCATCCTCCTGACAGTAGCTGTTTCACTGGCCCACTGGATACACTGTGTAGAAATAAAAAATAAAAATAAAATGTAGCATCTGTCCATTAACGGAAGATTCAGAAGTGATAGGAAAATTTAGATTTTAAAAACAGCTTTAAATATAAGCATGATATACAGTGGACTCTTGTTATATGCTGGGGTTTGGTTCCAAGATCCCCCATGGATAACAAAATCCGTGGATGTTCAAGTCCCATTAAATATAATGACATAGCAAAAGGGTGTCCCTTATTAAAAAAAATGGAAAATCAAGGTTTCGTATTTGAAATTTATACTTTTTTTGAACAGTTTCAAACCATGGGTGCTTGAATCCATGTATAAAAAAAATTGTGTATAATAAGGGCCAACTGGACATAAATACATGTATGGGTACCTTGGGAAGCAAAGTGATAAAGAAATGGCTCATGTAATATATACTATACGAAAACCATTTGTTTAATGCATGTTCTGAATGCAAGCTTTTTTGACAGGTGTTTCGGAGTTCACTTTATCCACCAGACCATCAGTCTCGTTTGGACATAGTTCTTGCAAATTCAAAGTCTCCCCTTCAGAGGACTAGTTCATCCAAACCTTGTGCTGGAATTGTTCAGGTAGGATAGAAAACTAATTGCTGAATGTGTATTATACAGGAATAGAGGCACAATCAGAAATAAAAAGTGTTGTGTGAATATGCCCTTATATCAGGGATGGGGAAGGGTTCCCACCCATTCAGAGACGGTAACCCAACAAGTACTTACCCATTGGTCAGTAGAGCCAAAGAAAGTAGCCCATCTCTTTCTTTTTGATGCCTGTTTTCTTCCCATTCCTCAGATGAGTTGAAAAAGCTGAGAGCTATCTGGATCATCACTTTCAAAGCATTCTTTGAATGCTTTTCCCCTTGGAGCAGGGGCTGCTCTTTACTTGCTTGAGTAAGGATGGTGTGGGGCACAGGAAATTCAAACACAGTCTCTATGCTTTTCACAGGCTCTCCAGTCCTTTATATGATTAGTCTCACACACCCCACTTGCAGGTTTGAGATCTGAAGATTTATTTGTGGATTTGCCAGCAACTAAAAGCCTGATGTCACCACATGCATGTTCACACAACAGCCTCAGGCGTCAAAAGGGAGGAATACTAGCAAACATAACATCGGCTGTCAACCACCGTCTAAAGCTGGCTGCTCTGTGGGTTGGTCTTTTTCATCTGCCCTCTCTCCCCAGTGTAGCTCAGGCTCCCTGGAATACCATTGAGAGCAATCACCTTATATCGGGGGAGAGGGACCATGGAGGCAGATTACCAAAAAGCAATCCAGCAACCCTATCTAGATTCAGGCACGCAGAGTCCAGCCTGCTTAGCTAGGGAGAAAAGGAGGATGAAAGACCAGGCTCTCTTGGGGGTCCTGCACCCCACAAATGTGGAGGGCCGACTGTACTTGCCAACAATGCATCTCCTCCTCTTTAGACAAAAATCCTGTTTTAAATATAACATACTAGCTTTTCATAATCCAAAAGTAACTGCTTTTTTGAAGCTTAAATCTATTTTTTCTATAATCTAATTACCCCAAAGCTCCAATTTGTTATATTTTATGATAGCAGATTTCCAGGAATCAATTGAAAAAGGAAGAAGAGGAAGAAAATGATGATGAGGACGATGATGAGGAGGATGAAGATGATGAACTAGAAACAACGAAGGAGGACAGATAGTATTTTTCACTAGAAAATGCTTCTTCTATCTTATTATTGTGTTGATGCTTGTTACTCAAGAGATCATAGTCCACCAATTTAATTTACATTAAAATTGCTGACTACTTTAAGAAAGACATTTGTACTTCATCACCTTGCAATATCTTGCTGTCTTGATATTTAAAGGTCTACTAAAAATGGGATTATTCCCTTAGGCGGGAAATGAAAGCTGTATTAATGATTGTATATAAATCTGTATTAGGCAAGTTAGCAGGTTTGGCTTTATGAATGGACCTGGGGTGGGAATTATGTGGCCCTACCGATGATACTGGACCACAGGTCCCAACAGCCCAGGCTAATTTAGCCAGTTGTGAGAAATACTGGAAATTAGTCCGACATCTGGAGGAATATGTGCCTTAAAATAATGCAATCTGCTTTGATCTGTAAGCAGTCCATTAGCCTAAAAGTCAGAAATCTAAAAATAGGGGTCGAAAACCATTCCCATCTTAATTCTTAAGGATATGTGCCCAGTGGAGAATGGATTCTGATCCACCCCAACTTACTTTATTTCCTGCTTCTCAATTTTATCACTGGCAGAGCTGTATGAGTATGACATGATTAGCAGCAGAAAAATGGACTGGATTTAACAGCTGTATGCTTTGTGAATGTGGCTTTGGCCTTACAGAATTTCTGTTATTACCAATACATATAGTGACAGTATGGAGA
Source organism: Sceloporus undulatus (assembly GCF_019175285.1). NCBI lineage: Eukaryota > Metazoa > Chordata > Lepidosauria > Squamata > Phrynosomatidae > Sceloporus > Sceloporus undulatus. The sequence goes on from NC_056525.1 coordinate 218,243,316, forward strand.
TTGTTTTTAATTTTCTCTGTGTATCAGAATATCTGCATTAACTTTGTATTATCAGTATTATAAAGACCATAGTCTTTCTGAATGTTGTTGTTTGTACTGTGAGATCTATATTATGGGACATTTCCACTGTTTAGCCTTTACCAGTGGCAAACGTAACAGTCACCTTTGATGGAACTGTACTGAATAATCAGGAGAAGGGGAAAACAAAACCCAAGAACAACAAACATTGTAGTATCAGTCTATCATCCAAACTAATTCTCCCCCCACTCATTTATTCTATGCATCCATGCCCTTTGTGGCTACAACATAATGTAATGTGGCAGTCTGCAGAACAACAAACCAAAGCAAGTTCACACTAGTATCTTTATTATTAGTCTTATGAGGTAGGGCATTACCTTTATGAGCTAATGGTCTTCTAGTGGAAGAGAAAGTTATTGCTGCCAAGAATACTGTATTTTACAGTTCTATTATCAGCTTTCGTAAAACTGTAATCCAGGGTGGAAATATCCTTAAAAGTCTTAAAGGCTGCATGCAGTGATGGCTACAACCACATCCTCACTATGCAGGAATAGGGAGATTTAAATTGAAATCAAAATGGGAAGTATTTAAAAAACATTGTGTGTATGAACTTTCAAGTTGCCTGTTACCTCATGGTGACACCATGAATTGCATAGGATTTTCTTAGGCAAGGAATACTCACAGGTGCTTTTGCCAGTTCCTTCTTCTGAAATATAGCCTACAACATTAGTATTCCCTAGCTGTCTCCCATCCAAGTACAGTCGGTCCTCCTTATAGGCAGGCTTGCCTTCCATGTCTTTGAGCTTACATGGATGCCAAGCCCTGTCAGAAATAATGGGGTGTGTACTCACACTGTGTGCCGCTGTGAGCACGCGCCCCATTATTTTCTATGGGGCTTGAGCACGTGCTCATTTCCCCATACGCCCGGGGAGGGGGGGTCTGGAACAGATCCCCCGCGTATGTGGAGGGCAGACTGTACTAACCAAGATCAGATAGCATCTGGAATCTTTCAGGTATTTAAGCCCTTCAAAGCCATGATACACATAAAAGAAATAGATATTAGCGGTACAAGTATTATAAAAGCAACACATTTAAAGTAGTTTTGTTTAAATTTTAGTTTTTATTAGTTTTAAAAAACATGGTATAAAAATTACATTTATAGTAATTTCACTCATACAAAAAAGACAGAAACAAATACAAGTACAGATACAAATTGTATAGATAATAACCAGTACAAAAATTACTAATTCACCCACTCCCATAAATTCACATTCATTACTTCTCTACTTAAGACTTGGAGATATTTTTAAGCAGTCTTATCAAAATATCTATTATTTAAGCAAATTGGATATTTCTTCCTTCCTTTCTAGAAATAAAACCCCATGTTTTATTAAACTTAAAAGAAAAAATCTTTGATACCTTTAGATACACTTTAATTACACAAATTGTTTTTTTAATTTTTTAAGCTTAAGTACTTGATTATACTTTAATCTAAATCTAGTCCCATAGTTATTTCCCCCCAGTTCTTTTGGAGATAGATTATTATTTCTTCCCAGTCTTGTTTATATTGGTTGGTGTTTTCGTTTCTTATTCCTTAAGACAGTTTGCCCATTTAAAGTAGTTTTGAAGAGTACAGGCAGCAGCCCTGTCAATCTGCTACAGCAAAAGCAATTAAAACTTTTGTGGTGACTAAGGCTGTGCATCCACACTGGAGAAATAACCCAGTTTGGCACCACTTTAACTTGTCTTTCTCAAGGCTATGGAATTCTGGGAGTTGGAATTTGTTGTGGGCCCAGAGCGGAGCCCCACAACAAACTCCAACTCCCAGAATTCCATAGCCTTGAGACAGACAAAGAGTTAAAGTGGTGCCACACCGGGTTATTTCTCCAGTGTGGATGCAACCTAAAGCCCAAAACAGACAGGCCAAATACAGCTGATTCGGAGGTGGGATGTTTAGACGACACCTGCCCCCAAAGTGAGCAGAAGCCATTGGCAAAAGGAGTGGATCCGCTCCTGCTGGCATCCCGCTTCGTGAGCAAACCATCCAGTTGCCACAATTCTGGGCCATCTGCTTCAGACCTAAAACTAACCCACTTCATCAGACACATCATTTTAAGAGCAAGGTAGAACAGAAACACAAGTGGCATTGTACACCTTTCCAAGAACAGGTTCTAGAGAGAATACCCACCGGAGCTGGATTTCAGGCAGTCTGTGTAGTTGCATGAAGGAAGTTCTGAAGATTCAGGCAGCATAGGACTTTGTAATTTTATATTAAATCGGTAGCTTTGGATATCTAAAAGTGTAACTGAAGTGGCCACAAGGTTCACTTCTGTTCAGATAAATGGAAACAAAACTCCTCTGGAATCTTATCAATGCTGTGGTATTTTACTGTATTTTTAATGCTGTGGCAGTTAAGACTTCTTCAAACAAACAAAAAGATGAACAATCTGATTTAAACAGCACAAATTCAACAGCCTGTGACTTCCACAAATTCTGCAATGTCCAGAGGTAATAATGCATGGGATATCTTACAAACCAAGATAACCAGTCATCTCAGAATGATACTGAAACAGTAATACACTGAGAAGAACAAGCCCTCTTAGAAACATGCACAAGTTCTCTTTTTATACCCTGAAAAGTTCTGTACTTCAGAACTAAAGCATACCACAAAACAAAGGACCCAATGAACTGACAACACTAGGAAAATATTTCTGTGTTCTCATCAAGTCAGTCATTCCACAAGCTTCAAGAAATATGTAAAACAGACCATAATAGAGAACTGCAGATGAATAATGTGCAAGTTTACCTGGAAATAAATCCCACTGAGTTCACTGGAGCCCATCAAAACCATCTGCCCTCTAATGCTTTGCAGAAGACTATGTCAATTTCAATATTCTACTCACACTGCAGAAATAATCCAGTTTGAGACCGCTTTAACTGCCCTGGCTCAGGGTTGGGGAATCCTGGGAACTGTAGTTTTGTGAGACATTTAGCCTTCCCTTTTAGAGAACCCTGGTGCCACAATGAACTACAATCTCCAGGATTCCCTAGCACTGAGCCAGGGCAGTTAAAGCGGTCTCAAACTGGATTACTTCTGCAGTGTGGTTTTGGACCTAAAAGGAGATTACTGCAATGTAAAAACCCAACTCGCCTGTGACTGATGAACAAGACTAAAAAGACTTGAGAGCAGAGAGGGGAAGAAGGGGGAGCTAGACCGGAAGTTCACTGCCTCGCCAGTCAATCAGTTGGGGCTTCCGGTAGCATGGGCGCATGCGCAGAGGGAGATAAGAGGGGAAATGCTTGTCTCTTGGAGGCTATATCCACACTGGAGAAATAACCCGGTTTGGCACCGATTTAACTCTTTGCTATGAAATTCTGGGAGTTGGAGTTTGTTGTGGGGCCCATGGGCCCCACAACAAACTCCAACTCCCAGAATTCCATAGCAAAGAGCCAGACAAAGATTTGTCAACTTTAACCAAACGTCATGTGGTTCTCAACCTGTTTTTCACTTCACCTCCCAGATTCCCTCATCATTGGCCATGCTGGCAAAGGCTTCTGGGCGCTGAAGTCCAAAACAGCTGGAGGATCAAAGGCTGGGATCCTAAGCTATGCCTTTGCAGCTTCTCCAGAGCAATTCTGTGGTTAATGTCTGGCAGCTGTTGAGGGCTTAGATTCCTAGAGAGGAGACTCCACTACTAGGCCTTTGTAGTTCCTCCAGGGCAACTCTGTGGCCAATAGCTTTCTGTGGGTTTTTCAGGCTGTGTGGCCATGTTCTACAAGGGTTTATTCCCAATGTTTCACCAGTATCTGTGGCTGGCATCTAGAAGAGAGCCAGATATATATACTGTGTGACCCTGGGTCTGGAGGAATCCCATGTTAATCTATGCATTGCTGTTGTTGATGGCAGAGCCCCAGTGGGAGGATGATGGAGTTGGAAGAGACCACAAGGGCCATCCAGTCCAACCCCCTGCCATGCAGGAACTCACCATCAAAGCATACCCAACAGGTGGCCATCCAGGATATGCAGAGGATTAGTGTCTGCTAATTGGTGATCATTATCAGCTGGGAAAGCCCCTGACTGGTCAATGTCTGGCAGGTGTTGACCACAGAGCTGCACTGGAGGACCTAGAGATCCCTAGAGAGGTGTTCTCTGAGGTAAAAACATAACTGCTTTTGTTACTTGCGGTTTATCCACATTCACAGGGGTCCTGTGCCCCTAAACCCAGTGAATGTGGAGGGATGAGTGTATATGGACCTTATTTATTGTATTTGGTATCTCTTCTGTCCAGGTAGTGTTTGCGTGTGCGCGCGCGCGTGTGTACATACAACTGCAGCCTTGCCCAACTCCCAAAGTAGGTAGAAAGAAAACAAAAATTTAATGGGGTTAAAATACACTTGCGAGGTATCAATATACACTTAAGTATTATTGTCCACAGGAGAAAGGGTTTGTCCCAGGGCATGGGTGGAAATCCTGTGCCCTTTCAAAACATTTTGGATTGCATATTCCTGACCATTTGCGGTGCTGCAAGGGTCGGTCATAGTTGCACTTCAAAAAAAGAAAACTTTGGGCAGTGTACCCTTACACACACAAGATCTCTAAACGATGTACAATTGGCCCTCCAGATTTGCAGCTTTGACTTTTGTGGATTTCATTATTTACTGTTTTAATTAATATGTTCTCTCTAGGTGCTCCGGTCCAATTCTACCAGAATTTGACCATAGTGTTGTGCTGGATAACCTACAAGTTCCTAGAGAAACCACTTCTCTAGACATTTGTAGGTCCTCCAGCATGATTCTGTGATCAACTTCTGGCAGATGTTGACCACAGAGTTGCATTGGAGGACCTGGAGATTCCTAGAGAGGTGATCTCTCAGGTAAAAAGAATAGTGTTCTTTTGTGATTTTTCCACTTTCATGGGGGTCCTTCACCCCTAATGCCAGTGAATGTAGCAGAATCACTATAAAACAAAGATTTAACAAGGCAAGTGTGGTACTAATGAATGCTCATGTAACTTTTAGTAAATAATGCAAACTTATAAATTGCAAACTTTATTGCAAATAAAGCTATAAACTTTGCCAAACTTATAAATTGCATATATTTACTACTAATTAACTCATAATGTATCCAAAACGGCAATGACCTTTCACAGCTTTATATAATACAGCAATAATACCATTTAAACCACATAATCATACAGAAGATAATCATACAGCAATAATTATTTCAAAGCCATGCAGGCAAGGCTGATGGCAGTTGCAGTCCAACATGTCTATAAGCGCACAACCCTTGCCCTCGGGCCATAGACGAACAGGTACAATGAACACAGGAAGCAGTTAAGAGGTGTTGTTGCAGTAAAGAACACTGATTTTCTTCATCCCTGGTGTTTGTACTGACTAACATTTATATACAGTGACTGGTAGTAGGCCCTGTGATAGGAGGGGAGGCAAACACCATCAATATGTTTGATGGCCTGTGATAGGAAAAGGAAGAGGGGTTGGTAGATGAGCTGGTTGCAAACCATTTTGTAAAATAATAGGCTTGTTATATCCAGGAGCATCTAACAGAAAAAAATATCCAGTGTAAGAGGGCTACTTCCATTTAGTCTGAAATTGAGGAAACTTTGTTATCTGCCTCATATATTAGTAGTTTGTGTTTTGATCTCCAGCCATTTAGACATATTTTCTTTGTACTTAAAATTTAATTGTGTCTTTCTACCCTTCTGTGTGAAGTGCCACAATGTAGCTGAAACCCTTAGAGAACTACTGGGCCTTTCATTAAGCTTTTGCCATTGTGGTTACTGGCAAGAGGAGGACTGTTTCAATTATTGTCAGAAATCATATGCCACAATCCCAGAGTATTTTACAACTTTAAAATTGCCATTATTTCTTATTTACCAAACAACTATTCTGTTTGCCATTTTCCCCTCTCCCCCAAGCAGGGGCATTTTATTATTATTGGCATCTTATTATTACAGGAGTGAATTTGGCTGTACAAACCCGTTTGCAGTCCCCACCACCCCTTCAAGCAGCTCTTTTCCTGGCAAAAATTTTTTTAAGTGAATTGCGTTTCCTGGAAGCTTCAGAAATAATAATTTCATCTTTTAGTTTGCTCATCCTTCTGCACTTTTTAACTTTTTTTAAAGAAACTTATTTTTAAAAGGATATTTTGCAAGTTCTTTGTGTTCCCGGAGAAGAACATTTTCCCATCTTATAAAAAAGGGACAAAATCTAGTTAACTTTCAGAAAACTGGACAATCAAGCCCTCTTAAATTTATCCAAAGCACTGGACCCAGAAAGCTGAGTAGACCAGTTAGTATGTAGTTCTGCTCTTTTCTTTGGTAGATGCAATCAAGGCTTCACAGGGTATTTGGAGGAGATACTTTAACAGGATCAGACTCATACAGTTGGAAGTGACCACAAGAACCAACCCTGTCATGCCATCGTCTTACTACAATTGTGAGTTCAGAAAAGGAAAGAGGCTAAAGAGACCTCCTGGGCTGGGAGGGGGCTCTTTGATACATATTCACTTCTATTTCTGAGAACCTTTACTCAGCAGAAAGATTCTGTATATTTACTCCCCTAGACTAGGCAACAGAGCAGAGAGTTAATTGCCTTCTGAGGAATAGCCTACTGGCAATACTCCCTGTATTACCTGCCTGGAACCTGGCTGCCCTTTCCACCCTCAAGAAGGGCAGGACTGGTACCATTAACCCATTATGCGCCGATATAAATCTGTCACTTGATTTTCGAGATCCCCAAACACTGCAGAACACCTGAGTCATGACTGAAGAAGGGGGACGTTCCTCTCCTTGCTAAGTCCAACCCGTTTCCTTGCCAATTACATGTTAATTTGTGTTGCTGTGGTCTATGTTCTAGCCCTGCAACAGAGGGAAGGTCTGCAGCCAGTTGTTGATCCTGGGACCTAGACTGGTCCTGCTGATGGGCACCTCCTTTGGGCCCTGGGGAAAAAATCTCTTAACTATAACAGGGACAGCAATGAAAGCCCTTAGAAGAAGCCTTGTGTGGTTTTTAAGATCAGCCTCTTCTTCTGTTGGGTAAACTTCCAAGAGTCTCCTCAACTCTGGATTAAGCCAAGGAGAAGACAAGCAGAAGTGAGTTATCATTGTGGAATAACAATGACAATTATTTAAACCTGTGCTGGAAATGTCATTTCAATGTATCCATGGCACATGAGAAAAAGGCTAACAGGCACCTCTTCTGAATCTGAACCCCACTGCTGAAGGGGTGCTTCTCCTTGTCTACTTGCATGACTAAGGGAGGCTATTTGTGAAACAGTTTACCCTAGGCAGCTGAAAGATTGCTCCTGGGTTACAAATACGTGGAAACTGCTCCTATTCATGATTAGGTAGCTGCACATGGTATAGTTTACCATGATGTTCATAAGAAGGCCACACACTACATCCATGTCAGTTGGAAATGGCTCATCTAGTAAAATGGGGGACAGCCTCAGGAAAGCTGCTTTTTTGAGGGAAACCTGAGACCCCAGCTGGAGGATCTTCAATGGGAGACAGATCCCGCATCTCAAGAAAAAATCTGTCTCATATTAATTGCTATTTAGTCTTTTGAAACAGAGATGCAGAGAACTTAACCTGGAATGTTCTACAGTCGGCTCTTCTTATACATGGATTTTTTATACACGGATTTAAGCATACACGGTTTGAAAATGTTCCAAAAAAGTATAAATTTACCTTGATTTTCCATTTTTTATAAGGGACACCATTTTGCTATGTCATTATATGTAATGGGACTTGAGCATACACAGATTTTGTTATACACGGGAGATCTTGGAACTAAACCCCAGCGTATAACAAGGGTCCACTGTATGTGAAAGCAGGCATTCTGCCACTGAGCTTTCCCACAGAAGTTGCTGGGAGAAAAGAATCCTCCACTCTCCTAAGAAATATCCGGGTGCTATGGGGTGAAGTTGCTAAGGGAGGTAGGGGCCCAGTGAAGTGACTGTCAATCTCAGGAGTAACGCAAAACTCTCCATCTGAGGACTGGCTAGCAAAGTAGGGGATACAATATTTGGCTCCTCAAGAGAGCTCTCTCCTCAGCCTCTAGGGAAGTGTTCAGAATAATTCTTGCCCCTTTACTCCTCCCCAGAATGCAAGGCAAAATCCATGCTATTCATCACAAAGGTGTAATGAGATTTCTTAGCTGGCAGCTCCACCTGAGCCTCAAGGCACTGTTGGAACTGGGGCCACAGCCTCCAATTCCACCTCTGACAGTCCCCATTTGGCTCTTCCCAAACATGTGGTCAAGATGGCGGTTCTCAGCCCAGAAAGTCTTCTGCCTCCCTCACATTTCTTCCACATGGGGAGTTTAAAATGGGTCTGGGCACTCCTGAACATACAAGCCACATGCCCCCAGTAGCTTCCTCCACAGTTCGTGGTACTGTGCACTGGTGAGCTATGGGAAAGAGAGGGAATGTACTCACTTACCCTTCCCTTATCTATCACATTGGGCTGTCTTAGCAGTGGCTTCCTGGACAATCATCTCCTGGAACCAGGCAGCTAAATAGGAAGGGGGATTGGTGGTTGCTTCCTAGCCATGCAGGAACAGGGGAAGTACTCACCCCTGATTTCTTCCATATCATTTGCCTCCACAAGACCTACCCTGATATTGAGCTTGGTGGTGGCAGTGCATGGATACAGCAGCTCGGAGAGATTCTCCCTCACAGGTCTGGCCCCACAGTTCCATGTTGTGAACCCTCCAAAGTGGAGTCCTGGCCTCTCCCCTGCTAGGGACTGGTTTGAAGAGAAGGAAGGTCACCAGCCAGGGACTATCTCTTCCGTTTGTTTGTGGTTGGCTCATTGTGTCTGTGGTTTCACATTCCTTTCACAGTCCCAGGAAAATGGGGATGCATTGGAGAAGCAGAAGTGGAAAGGAAGCAGAAAGTTCAAAGGTTGCAGGGGGTTAAAAGAGAGAGAGAGAGAGAGAGGAAAGCAAAAAAGAAAAGGAACCAGCACAATGGAATATATGGTAAGGACTGAAGCTGCAAGCAACCAAGCAAATCAAAAGCAAAATGTTCTGAGTGGTAGACAGGAAAAAGACCGGCCTTTTAGGGTTAGCTCCCCCATGAGAGGAAACTGAAAGGTCTTTGTTTTTCTTGCCTTTCTGAAGTGGGAAGGAGGAGCACAACTCAAAGTACAGGTTGTTCAGCCCCTTATCCACTGGAAAATTCACTTGTTTCATATAAACCTTATATACATAGCCTGAAAGTAATTCTATCAAATGTTATTAATACCTTTATGCATGCAACAGTTTGTGTACCTTGGAACATCAGAAATCAAAAGTGTCACTATCTCAGCCACTCATGAAAAATGTTTTTATTTTTGGAATGTTTTGAATTTTGGAATTGGATAAGGGGAACTCATCCTGTATATGCACTTTGCTTAGCTGTCTTCTCCCAATAAACACAGCAGCCTGACCAATAAAACAAGTGAACACTGCCTACAAACTCTTCTTGCGTACCTGCACTGCCCCACTGTGCAGTTCTGTGCCTTCTTGTAACAAGCCTGAGAAGGGAGAGAGATGGTAGATTTGGCTCCTTTCCAAGCAAGCAAAGATGCCAACTAAAAGCCAGTCACTGTTAGCTTGCCTGAGCAATACAACACTAAGGAATAGGACTGGTGCTCAATCCTGAGTGCCATGTGCCTGAGAGAATCTAGGTAAGTAAAAGCAGAGGTGGCATGTCTGCACACGTTTTCTTGGGGGACAGTTGAAAGATACAGAACAGTTCCAGCTGCTGCTGCATGTGCAAAAAACAAAGGCAAACCAGTGTAGGCAACGGTTGCTCGCTGTAGTCTCTTCTGCTGCAAGTGGCAGACACTATCTATGGTCTCTCATTTGTGCTCTTTTTCTAGGTACCTTTGTGGTGAGGATTTAGTCTGCTGAGGAGAGCAAGGGGGAAAGACAGTGGAGATCCCATCCAAGGCAAGCTGCCAAAAGCCTCGCAAAACCTAGAATTGGCCCTGCCATCCCAATCAACTTTACCTTTCATAGGGTTGTTTCTCAGCTCCTGACTTTTTACAATGCTGTGGAGCAACCATTCATCATACTAAAATGTTGGCAGGAAAGAAGGAGGATGTTTCTGAGGACTGTCTTCAACAATAATAACACTAAGTTTAATTATTCCTTTTTATCATCACTTTTCCCAAAAATAATAATCGACCTTATTTCCACCCAGTTTATACAACCCCCTTCAGTCATGTTCACTCTTTCATACATGCATACTTGACCCTCAGAGCTACCCTATGCAGTGCATTAGACTAAGAGAATGTGGTTGTCATCCAATAGACACTGGAGGCTCCATTCATAGGAGAATTGTACACATAGAAGAGGTCCCTCCATAATGGGACATAAGATTGGATGCAATCCTATATATCTGATCTATGTATAAGAAATGCAATAAATATGTACTTTGCTGAAATTGAGGAGTATAATGTCTGTAGCTATTCTGCCATTGCATCTCATTCAAGTAGAATAAACAACTGCATCATGAAATCAGTAACAAAAACACAGTAACAGACAAAAATGACAGTCTTGGCAGAACCTGCATGTTTACTCCTAACAATAAGCCTGGCCTCTCAGGAGTCAGTACTCCCAACAATGGCTAAGAAAGTCACCGATCTTTCATTCATTGCTTCCTTCTTGTTTTGTCCAAACCTGACATTCTGGCTTATCAGGGGAGAGACAAGCCAGACTGCCAGATGATATGCAGACAATTGTTAGGCCTTTACTGGGTATAGCAACAATCAATCACTCATTCACTGTGCACACCACTGCATCTCTAGTGGTGTCCACAGTTCACTTATTGTGTCCAAACACAACCGTTATGTTGTTTTTACAATGTCTAATCACTTGGCCTGTCTACTTCAACATGGTGGCTGTAGCCTTTCCTTGCCCTCTGAAGTCAATTAAATCAGAGCAACCAAATCTGGTGTCCCCCATAATGTTGTGTCTGAACAGAACTGTTACGTTGTTTTACAGTCTAATCACTTGGCCTGTCTAGTTCAACATGGTATAATCTGATTGGAATACTGTTCAGTATTTTAGGTTGAAGTCTTTCCTTGCCTTCTGAAGTCAGTCAGTAAGGACAATTGAACCTGGTGTCCCCCATAAGGTTTGGAGTATAATTCCTGTAAGCCCCAAGCAGTACAGACAAAGATCCTGTGAGTTATAGTCCAAAGCACCAAGCTTCCAACAACCCAGAAAATGTCTGTGATTCAACCGTAGGATCTTCTTCACACAAAGGAAATTTCCTGTGTCCCAACTATATTCCCTCCACACAAATCATGCTATGATACTTTTGTTCCAAATACAGCCTGCAGTGTTAAAAGAGACAGCACAACTTCCGTTGTTATACAATTAAAAGTAGCCTTTCAATTTTTAGCATGATTTGTGTAGCATAAGTGCTGGAATTAAGAACACCATCCATGTGAGCACTGCACTCCCATGGTTACATGGGGAGCCACCTGTTTCCCATTCCATTTGCAGCTCTTCATGCCATGTATCACTGCAGACAGTTGCTAACCTCTAGCCGTGTTTCCAATATCCACAAGAGACTGTGATGAGAAGGATGGCAATGAAGGAAAACCAATGAATGCACAGAAACCTGAATTGGTTGTTGTTAATTGCTGTCAGCATTGATTCATGGCAACACCATGAACGAGAGACCTCCAAATTATCGTATCATCAATCGCCCTGCTCAGAACTTGCAGACTGTGGCTTCCTTGATTGAGTCAATCCATCTGGCATGTGTCCTTAATCTTATAGAGCTACTGTTTACACTTTACCAATCATTATCTTTTCTCATGAGTCAAGTCTTCCCACGATATTATGGCCAAAATATAAAAGCCTCAACTTAGTCATCATGACTTCTTGGGAAACCTCAGGTTTGATTTCCTCTAGGAACCATTTGTTTGTCTTTTTAGCAGTCCACTGTATCCGCTGAACTTTCCTTCAGCACCCCATCTGAAATATATTTATTCTCTTCATATCCGTTTTCTTTACTGTCCAGCTTTCATCATCATACATAGAAATGGGGAATATGATGGCATGAACAATCCTAACTTTAGAATTCAAGAATATATCTTTACACCTCAGGATCCTGTTTCATTCTTTCATAGCTGCCCTTCCTAGTCCTAGCCTTCTTCTCATTTCTTGACTTCAGGCTGTATTCTTATCAATGAGTGGCATGGAAAATCTTGAATTATTTCAATGTCTTCATTGTCTGCTTTAAAGTTATGTATGTCATCTGTGGAAATTATTTTTGTTTCCTTAATCATAGACTTAGAAGAGACTACAAGGGCCATCCAGTCCAACCCCCTGCCATGCAGGAAATCTAAATCAAAGCATCCCCGACGGCCATCCAGTCTCTGTTTAAAAACCTCCAAAGAGACTCCACTATTTTCCAAGGGAGTGTGTTCCACTGTCGAACAGCTTACTATCAGGAATTTTTTCCTAATGTTTAGGTGGAATTTCTTTTTCTTTAGCTTGCATCCATTGCTCTGTGTCCTAGTCTTTGGAGCAGCAGAAAACAAGCTTGCTCCCTCCTCAATATGACACTCTTTCAGACACTTAAACAGAGATATCTTATCACCTCTTAACTTTCTCTTCTCCAGGCTAAACATATCCAGTTCTCTACGTTCCTCCTCATAAGGCATGGTTTCCAGACCATTCACCATTTTAGTCACCCTCCTCAGGACATGCTCCAGCTTGTCAACATCCTTTTTGAATTGTGGTGCCCAGAATTGGACACAGTATTCCTGGTGAGGCCTGAGCAAAGCATGGTTCAACTGTAGAGATGACTTTGCATTTTCTTCCTTGACTTTCTTCAGTAATCGTTCCAAGTCTTGTCTATTTTCTGCCAGTAAGAATACTGTACCAATCAGGTGCTTAAAAATACGATTGGGGGAAAAAAATCAAATTCCTGTTGCATAGCTCCCAAGTCTTTTATATACTTTCACACACTACTAAAATTCTTCTCCTGGTACTTCCATCTCCATTAATCCTTTCTGTATAGCTCTTAATAGTTTATTCTATGCTAGTTGATAAAAACACTCAATTTGATTTCTCAAAGCAACTACATTTTGGAATGATGTTTCTGGTCATACACTAACCTGAGTGTTTGAATTCCACAAAATAAATGTACACGGAGCAAAGAATAATTCCTCGTATGCTATCTTCCAATGCATTTCTGCTTTTGTGGGGTATATTATGTAAGCACTACAGGGGCAAATATGGGATAAACTGAGTGTCAAAAAGGAACCCTGGTTCTTGAGATTTCAGACAGTACCAGCTAAAAACAAGCAACGCATAAATACTCATATTTCACTTTATGTATTTTTATTTTAAAAGAAATGCTAAGCTGACATGAAGAAAGTATTCAGAGTACTACTGATCATAACAATGGGCAAGAATCCATGGAAATTGTGGGTCTTGTTAATATATACAGGAGGACACAACTCCTACCTTTGAAAGTTCAGTTGTACTAAATCAACACAGACAAGTTAAAAGTATACATGCAGCTATGGTATGAAAAACAAAAGTAATATTTTTATGAACTGCCAAGGTGATCCAATGTTGTCCATAAAACTGCCAAGGTGATCCAATGTTGTCCAACCCCACCCAAAAATCCCCTAAATTTTAAAATCAATCAAAAATATTTACAAACAGTATACTTCTTCCCATAGGGGAATCTCATTTTTCTATGTTGACATTATAGGTTTCTTCAATATGCCTCATAGGCATCTTCTCAGCTATAGCAAGCTTAACCTAATTTTGCGTGAGCCAATTGGCCTGTCGTTCAGTTCCTTAATAGCTGCCATGGCTTCACTGTAATTTACCAGGGCAACAACAGCTTCACCAGAAGACATTCCATATTTGTTGTGTTGGAAAGAAAGAGATTCCGGTATAATCTTGTAGCCATGGAAAAAATCCAGAATTTCATTAGGTGATGCTCGAAATGGTAGATTCTTTAATTTAATCAGTGTGGCCCGATCTGTCCCACCACTGAAATTAGAGTCTGGCATAAAACGTCCATGTGGAAAATGTCCACGAATATCTTCATCAAACTCTGTAAAGGGGGCAAGGTCTCTAAAACGATCAGGTGAAGAGATAAAATCACCAGACATGTGTCTAGAATTAGATGGATGCTTTAGTTTCCCTTGGACAGATAGCCCTTGTGAACCACCCTGGTAAACATGTTGACCTTTTTGGTATGTATGGCGATGGTTCTGCATTTTTTCATCCGACACTGATGAAACATTAACTCCAAACTCTTGCATTTGCGCCTCAGATATACATCTCAGGAGTACCTCTGTACCCCAAAAATGCTGAAGATTTAAGCTTTCTGCTTTCCGGGCTTCACCTTCACTTCTAAATTTAACCAATGCTTCTCCCAGTCCAATTCCTTTCTCATCATAAAGCAAATGAATACCATTCTCATAAATATTAAATCCTGCAAAAAACTTCTGCACTTCAGCTTTTGTCACATCATATGGCAACTTCCTTACATATATACATGTTTTTGGGCCAGAATATCCATCCCAATCACTTTTCTCCTTGACATGGTGATCTCTTTCTGGGGATCTATTGGATTCAGAAAATCCAGGAAGCTGCAATACTGCTGTTTTGGAAATGGGGTAAAGTAAAATTTGTCGTCCATGAAGATCATGCTTGTGATAGCCTAGTGCACAATTATACTCTCGCATTGAGCTGAACATCACAATCGCATCCTTGTTTGTTTCATTTTCGTATGACTTCAGGAATGTTATCTGGCTGCTAGGTACATCTGACCCTTCAAAGAATGCTCTCAAATCTCTCTTCTCAACATGAAGTGGCAGGTTTTTTACATGTATAAAATAGTCCTTGTTATGAGGTGATTGAGAGTAAGGTGAATGAGAGCGTGATGTAACCCTCCTTGGTGGAGACCTTGAATGGCTGTGTGTCATAACTCTCCTTGGAGGTGACCTTGAACGGGTCCGTGGCATGATCCTCCTCACAGGAGACCTTGAACTGGTATGTGGCACAATCCTCCTTCTAGGAGATCTTGAACGAGTATGTGTCATATTTCTCCTTGGAGGAGATATTGATTGAGTGTGTGTCCTAATTCTCCTCAGAGGAGACCTCGAACTGGAATGGGCCACCGTCCTCCTTGGAGGAGATCTTGAACGGGTACGTGCCATAACTCCCATTGGTGGAGACCTTGAACTGGTATGTGAGACAATCCTCCTTGGAGATCTTGAATGAGTATGAGTCATAATTCTCCTTGGAGGAGATCTCGAATGATGACGTGAAATAACAATGCTTGGTGGAGACCTTGAACTGGTACGTGCCACAATCCTCCTTGGAGGAGATAATGAATCAGTATGTGTCACAACTCTCCTTGGAGGAGACCTTGAATGGGTATGCCTTCTTGATAAGTAGTCCGAGTCTCCTCTTGTATTTTCTCTGCTTGAATAAAAACTTGTATTATTCAGATCATGAGCAAAGTGTTCACTACTGAAAGGGGGATCCACTTTTTCCTCTACTCTTCCACCATTCTTAATCCATGTTGCTTCATTAGCACGATGTATTTCTATAAATCTTTTACCCATATACTCCCTATTACGCTGCAACCCTTTTGTTGCATCATTCGGTGTAGCGAATTTTACTATACCAAGTCCATTGTTTAGTCCCTTGGTTTTGAATATAATCACCCCATCCACTTGCAAGCCAGCAAAGAAAGTGAGTACATCATCTTCTGTTGCAGAGTAGGGCATACCACGTAATAATAAGTACAAATTATCTGGCTCAAAGGACTCTTCCCTGGGATGATCATACCTTGAGTTTGGAAGATCATTCCTATTTCTAGAATCATTTGAATGAAAACTGTCTTCATAGCTAGATATACCAATTCTAGAATCTGTCCACTTAGATGCAGCTCTTTCTCTTCCTTTGTGATCAACTCTCTTCCTACCACTTTCTATTATGTTCTGCATTTCTGTCTTGCTGCTGAGAAAGAACTCAATACGTGAATCTTTAATATATCCTCCTGAATAACTCATTGCTTGTCGTGCATCTTCATCTGTTGCAAATATAATAAAAGCTTCTCCCTTTTCTCCTCCAATGATATGTACACCTCCATAAGGAATATTCAGTCCTGAGAAGAAACGCCGAATATCTGAAGAACTCGCAACAACAGGGAGCCCCTGTAAACGGATGACTACAGCCATTCTGATTTCAACCCACAGCAAAAATCACCTGTGAACAAAAAGGTATATATGACAACAAGCCTTAAGTATACTGGAAAAGTGCTATACATCCAAGCTATACCATTTAAAATACAGCTCCTACCTTCATTAAAGTATAGAAAATGGAACAATAACTCCTTCATATGGAATCACAAGAAGCCTATTTAATCTGTAAACTTGCTAACAATTAACAACTCAGTCAAAAGCACTGGACTGTTCTACCAGCCTTCCCAATCATTAAAGCAACAATATCAGTCACTCTATCTACGACAAAATAAATGAGTTTTCACAGCACATGTTATAGTCCATCAGAGATTCTACAAGGAGATTAAACCAGAAGTTAGCTCCTCTTCTGTGCTTTTGCCATCTGATATCAAAAGCTTAGAAATATTTATAACAGGAAAAAATATCTCATACCTCCAGCAACATTGTTGCCTATTAGATTTAAAGACATCTTGCTCTATGAGCAGACCAACCCACCTCATCATGAGGCAAGTTTAGCCATCCTTTCCTCATGGTTTATCCTTTCTCCAACTGTACCTCATCCTTTCCTGCCACAAATTTGGTTGAAAAAGCCATCATCTCAGACAACAGAAGCATGAAGCATCTAGAAGCTTACCTGTTTCTTCTTGGAAGTCTGATAAAGTCTGTGAAATCAACTTAACTGTGGAAAGAAAATGAAACATAATTAATTGCTGAGAAGCAAGTTTACATCTTATGCATCATCGCTGTAGAGCATCCTTAACCATGGTTGGCATTAACAAACACGTGAGAAATACAAATTGGTGGTTTTATGCTAGAATCCACTCCCAATGCAGAAAAGTACACAAAAAGTGAGAAACAATGAGTTTCAGCTGAACGGCATCTTAGCCTACCAAATGTGGAAGATATTATGTTCTTCTGTTAGAAATGACTGCAGAAAGAATTGAAAATAATTTCAGATTATTCATCAACAGATCTAAGTGTTGCTATAATGCCAAAATAAATAAATAAAACCTGAGTATTTATAATCCTTTAAAGATGAAGTCTCCAGTTCTTCTCCTTTTCCTTTCAAAGACAGTGGAACATGGTTTGCCAACACTGAATTGTGCCTTGCAAAGATGATCAAGTTGTAAGAAAAATAAATCCCTAAACCAAAAATCCTAGGAGAAAATGCTGATAATGTCGATTCAGTTTCCCTCACAAATGGTTCTCATCACGCCATGAATCCAGAAAAATTCAGCACAATCTTACAATATCCTTGTAATTCAGAACTAAAGCATACCACAAAACAAAATACCCAATGAACTGACAACACTAGGAAAATATTTCTGTGTTCTCATAAAGTCAGTCATTCCACAAGCTTCAAGAAATATGTAAAACAGACCATAATAGAGAACTGCAGATGAATAATGTGCAAGTTTACCTGGAAATAAATCCCACTGAGTTCACTGGAGCCCATCAAAACCATCTGCCCTCTAATACTTTGTAAAGGATTATTTCAATTTATATGTTCTGCTAAGATAAGTTTGTTTCTCCAAGTCATCTGTGGCTGATGAACAAGACTAAGAAAGCCAGACTGTGAGCCTTGTCACTTCAAACACTACCGTTTTGACAAACTGAAAAACCAACTTGTAACCACAGATAAGACACTATACAATAACACTGTGGATGTTTTCTCAAAGCCTTCCATAGTTTAAAATGTGTAATCTATTTGTTTTCGAGGAGCCCAATCTATATCACACAAAAATAAGTGGCAATATTCCTACTGGTGTTAATACAAAAAACAGACAACAACTGATTATTCACAAATTCAATGCAACAATGTTATCATTTCTAAACTTAACATTATACAAACTTGTAACAGCAAACACTACAAAACTAATTACAACTACTGTATTCTAAATGCTCTGGGTCGAGATTTTCTACAAACGCCACTGATAAAAAACACATCATTCAGGATACAACTATTTCATTTTCCTTATTGAAAAGCTGTATCACGTCTTTCAGTTCCAACTAGTGCCTCCAAAAGAGTTACGCCCATAGCATGCATACAAGGCAATGTTTTTATATCTTTGTTGTTGTTGTTTGTATCCCTTTTGAGACCAAAAACAGCAAGATACAAGATTAGCCATCAGTGGTAAAAACGTGAAACATCAAATGAGTTGTCGAAGCTGGAATCCTATACCCACATACTTGGAAGTAAGTCTCATTGAACTCAACAGGACTTGTGAGTAGACATAGAATAGAATCATAGTTGTGGGACAGATCGCCCGAAAAGGGTGGCCTGCAGGCGGCCTAATTTCCTCCGGAGGAAAAACAGGGTTCTTTTTGTGCTGCAGGGGTGGCGTAACAAGCGCACCACTGCTGCACTCGTTACATAAGCGCCACACGGCACTTACGTAACAATGGTGGCGCACGTGTACACAGGGTGGCGCCATTGTTATGCCACCTGCCCGTACTAGGGTTATGTACCGTGTGGTCCCTCACCCTAGAATCATCACCGGTACGCTGCTTGTTGGCGGTATGTACCATGCCATAGAGTTGGAAGAGACCCCAAGTCGAACCCCATTCTGCCATGCAGGAACTCATAATCAAAGTACCACCAACAGATAGCCATCCAGCCTCTGTTTAAAAACCTCCAAAGGAGGAGACTCCATCACTTTCTGAGGGAGTGTGTTCCACTGTCAAACAGCCCTTACTGCCAATAACCTTTTCCTAATGTTGAGATGGAATGGGCCCTTCGCCCCTCGGAACAGGGGCCTCTTTCTGAGGAGGATTCAGGGCTGGAAAGCGTTTGGAATCGCTGCTCTGGGGATGCATTGCTTCCTGCCTTCATTTGTCTTGGGTCCCCTTCTGTTCTCTCTATACACACTGTCTCTAGGTAAACTCATCAGTTCTTTTGGTTTCTCTTGTCATCTGTACGCCGACGACACTCAGCTGTATCTCTCCACCCCTGACCTTTTGACGGGGCTTGAACAGCAAGTTTCTTCTTGTCTGACTGCCATCTCTCAGTGGATGCGGCTTCGGCGTTTGAAGCTCAACATGTCTAAGACTGAGCTTCTCATCTTTCCACCTAAACCCACCCTTCATTATTCCTTTTCTGTTTCTGTTGATGACACTTCTATTCAACCGGTTCATCAAGCCCGCAGACTTGGCTTCATTTTTTACTCTTCTCTGTCATTTATTCCCCAGATCCAGGCCACCGCCAAGGCCTGTAGATTCTTTCTCCACAACATTGACAAGATCCGTCCATTCCTCTCAGCCTCTACTGCCAAAACTCTGGTCCATGCCCTAGTGGTTTCACGACTAGATTATTGTAACCTCCTTCTGACAGGGCTTCCTCTTTCACACCTCCATCCTTTAATCTCTGTCCAGTATTCAGCTGCCCGTATTGTCACATCCGCTCGCTGCTTTGACCATGTTTCTCCTCTTTTATCCTCCCTTCATTGGCTCCCCTTCCCCTTCCGCATCCAGTACAAGCTTTTGTTACTGACTTTCAAAGCCCTCCATGGGTTGGCCCCTCCTTACTTATCTGACCTTCTTTCTCCTTACATTCCTACTCACACCCTCCGCTGTGGTAGTCAGGGTCTCCTGTCACAATGTAGGACTACCACTGCCCCCTCCCGAATTCGTCCCTTCTCGCTTGCTGCCCCTTACTCCTGGAACCTTCTTCCACCACATGCACACATCATCACTTCTCTGCCCAGTTTCAAAACTGAATTAAAAACTATATTGTTTAGAGAAGCATTCCCAGAGGCGAGCCCCTCTCTGACCCAGGAAGCCTCCTTTTAAGCATCCATTAAGAAGCCAAGCCCTTCCTCCAGTCCATCTGCCTTGGTCCAGGCCTCGGAGGTGGAAAAGATCTGCTGGACCTGATCCTATTCCCCACCACCACTCCCTTCTCCTCTTGTGTCGTGTCTTTTTAGATTGTAAGCCTGAGGGCAGGGAACCGTCTGACTAAAAGTTGGTATGTACAGCGCTGTGTAAATTTATAGCACTTTACAAATAAAGGTTAATAATAATAATAATTTGCCCCTTGGAACAGGAGTCTCAGCTTTTGCTTCCTCTTTGTCTCTGGGGATCCCTGTTCTGGAGAGGTATTCCTTCCTATTTTCAAACAGCATCAGGACTGGGCAAAATAACAAGCAGAATCCCCCCCCCCCATTTTCTCCTCCAGTCCCTTCTTAGAGTTTCAAGTGCTGTTTCAGTTTGGTCAAGGGGAGTAAGTGTCACGGTACAGTCAGCCCTCCTTATCCACAGATTCAAACAGCCACAGTTTTAAATTCCAAATAGCAAACCTCGATTTCCCCATTTTATATAAACATTTTGCTGTGCTCCTGTCTTTATTGGGACTTGAGCATCCGCGGATTTTGCTCTCCACCGAGAGTCCTGAAACCAAGGGCCAGTCAGGCCTTGCCTGAAAGGCAGCCTCCTAGTCCTGGGCTCCGCAATTCAAGGAGGATCTTGAGAAGCTGGAGCACAGCCAGAGGCAGACTGGGGCCTCTGCGGTCTCTTCCATCTCTATGGCCAAAATATGCTTCACGAGGAGAGACTCAGGGAGCGGGGGGTCTTTAGCCTGGAGAAGAGACGGTTAAGAGCTGATATGAAAGCGCTGTTAAGTAATTGAAGGGGTGTCATATTGAGAAGGGAGCGAGCTTGTTTTCTGCTGCTCCGGAGACTAGGACCCAATGGAGCAATGGGTTCAAACTAGAGGAAAAGAGATTCCCCTCCCTGGGCTCCGTTCCTCCTAAAGCAGGGCCTCCTCGGGCCCTTTCTGACGAAGGCAGGGGTCCTTGGGTCGAGAGCGGAGCAGAGACCTCTTCTTTCCCAGCGAAGGGCTCCAGGAGCAGGGAAGCCTCGCTGGCGGAACCCGAAGAGATGCTCGGCCTCAGCCCCGCGTCCTCTTCCTGGGCAGCTCCTCCGAAGAGGCCCGCCTCCACGATCCAGGCGCCCAAGGGCCCTCCTCCTCCTCGGACCAAGCCTGGCTCACGCGGGGCCCTCCCAGCCTCCCTCCCGAAGGAGCCCCGGCCACACTCCTCCGGCCGCCCTCGCCAGCCTCCCCCAGACTAACCGGGCCTCCGCGGAGCCCCGCCGCTCAGGGGCTGCTCCTCGGCCGGAGAGGGAGGAGCGGCCGGGGGTCCTCTCTAGGTCGCTAGGCCTGCGGATGCCACCATCAGGGTCCGCCGCTTCCTTTCTTCTCAGCGACAGCAACGGCCGAGGGTCACAAAATGGCCGCCTCGCTCCCCTCCGAACCCCCGAGGCTGCCCCCCTCGACTTCGAGGCCGCGCATGCGCACAAGGACGACCCTCCAGTAACGGCCGGAAGAGCAGGGGAAGGCTGAGAGAGAGAGAGAAAGCAGCGAGACCGGAAGTTAAGACTCCCCATTTAATCTATTGGAACTGCTGGTAGCCTGGGCGCATGCGCAGAGAGAAAAGGACCTGTACATCCGCGCATCTGCAAAAGTGGTCCCCAAACTGTGCCCTTTTAAGAGATTTAGGACCCTCCTCTTGGCCAACATGGCTGAGGCTTTGCTGGGAGACTAAGTCCAAACAAATCTCTTGAGGGGCACAGTTTGGGGACCTCTGATCCACATTGTACAGCCAGGGGTCGGCCATTTGACAAATGCAAACAGGAACCCATCAGTGGTACCTTTATCGGCCAACCGAAATGCGCAATGTACTTGTTGCAAGCTTCCAGAGCTCCGTGGGCTTCTTCATCGGGCAAGATGTTACAAGCCAAATGGGAAGGAAAACAGTTGGGGCTGTGAGCCAGATGCCTGGCTGTTGTTTCAGTCCGTAGTAAAAAGCTATGCAAGGGAGGATACCACCTGAGCCTGCCTGCAAAAGGCATCCTCCTCCTCCTCATAGCATCTTTACTAAGGACTGGAACAACAGGCAGGCATCTGACTCACAGCCCCAGTTGCTTTTCCCCTTCCGTTGGTTTGTAACATCTTGCCCGATGAAGAAGCCCACGGAGCCTCTTCGAAAGCTTGCAGCAAGTATGTTGTGGATTTCTGTTGGCCGATAAAGGTCTCACTGATGGGTTTCTGTTTGCATCTGAGGAAGTTCACTGGACTCTGGGGAAGCCCACGCTGCCGACTTCTTTCTTCATTCCACTTCCTTTACATCCCATTCTCAAAGGCGCTACAGGAGCTCTCCACAGGCGCATTGCAGAGGCTGCCGCGTCGGTCGGCCACAGACCGTTGCTGTTTCGTGCCTTACTCCAGCCGTTTCCGCCTTCTGCTTTTCTGGGCAGGTCCCTCCAGCGCCGTCCTCTGAGGCTGAGAGAGTGTGCCTTCCCCTGTGTCTCCCTGAACAGAGTAGAAAACAGAGTCCTTTCTGGGAGGGATCAATTTATTTCGCCCAACGCAGAAGTCCCCTTCCCAGGCGTAGCTTCATACACATTCTCTGGGGTTTGGGACACAGTAAGACGACAGCCATCTTCTCCATTGGACGAGAGAGGGAGTTCCAGCGCGCGTTTCAAGCGTCACTTTTATGACCCTCGCGGCGCCCCGTAGTAGTCCTCAGCTTCAGAGCAGTCCGCCATTTCACGCGCCGCCGAGAGCCGGGTGGGCGTGGCCTCGGTAGCCATGGCGACGCGGAGGCGCTGGATGCTGGGCCTGGCCTTGCTCCTGCTCCCTTCGAGCCGCGCCGCTGGGCCTTCGGGCGGCCCAGGCTTCCTCCTTCCCCTCCGGCAGCCTCGAGGCTGCGGCCCGACCCAGTACTTCGATATCGGAAGCCTCTCCTGCGGAGAGTGCGGGGCTTCCCAGAGGAAAAGCAGGCAGGGTGAGGAGGAGGAGGAGGAAGCCATAGGGGAGGCTGGGGAAGCTATGGCTGCATCCACACTGGAGAAATAACCCGGTTTGGAAGCGCTTTAACTCTTTGTCTGGCTCTTTGCTCTGGAAATAATCCAGTTTGAGACCGCTTTAACTGAGAAAAGGTGGGATATGAATAACGTTGGCTTTGATGATGATGATGGCTGGAGTAAATCACAGTCCAAAACCACACTGCAGAAATAATCCACTTTGAGACCGCTTTAATTGTCCTGGCTCAGTGCAAGGGAATACTGGGAATCATTGTAGTATTTTGTGGCACCAGAGCTCTCTCTGACAGAGAAGGCTAAACGTCTCACAAA
This sequence comes from Sceloporus undulatus, assembly GCF_019175285.1. Lineage (NCBI taxonomy): Eukaryota > Metazoa > Chordata > Lepidosauria > Squamata > Phrynosomatidae > Sceloporus > Sceloporus undulatus. The sequence goes on from NC_056525.1 coordinate 218,266,708, forward strand.
ACTACAGTTCCCAGAATTCCCTGGCATTGAGCCAGGACAGTTAAAACGGTCTCAAACTGGAACATGTCTGCAGTGTGATTGCTCATTCCAACCACCGTCATCAAGATCAACTTTATATCTTTTTCCCAGTTAAACTGGTCTCAAAGTGGATTATTTCTACGTTTTGGACCACAGGTGATGGAACAGAAGTAGTATTTATCCCATTTGCAGATGACACCAAATGGAGGGAGGGTAGCGAGTTGCCCAGAGAACAGGATCAGGATGCAGAATGACCTGGACAAACTGGAGAGCTGGGCTAAAACTATCAAAATGTGTGTCAACAGAGAAAAATGTAAGGCGCAGTGTCTACACAGGAAAAAATGAAATGCACAAATACAGATGATACCTGGATTGAAAGCATAGTAAGAAGGAGAGACAATGGAGATACTATCAAAGCCACTTTGATAGCCTTTAGAGCTGAAGGGCGGGGTATGAATACCATAGATAATGTTGCCACAAAAGCCTTGCCAAACCTAGAACTGGCCCTGCCATCACCTTTCCTAGGGTTGCCTTTTCAGCTTCTGTTTTCAATGCCATGGAGCAACAATTCATCAGACTAAAATGTTGGCAGGAGAGAAGGAGGGTGTTTGTGAGGGCTGTCTTCAACAGTAATAAGCTTAATTATTCCTTTTTATCATAATCACTTTTTGAAACAAATCTACCTTTCCTCCAACAAGCATATACACTCCCTTTCAGTCCTGTTCACTCATTCATCACCAACTGCTTAAATGACAAGGATGATAAGAAATCTGGAGGTCCTTTGAACAACTGTGAGAATCAATACACAGAAGGTCTTTTAAGACTACTATTATACTATCTGCATCCACACTGCTGAACTAATCCATCTTGACACCACTTTAACTGACATGGCTCCATGTTATGGGATTCTGGGACATGTAGTTTTGTGAGACATTTAGTCAACTGTCAGAGAGCTCTGGTGCCACAACAACCAACAGTTCCCATAATTTCCTAGCATTGAGCCACAGCAGTTAAAGTGGTGTCAGACTGCTTAATTTCTGCATTGGGAATGCAGACAAAGAAACAGTATTGTTGGAACAAACTTGGTTTAATGTGTATCTGTTGATACAAGTTCTTCTGTTCTTTTCAGATACATCTTGTGAATGTCAACCAGGATTCAAGATAATTTCTAATAATGGTGGATCTATTACTTGTGAAAAATGTCCAGACGATGCGGTAACTGTCCTGTGGCTAATAATTACAAATAGTTTCAGCTACAAGCAGATTAATATTGCCTTTCCCCACTTATTATAGCGAATTTTCAATGTTTTAATTTTTTGTTTAGAGCGGAGTTACTCAAGATGGATGGGACTGCATTGCTTGCCCTTATGAATTAACTGCTGAAGGAAAATGTAAATGCCCCCTTAATGAGATTTTAGGTAAGAATTTGGTGAAGCCACTTCTTTGGATAAAGTCTGATTTTTTTCCAACAGAGAAGTCTATTGAACATATTATGTGAGTTCTTTCCAATTTTCAGTTCACAGGAAAGTTATACACATAGAAGAGGTCCCTCCGTCATTACATGTAATCATATATGTTGGATCTGTGTATAAGACATGTAACAAATATGTATGTTACCTTGCTGAATTTGAGGAGTATAATGTCTGTAACTATTCTGCCGTTGGCTATCATTCAGATAGAATGAAAAATTGCATCATTTTCTTTTCTAGTGAGTCATGTCTTCTCATGATATGGCAAAAATGCAACAACCTCAGCTTAGTCGTCATGGCTTCTTGGGAGAGCTCAAGTTTGATTTGCTCAAGGACCCATTTATTTGTTGTTTTAGCAGTCCACAGTATCCACAAACTTCTTCTAGCAACCCATCTCAAATAAGCCTATACAGGCTGGCACAAAATGTGGGTGAAGCCAGGGCACAGAGTCCGCATGCTGGATGCCCTAGCCCTGCCCCCAGGGCACCATTTTGGCGCATGCTGGTCTACACGGTGCATGCCATGATGATGTGACTCTGGCGCTGCATCTACACAATGGCGCCCCTTGGAGAGTGCAAAAAGCAGCTGCTTTTTTGTGCTTCCTTTTTGCGCTCTCTGGAGGCCAGATCAGGGTCGCAGTGTGCGGTTGCCACAGCCACAGTCTGGGCAGTAAACGGGCAGCTGCATGGCGCCCATCTGTACAGCCCCTCTGTTGCTATCTGCTTTCATCACTGTCCAGCTTTCACAGCCATACATAGAAATGTGAAATATGATGGCATGAACAATACTAACCCTAGTATTCAATGATATATCTTTACACTTCAGAATCTGGTCTAGTTCTTTGATCGCTGCCTTTCTTAGTCCTAGTCTTTTTCTGATTTCTTGACTACAGGTTATATTCTGATTAATGGCTGAGCAAAGTATGGAAAATCTTAAATTATTTCAGTGGGGTGAAATAGGTAGGAAGGAGTGGCCAGAAGCCTCTCCTGGTCCGATTGCCCCAGGACAGCAACAACCACAGACTGCGGTCCCAAGAGCGTCCACTGCAGCTGTCCCTAAGGACCATGGAAAGAAGCGGAAAACATCCGCTCCTTTTTGGGCTGCCTAAGATGGTCCTGGTATGGCTTCAGCATGGTTTGGGGCCATGTGACATCTAAACACCATGCCCGAGAGCATCTGAAAGCTGCCCCCATCTGCCTGTCTGTTTCAGACCAATGTCTTCTTTGTCCACTTTAAAGCTATGGAAGTCCTCTGTGGTCATTATTTTTGTTTCCTTAATGTTCATCTATAGATTTGCTTTTGCTATTTCCTCCTCGATTTTCTTCAGTAATTGTTCCAAGTCTTTGCTATTTTCTGCTTGTAGTATAATGTCATTTGTATTTTGTTGGTGGTCCTGCCTCCAGTTTTCAGGTCTCCTTCCTCTGACTCTAATCCTGCTTTACGTATTATTTGTTCAGCATACAAGTTAAACAGATAGGGAGATAGGAAAGAACATAGAGAAGTGGAATGGTTTCCAATGGTTTCTTAGGCCTCTTAACCTAAGTATAGGTTATGCATCAAGCCAATCAAATGTTGTGGCACATTCATTTCTTTAAGATTGATCCATAGTTCTTCATGATCTATACAGTCAGATGCTTTGCTATAATCTATAATGCATAGCCAGTCTTGAATGGTTCTTTTCAAGTATTATTCAGCAAAAACTGGATTGTCTAGATCTGTTCTTCTGAAGTACTGTGTTTGTACATACCTCTTTCTGCACAAATGTAATGTGATACAGAAGTGCATGTTGGCATTTTTTCATATTTTTTTAACAGTGGAAAGAAACACTAATGGTGCCTTATTGAAAACTGCATTGTGTGTTCAGTGTGATGGAATGGAACCGTCATTTGCTGCTCCAAAACCATTAAGTAACAGGTAAGGGTGTTTGGAGGATTATTGTGTAGCATTAGACATGGTAAAATGATTAACATTTCTTATGCATTCCCTATAAAATGTGTGAAACTGGAAGTAAGAATAGTTGATGTTGTTATGTGCCTTCAAGTCATTTCTGATTTAGGGTAAGCTGTCAAGACTGCCCTCAGTGAATCAGCCTTTGGTGTTTCAGACAGCAAAAATATTATTCCAATAATTTTAAGTGTCAGTAGGAAGATGCTTGCAGATAGAACTGTCACCATCCAGAAACAATGGCATAAAATTAACACAGTCCCACCCTAACAATTTCACAGTCTTTTCTTTGATTTGTTTACAAATTAAAACATACCTGCCCTTCCAGCCATGCCTGCCCAATCTGCCTGGCCCATCATACACTTTCAGTCTTGTCACTGCTTTCCATTTCCCATGAGAAAGCCCTGATGAAAGAAAACCTCCCCCAGACAGCTGCACATTCTTGTGCCAGGCAACAATCTTCCTTTTGAACCACTACTAAGTGTTTACATCAGCACTATGCCACCTATAATTCCTCAGCAACCTAAGTTATACACTCTAATACTCTTATAATTCGATATTAACTAATATAACAAATTAACACAATGCATACACACAATTTATGACAGATTTGTTTTGATTCTGATATGTAAGGCAAACCTAACATAGGGTTTTCTTGGTAAGATTTGTTCAGAGGGGGTTATCTTTGCCTTCCTCTGAGGGTGAGATCACCCAATGGTTTCCCAGTGGGTTTCCATGGCTGAGCAGGGATTTGAACACTGGTCTCCAGAGTCTTAACCATTACGCTATGGTGGCCCTATACAGGTATTCAAAATGTTATAGCAACAGTTTTAAATTTTGCATAGTACTACTGCTGTGTTGAAAAGGTTACTGGGGTTGTTAAAAAAACATTTTTCCTTGGAAAACCGTTATTTATTTAGCTGTTGAGGGTGTATCAGGTTCATACAGTGCCATTGCTTGATGGTTTAGGCACTACATTTCTGACCTTTTCAAATTGGTAGTCCTGGCATGGGCAACTGGGAATTGCACCATCCGACCCACAGAAGGCTGCACCCAACAATTTTCAGGCAAAAAACCTGCAGCTAATTGCATCAGAAGTCACATCTGGTTGCCCCTTTTAAGCATTTGATATTGTTTTGAAAGAATTTGAGGGGTTTCTGTAGTTTTATAGATGTTTGGCTACACCTTCAGGACTGCAAAATAGGGGATTGCCCTTAATTTCACTTTCTGGGGTAATTGTTTAAAACCTCACCCCATTGGGATATCAGGGCTATGGGGAGATCAGAGAGGTTTGGGGATGCTAGAAAAATAATTTTAATGGGGCCACATGTAGGACACGGGCCATTCTTCCTCTTGCCCATCACTAGTTTTTAATGTTTCAGACATAGTCTCAGACACAGGTTCCAACTTTAGCCAAAAATGTGTCTCAATATCTTAAATTGTACAGTGATTGAAAATGAGATTCTCTAGTTCCCCCAGTTTTTAAGGTATAACATTATTTGATCTAAGTTCATTCAAAGGTGAATGTGAAAGATTTATTTAAATCTCAACAGGTAAACATGAAATCTGATCTATGAGAAAGGAGAATATACAAAAAATTAGAAGAAAATTAATAATTTTCAGAAAATCAATAGTATGATGATTAAACAAAATTTGTAGTGTAGAGCTACTTTGATTAAAGCATAATACAAAGTTGGTTCTTATAAGTCGTACCTCATACAAAATTGGCTATAGTCCAGCCCTCTACTTAGAATCATAGAATTGTAGAGTTGGAAGAGACCACAAGGGCCATCCAGTCCAACCCCCTGCCATGCAGGAAATCTAAATCAAAGCATCCCCGACAGATGGCCATCCAGCCTCTCCTTAAAGATCTCCAAAGAAGGAGACTCCACCACACTCCGAGGGAGTGTGTTCCACTGTCAAACAGTCCTTACTGTCAGGAAGTTCCTCCACAGTACTTAAAACAAACAAGCTTCATTTATATACTGCTTCATACCGCCTAAGCAGTGTCTAAGCGGTTTACAACTGTAAGCTAATTTGCCCTCAACAATCTGGGTACTCATTTTAGCGACCTCGGAAGGATGCAAGCCTGAGTCGAGCTTGAGCCCTTTTGCTGGTCTTGAACTCGCAACCTTATGGTTTTGAGTAAGTGAGTGCAGTACAGGCATTTAACCACTGCGCCACCAGGGCTCCTGTGTGTTGTTCTGTACACTGGGTAGGCCTAAAGATGGAGGATGACAAAATTTATACCTATTCCTGAAAACAGGTTTTGGAAGACCTAGGTGGTGGTTGACTCAGGATGCAAGGTATAGGGCAGCATCTTGGAAAATTAAAATTCAAAAATTAATCCAGGAAGAAATAGAAGAAAAATGCAAAATTAAATAGGGAAGTTCTAGCCTCATCACAACTTTTCTTAAAAATGGAATTAATTAGAAAAGTAGATTTATTCAAAGCTCTCAATAAACAAAAGTATAACATTGGAGAAATTCTGATTGGACAGAGGTGCTGTTTAGAAATAATGGAGATCAGTCAGAGCTGTACAAAGTGATACTTGTATGTGGAAGAGACGGCTTAAACCATGTGAAGTTCTGCGAAGAACTGAACCTTTTCTCTTCTCATTATATAATATAATAATAATAATAATAATAAAACTTTATTTATATACCGCCTTTCCACAGTGATCAAAGCGGTTCACAAGACCATCAATACAATTATACCGTACATCAAATACAAAATAATTAATACCGCGAGTAAATATATAATTAAACAAGCATCCTTAAAATCACGTATCAAAACATTAAATAACATCTGTCAGTCATAAGAGCATCTTTGAACAAGGAATAATTTCTACAGAGAGTCAGGAGGATATGCTGACCGGAAAAGATGGGTCTTTAAGGCTTTCTTAAGGGCATCTAGAGAGGAACTAAGCCTTATCTCCTCTGGGAGCTTATTCCAGTGTATGGGAACTGCTGATGAAAATGCTTTTTGGCGAGTTGATGCCAACCTCGTTTTAGGATTTTCAAATAAGCATTTCCCTGTAGTTCTGAGCGTGCGGGGTGGATTGTATGGGGAGAGGCGTTCCCTCGAGTAACACGAGCCCAAGCCATGTAGGGCTTTATATACATCCAGAACCTCTTCCTGCTCTATATTTTGTCTTTCATGACAATCAAATATTGTTCTGTGTTGGCTGATGGTGGGTCAGGAAAAAAAAGATTATTCCACAACTTACTTTTACTCCCCAGAAACTGTTAGAGAAAAAAGAATCTTTGGGATGGTTGATGTCTCTTGTTACCGGTGGTTCTGAACTGGTACCAACTGGAACAGATGCAGTCTTCTCAGCTACTCAATATCAAAGTAACTTCCACACCGATTTTCACTCAATGAGGGTTTATTAACTTTGTTGCTATTTACACTTTACAGCAGGCTACTATACATCTATACTCTTTCAGAGTCCATGCTAGAGCTTGAATGTGACATCCGTCTTTGTTCTCTCAAACGATCAACCTTCCACCAGTGGACACCTCTTTCCCATGAAGTCACCATACTACACAAGACCATAACAATATACATTGTTATATTATGTCTCCGCACATGTCCTTGAAGACTTGCTCTTCCAGGCCTAACTTTCTGGCCTGCAACAGGAACCATTTTAACCTTACTTAACCATTGACACATCTGAACATTTTCAATCCATTTAGAAATATTTTAACAGAAACACCTATCTTTGTCTTGGAAGAACTGACATGATCCTGGATTTTCATGGTATACTCTGGCACAGAGCCATGAAAAGTATTTAGCATGTAGATTCTTCGTATTAGTTCATATAGTTGGCAGCGGCCTAGACATCATGGTGATGATCTGTCTTCCTTTTCCCTCATTCCAGAATCTAGAGGCCTGGCCAAGAAAAACCTTTGCCCTCTCCAATAGTAGCTGGAATGTTTTAAGATGTTTAGTATATGATTCTTTCTCCCAGTTTTGCTGGATTTTCTCTTAGCCAGTTACTGGGTCATGCAACACATACTTCCAGTAACTACATTACTACTAGTTGTGGGCTATTTCTGACATTGCAGCATTTAATACACTCTAATACTATGAGCACATAATGATACTAGTGTTTGTGAAACATTCAGCTAAATGTTGTCACAGTGGCTATTGCACTTGTTATAAAAACTATTTAACACCATAAAATAGAAAGCTTGATAACTGATTAAACCCTACTAATAATAATTATAATAATAATAAATTTTATTCTACCCCGCCCTTCCATAAATATGATCAAGGTGGCTTACAAAATTTAAAATATACAATACAAGATAAAATTGATCTTATTGATAATTGATATTAATTAATAATTGATATTAATTAAAAAAGAATGTTGTCTTCCAGGCGAGGCCTGTTGTTGCTGGCCTGCCTCTTCCCCCTCCAGATGGTGGTTGGAGGAGGGCTCTTCGTCTTCCAGGCCTGGCCTCTCTCCCCCTCAAGATGGTGGTTGGAGGAGGGCCTCTCGTCTTCCAGGCCTGGCCTCTCTCCCCCTAAGTGGTGGTTGGAGGAGGGCTCTTTTTCTATTTGTTTACTCTCTACAGTAGTTTTCTGACTGTTATGTATTTCATTTTTGTTTTGTAGGTGTTTAAGATGTGAACCAACATTCATCAGTGTAAACAAGTCATGTACTGTCTGAGCCAATATTTAGTAAGTGCAACAACAGAAAGCATGTAAGAGAAATGTTACTATTATCTCATACTGGAAGCTTCAGTTTTCAGTGTTCACCCAATTTTATAAGTTTTTTTTCCCATTTAAATTTCTAGAGTATTCTGATATTACATGAAGCTTTTTCATGGGTCACATACCAAATAGACATTTCTTTGCATAATTCTGGATTCAGCCCTGTGGGTTAAATCTGGAGATTTAATCCAGATACTTCTCTGTGGAGTCCACACTGGAAATAGGAAAGGGGGAATGATTCCCTCCCCCTCAGAAAGATGTTCCAGAATGGAAGTAGTACAGTTGGTCTCTGGGACAAGGGGGGACTTCCTTCTTCATGGAGCTGCAGACTTTATTGCAGGGGGGGAATCATTCAGCTCCAGATATTGTTGGACCCGAACTCCTAGTATTCTTCACCATTGGCTATGCTTGCTAGTTAGCTTAAGTTGCAGCCTGACAACATCTGGAAAGCTGCCACAATTCTCTGCACCTACTGCCTTAAATCTGCAACCTTTCCCTGAACAGAGCCTTTCCAAAAGTGGGAATACTCTGGATTCAGCCTTGGTCCTTTAATTTGAATTTTGTTTTAATTTTTCTTTGCGGTATGGGTTGTAGGGGGTTTTTGTTTCAGGATACTGGAAGTTTTCCTCCAAAAGCAATTGCAACTGTACGGTTTTGGAAACTAGTAAGTCATGGTCAATTATTTGTATGCTGGGTTTTTTTTGCAAAACAATACTGAGGATAGTTCACAAAAGTAAAATAAGTCTGTACCTAACGTAAAAATCTCAGCATGTTAAAAATACCCTGTCATGAAGAGTATACTTGTAGAGTATAATGTACCTCAGTTATCAAATAGATGTGTTCCTGAGCACTACTTCTTTAACAGAATGTTGGGACCAGAAGCAAAAATATATTGAAATAATTATTACTATTTGTATCATTCTCATTGTTATGCATGGTCTCTTCCACACTCTATGATTCTGTGATATCCTGCATTTTCCCAGATTTAGGCTTGCCATACCTGGCTGCAACTGGGAACTTCCCGATTTTGGGGGCCCAGGGTCCCTCCCGGCACGGGTGCAGCCCCCAAAACCGGGAGCCCCCCGGTTGCACGCCTGGGTGCTGCGCCCCTGGCAGACCTCGCGCCCTCCCTCCTCCACCTCGGGGGAGCGGGGAGGAAGAGGAGGTGCAGCGAGCCTGCCTGGGGCGCAGGAGGCGAAGTGGAGGCAGTGCCTCCCGCGCGCCCGTGCCACCTCCTTCCGCCTCTCCCCCAGGCCGCGCGGAGGAGGCGAAGGTGGAAGGAAAGCAGCATCTCCTCGTGTGGGAAGGAGGAGAGGAGGTGGGGGAAGGTGGCGCGGGGGCGCGCGCGGAGGGGGGATTTCCCCGGGATTCCCCCCCCACGAGGCCCTGGATGGGGCTCCGCGATCGCGGAGTCCTCCCAGGCCTGGCTGGGGCTTGGAGGACGCTTCCTCCCAAGCCCCAGCTATGACCTGGATGGGGTCCGCGATCGCGGAGTCCTCCAGGCCTGGCTAGGTGGCTTGGAGGACGCTTCCTGCCAAGCCTCGCCAGGCCCTGGATGGGGCTCGCGATCGGGAGTCCTCCCAGGCCTGGCTGGGGCTTGGAGGACGCTTCCTCCCAAGCCCCAGCTATGCCCTGGATGGGCTCTGCGATCGCGGAATCCTCCAAGGCCTCGCTGGGGCTTGGAGACGCTGTTCCCAGGACCCCGCGAGGCCTTGGACAAGGTTTAAAAAGTAGGACTTTGTTTTTTAATTTCCTGGCCAGGAAAAAACAAACAAAAAAGTCCTACATTTTTAAACCATGTCCTACATTTCCCCGTTTTGGAGGTCCCCAGGGATGGCCAACCCTACTCAGATTGGAAACTCAAGATGGCTTGCACCAGTTTAAACAAAACCTAGCTAAATTCCACACCATAAAAATGTTACAAATGTAAAATAAATAAATAATTTTTCTTTGTATCCCATCTCTCTATCAAAGATAAACTATAAAAACTTAAACAATTTAAAAACAAACCATAAAAAACAACAAATAGACACAGTCCATTCTCAAGCTGAAACAAACAGAGGCCTGTTACAGACTGCCAAAATAAGCTGCTTCGGGTCTCTTGGAGGTATGCTATTTAAATGATGCCTTGGTCCTAAGAGTCCGGAGGTTGCACCAAAGCACACTCCATTCCTAAGCACTGAAGTGCAGCTTTGGTGCAGCTTTCGGATTCTTAGGACCCATGCATCATTTTAAACCGCATACCTCCAAAGAGACCCGAAGCAGCTTATTTTTGGTAGTCTGTAACAGGCCGAGTTTGTTTCTACAGAAAAGAGCGCACAGTGGATGCCTGTTGGTTTTTGTTGTGTTATATGTATTTGTATTCTGCTCTTTCCCCAAAATGGTGTAACAGAAATTTCAGGAAACTTAAAGATCTAGGCCTGGCATAGCAATGATTGACAAGAGGACCTAGTAGATTTGAAAACCATAAGTTATTTCCAATTGTCGACACAGGAAACATTGAACTCAGGGAATTCAAATTCCAAAAAGTGAGATCCGACAAGACAAAATGGCTCTTTTTATATTATTGAAGACAAAGAAGCTTTCTTAATACACCTGATTGGCTAATTACAATTTTCAACATGCCTACTGTACATTAAAACTGCATCATCACTCCTTACCCCCTCCTTTGGAATTTAGTAGCTTCCTTCTAACCTTGCTTCTGAATATCAACAATGTTCCTTATCTTAAATTGTGTATATTATGTCTTTTTACTGGTTGCCAGCTTCATTTAGGTCAAGTGCACTCATTATTCCTTTGCTCTAGTTTTTTCTAAACTCCAAGCCTCTTATTTTCAAACTATCTCTCTGGCTGACAAATGTGGACTCCATCTTTCTATAGCTTTCTATTTCAACAAGGAATTTCCACCCACACTGGATTAAAAGATATTTATTCACAACTAACAATATACATAGGTGTGAATGAAACATAGGTCAGGTAAGCCTGGCATAAGTAAACAAAAACATTTTAACTGTCTACACTTGAAGGCCTCTTTTGAAATTATCTAGGGATGCCATTTTCTGACACTAGCCTCTCACTTTCCTTGTGATATAGATTGTGGTGGCCAGATTTTACACCTGTGGTTGGAAATAGCTGGTGATCTAGACTTTCTTATTCTTTTTTCTCTTTTTTTGCTGTTTCATTCATGCTGGCACATGGAATCTAAAGGCAGCTTGTGTTGTATCTTTCTTGTTGTAGGCCAGCACCCCTTAGTTACAGTAAAATCAAACTAGGAGCAGAATCCCCCCCCCCCATCCCTGCTCAGCTTTATTTACTGGTATTTTACTGTTTTTCACACTTTCCCTTTTACTCCTAAAGATCCAAACCCTGAATATTTATGAGCTAATTTTATCACTTACTTAGTGCTCAATGTATGCGGTTAGAAAACATATAAGGAAGCCTCCAAACCCTGCCTTTTACTTGCTAACTGCAGTTTACTCTGGAAGCAGAATAACATTCTAATGACAGAGGATTTAAAAATAACTAATGTGTAAAGTGCACCAAAATACAGTGGAGAGAAGAAAAAGGACACAAAGAGAGAGAACCCATGCATCAGAGTTTCTCATCCACCAGTTCCCTGGAACCCCTAGGATTCCTTGAAAAGTAACTGAGATTCTATTAGAGTCATGCTTATTATTATTACTAATTTTTAGGAACAGATTAGCTATAGATACAATGATTTTTATTAGGGGTTCCCTGAGACTGAAAATTATTTCAGCAGTTCCACCGAGTAGAAAACTTGGAAAGGTGTCATACATACTTAACTGTGAGAATTCTACTAATCACTGCGACTTGCTTCTTCTGTGTGGGCCTATAGTACCGTCGACCTTGGATCCATGGGGGATACAAAAATGTGGGACTTCAAGTACCATTTTCCCTAATGGTGGACGGCATGTGCCAGCAGGGGCTGGTATACGCACATGCCATTAGGGACAACAGGAGCTTGCGTCCACGAATGCTGAAATTCAAGATGGTAAGTCCACAGATACGAGGCTCAACTGTAATTTCACCAAGACAGCTGCAATAGTTTGATTCTTTCTTTCTTAATTTATAGGGTATCACCTTGATATCAGCCTGGTTTTCAAAAAATTTGCAAGCAGCAGCAGCTGCTTGCTGGGTAAGTTTTCTGATAAGGATTTTCTTTTTGGTTAAAATTGCTAATAAATACTATAATGTACATAATAACTGTTGAATTTTAATAATCTCTGTTTATATCTTCTACAGACCATTTGTGTGTAAATGTCTGGTTTCAGCTTCTCTATACAAAGTGGTGTATCATCCCCTCCCATTTGATTCTTTAGCATACCATTAGCATGGCCAGTAACAAAATCTAGGTACACCACTTCTGCTTGATGTTTAAGAAACACTATACTGTAGTCAACGCTAAGTACATTTCAGAGCCCTCTTGCTTGTGGGAGGGATTTTAAGTGGCCACTTCAGTCTCTTCCATTAAATGAATGTGATAGTGAAGTGATTAATTTTGCCTGGACTGTACTTTCATTGTTTCTTCATCTTTAAATTTAATTTAGACACAATTATTGAATAGTTTATGAATTTGATCTTTATCTCAAGAATAGATTGCTATCTTGCACTTACACACTAAATTTAAGACAACAATAACATTTGCTAATGATATTGATTAGGTCTAGATATGCCGTTTACAAACAGAAGGAACTTGTATCTTCTGCAGGCTAACATTAGATGAAAGTAGGGAGGCAGTTACCCCCACCCCACCCAACCATGGTTGTGCAAGTCCAAAGGAGGGGGAAGAGGATGAATGAAAACCATCCCCTACTTCCTTCAGAATTGTTGCTCATGAGAAGTCTGGATAACAGACTTCGCAGATCACAGAAGTCTGGTTTGTATGGATCTCATATAAATCTTCCAGAACTCTAAGATCTTTAGGGGAAGGTTTTCTCTTGGGTCCCATTTGGGAGAAATATAATTACATTAAATAAATCTATAAAATAGGCTTACACGTTTACTTTGTGTTAAAATATTCCCACAATTTGTCATTAATTATATTTGTTTTATCTCCTTGCAGTTGTACTCCAACCTGACATCTTGCCAAGCACTTGGAAATATGTGCGTGATGAACATGAATAGTTTAAGCTCTGGTAGCAATGATGCATGTGGCCTGTTTCAATATGTCTATGCAAATACTGCTGGGCTTGGTACTGTTAATTCAATATCATTTTGGTAAGTGGCCTCTGCTATTCTTTTTTTTTTTTTAAACTTGCATTGCATATTTTACCAAAATTGATCACAAAAGTAAGCTGCAATAACTATTGTATAATTACTTGTAGGAGGCAGAATCTTCCATGGCTATATTATGGTGACCAGCCAGGATTAGCATCACAGGTCCTTGATACAACCCAATTTCCAACTAGTTTCACTTTTAAAGGAACAAACAAGGTAGGTTTTCAGGCTTACTTTTAGTGTGATTTCGATTTCAATGGAGTTGCACAGGGAGCCACCATAACATTTTAATGCATTTTGTTCCCCGGGGGGGATGTCAGTTATTATAATATAAACTAAGATTGAATATACACTTGTCCCTTCACATTCGTTGGGGTTAGGGGCACAGGACTCCTGTGAATGTGGAAAATTGCAGATAACAAAAATACTATGTTTTTACCTGAGAGAACATCTATCTAGGAATCTCTAGGTCCTCCAGTGCAACTCTGTGGTCAACATCTACCAGACATTGACCATAGAATTGTGCTGGAAGAGCTACCGATGGCTAGTGGAGTGTTCTCTCTAGCAATCTCTAGGTCCTTCAGTGTGACTTTTGGTTAAAGTTGACCATAAAGTTGCGCTGGAGGACCTCGATATTCCTAGAGAGAACATATTAATAACATCCGCAAATAATCAAATCCGCAAAAGCCAAAGCCACAAATGTGGAGGGATAAGTGTTTACCATTAAAATGGTAACATAGGCAACTTTATTTCACAATTATATTTCAGGTGTTTTAAATGTAATTGAGAAGTGTCCAAAATGCCCCCCTTAATGTTTTGAAACAGCTGGACAATCTAGTTTGATACTATAACCAGCATGCTATACTGTGGGCTGTAATTTATTTTATTTTATTTTATTTACTGTATTTATAGCCCACCCTTCAGCCCTAAAGGCTCTCAGAGCAGCTTACAATTATTATTATTTTTAATTAGACAGTTCCTTGCCATCAGGCTCACAATATAAAAAGACACAACACAAACGGAAATGGGAATGGTGGTGAGGAAGGGGATCAGGTCCAGCAGTTCTTTGCATGTCCTTCCCAGCCAACCTTACTTCTCAGTTCCGTCACAGAAGTTAAATTGTGTTTCAGCACTCCATTGTTAAGTTTTTGCACACACAACAGCTCAGCATATTGCTAGCGGGGTTGTAGAAAGATTAATGATATGCACATGTTTATCACTAGTATGATGTAAACTGTCAGATGACTTAATTTTTGCAAAACCTAGATACTTGTATATGTTTTCCTCTATTATCTGTTTTGATGAAGCAGTTCTATCTTTTACCTTTGTTGAGTCCTGATTTATTATGTAGCATTCTCCTTTCATTTCATTTCATTACTTTTCTTTTTCTCTTAAAATAATGGTCATCATGTTCCACCACATTTTGAAATAGCAAATTAAGTTTTCACATTTCAGTGGTGATGCTTATTTATAGTGAGCTTAACAGTAAGTGGGATTTACATTTTGATATATGAATTCCTTTGCTAAGTTTGTTTTATCAAACTGCAGTGAAACAAGTATGATACTAATAACATTCTTGTTTTTAATGTTGTATGTATGTATAAAAACAAAAATATCAGTTCTTAATGCCACATTATTTTATGTTCCTAGAATATAAAATTGCAATTTATTGCAGCTTCATATGATCCAGAGGGAAATTTTCTTCAATGGCAATATTTAGAAGGTGGTATTTTACAGGTAAGATAGACTTATGTAATTAGTGCACTTTATTCATACAGGCTAAAGTAGATTTGTGGGGTCATGTCATCTTCAAAGGAATTAACACAACCTAGTGTTAATTTGGAAACTTGAATTTTTCTGTCCCATGAATATGATTTCTAAACATCAGCAACCTGGAGCTGTACTGTAAATCAGGAAATGGCAACTGTGTCAGGTCAATCTTTTGCCTGGCAAGTGTGGCATGCCACACTGCTCCATTTTTATCCAAAAATCTGAACTAAGGGACACTTCTCGGTTTGTTAGCATGTTGATAGTTGTGAATATTTTGAGCTGATCTCAAAGTCTACAGGAACAGTGATTGACATTGTGGACTTTCTCAAGTGTTTTTTGCCTAAATAATCAGGAGTGCAAAAATGGTTTGAGTTCTTGCTGTAGCTTCACTGTTTGTAATTCCTGGTCCAAAAGAGGAAAAAATGTCTCAGTCTAGTCCTGTTCATGGCTGTGAATATGCCAGAATCCACACATGCTGGGTTGGGCCTGTTTACTTAAACATATAGTGAGGGGAAGTGTGGTAATTTTTCTTGATATGGAAGTGGATGAAGCAGTCCTTGCTTATGCAGTTTGGAGTATGCATTAGAGCCCCTATGTGTTTTGAGGGATCACTAGATGAAGGATGATTTGTTTCCTCTCTGCAGATTTCCTCATCATTTATACATGAGGTTAACAGAAGGAATTCAGATAATTTGGTCACATATCTTTACTATCCTGGTGGCGGCCATCTGAAATGTTCAAAAAGTTATTTGATTTTATGAAGATTGGGGCTCTGCAAGCCATTTTGGCAAGTGTGATGGTCCTGCTGCTCTCAAAAGAACAGAACTCAAAGACAGAACTCCATATCAATCAAATGAAACTTTATTTGTACAATACTTTTTCTGCCTTTACACCCAACTAAACTTTACTTTTCTACTTACCCCCATCCACTGAAGCAGGTTGCAAGAGGAAGTGGGTATAAAGACCTTCCTGGTTCATTGACAGAAACAGCTCCAGATCTAGAAAAATGCATTGAATCTCATTCATTGTATTCTTGCTTATTAATTTAGAAATAGGTTTTTATTTCTTTTTTTTAATTTCCTCTTTTGTTTTGTTTTGTTTTGGAATGCAGCTTTGCCCAGATACATTGACCAGACTGAATGCTGCTTACACCTTTGGGACAACTTACCAACAAAAAGTGAGCACCTCCTGAAATGGTTTTATATGTTTCTGTTAACCACATTTTAAATACTGCTAAACTATGATAAACTATGAATAATTTCAAAGAAGGAATATGCAACTTTTAGGTTTATCAGAAATTTTGTCAGAATATTCATAATGTGTGTTTAATTCTTCCATTTTAATGTTAACTTTTTTTTCCAGTGTAAAATTTCGGTTTCCAAGATTTTAAAGGATTATTCTAATCCAGTGTTTTATGATGTGTTCCTTGAATATTATGATGAAGAAGATAAACAACAATACCTTTGGGCAGTGCCAGTCTTAAACTTAAATCTTCAATATAATGAAGTGTTTATAAATAAAGGTAAGAATGTTGTATTGATTTGACAGTTCTCAGTGCAAAGAAATAGAATAGCTAGCTTTCACAACAGAGGAGAATGGAAAGTATGGTAATGTAGAGTCCTAAATGTCCCCTTCCCTCCAGTGTAAATCCAAGGAGACAGAATGCTTTTGTTTTAATTAAGCATAGTTAAGCACAAGGGAAGAAAGCACCTGCCTTGAGTTGTTTATTCCATTATGCAGAGTTACTGTTATTCCTTAGTACTGTAAACCAGAACTCATTTGGCCCAGTACAGTCCTAATTGGATTAACAAATCAGACTATCTGCTACAGAATTCAGGCTTTGGCTGAAGTGCATGCCCAGCCCTAGTTTTTATTGTAGTTGCCTATATATTGCTCCCTATATATTTAGAAACATGTATCTTTTTTTATTTAATTTTTTATAATATTTCCATAAACAAATATCTTCCTACAATCTATTACATACTATTACATTTTAACACATTATTTTATATACCCCTCAGTGCTCCCCTTCCCCAGAGCCATTTCCATCCTTATATTCCATCCAAAATTTCAGTTCATCTTCTGGAGGTAATCTTCCATCTTCTTTGAGAAACATGTATCTTAACAAAAGCAAAAAATTGACATTTCTCTCAAAACATAGACTGTTTTGTTTAATTGACCTCATTGTAATATATCAGTGACAATAGAATGCTCATCTCTTTATTTTTTTTAAATTCCATTTCCATATTAAATATTTTCTTTACATATTGTAATTTTACATAGGTTTTTTGTGAGTTTTTCAGGCTGTGTAATTTTACAATTTGTTTTTCAAAGGTAGCAATATGAACAACTGGCTTTTGACACGTCGGATGTTTTTGGTGGATACTTTAAGTGGGCAAGAGAATGACCTGGGAAACCAACCAAGAATAATCCGAATTGCTAGTGAAATAACTATAAGGTGAGCTTACATGAAAATTGGAGAAAGGACTACTTCAGCTTTAGTTTATAAATCTCCCTTATCCAAAATACTCCAGAAACCAAAACTTTTTTTCATGAGTGGCTGAGAGTGGCAGCTTTGCTTTCTGATGGTTCAGTGTACAAAACTTTGTTTCATGCACAAAAATATTTAACATATTCTAGAAAATTATCTTCAGACTATATGTATAAGTTGAATAAATGAATTGTTTAGATTTGTGTCCCATCTCCAAGATACCTTATTATGTATGTATATACAAATACAGGTAATCCAAAATCTCCCAACACTTCTGGTCCCAAGCATTTTTGATAAGGGAAATGCAACCTATATAAATTTCGATTCTACCATTTGTTAGTAAGAAAGACAAAACTTAAGGGAGATGGGAAGGCACTATTCTTGCTAACAATACAGTTCTGTGATGACTTCATGGTAGTAAGATCCAGTGAATTTCATTGAACGTATTCCCAAGTAAGGGTGTGTAGAATTGGAGCCTAAAAGTGTGTGAAATAATGCAGATAAGGTCCTTGATTTAAATAAGAAATGCTCTTGTAAGTAAAAACACCAGCTGTACAGGTAAAACTTCCTAAAAATTTAATCTGTAGCAGCTCTTTCTCCTGGAGAGGGTTGTTGTGTGCCTTCAAATTATTTCTGACTTATGGTGACTCTAAGGTATCGCTAACATGGGGTTTCTTGGACTGAAACTGTGACTCACCCAAGGTCATCCAGTGGGTTTCCATGGCTGGGCGGGGTGTTGAACCCTGGTCTCCAGAGTCATAATCGAGTGCTCAAACCACTACACCAGATTTAGCTGTTTTTAAAACTATTCAGTAGCTTGACTTTCTGAGATAGAGAGACAAAATCTGGAGAAGTTCTCTGTATCCAAGTGATTCATTGTAACAAACCAACATTACTTGTACTGAAAGTCAGACTAAAACTGAGTTCATATTTCACTTGCTGTATATAGCAGTAAATATATCCATTTTTATTGACTGATTTTATTGAATTTGGATGTTTTAGACTCTCTTCTTCTGATTTCCTTTTATTTCTAAGGTTGTATTTTGTCCTGTATATTTTGCAGCATTCGTCTTGTGCCTAACACTCAAAGAGGAGCCATCTATCCCCCTTTGATTATAATTGCCTACAGTGATGTTCTGGTCCAAAATCCCAATACAGAGAGTGTGCTGGTGAGATGTAACTGCTACATTGAACTGAATTTTCTGCATTTTATTTAACAGCAAGTTAGGGCCGGAACAGACAGGCCAAAATAAAGCTGCTTTGGGGCACTTTGGAGGTATGCTGTTTAAATGATGCATGCATCCTAAGAAACTGGAAGCCGCGCCAAAGCCATGCTCCAGTCCTAAAGACTGGAGTGCAACTTTGGTGCAGCTACTGGCCTCTTAAGATGCGTGTGTAAATGCTGTGTATTGCCTTATTTTCTTGGTTTTTAGTAATAATGCAGGGACTTATCAAAGCCTATGGCTTCCAGATTGCCAAGAACTTGTCACAAGCCATTTGTCAAAGTGTATGCCTTCCAGATGCTTTGAATTCTGGCAATTCTCAATTAAGCACTGCTTTGAAAGAAAAAAAGGAGATGAAAGAGGTTTTTTTTTAAAAAAAAAAAAAATAAGAGCATGCTCTCAAGAACAGGTTTTCTCTCTTCACTTGTTTACTCAGTTTTTAATCTCTTCTTTCTTTCAGGCTGCTGGTTAAGGCTTCCAAACATTTTTTGCACACAAATTTAGGATTATCATGAACAATAATTTATATAACATAATACATTTGTTCTTGCAGTCTGTGAGGTGGGTTGCTGTCATATCCATCTTATGAATGGGTGGTGTCTGTAGATGATTTGTAGACGAAAGCTTCATATTTAGGGCTCGTATACTTGCCAAAATACTGCAGGCTGCCCCCAGTGTATTCTGGATACAAATTCTCCCTGAATTTGCCCCTTCCCTTGTTAGTTTTTCCCAGTGACGACAGGCAGCTACTTTCCCACATGGTCCCCATTCATTGCCTGGTGGCACTGCTAAAGTCAGAACAGTGCACCCAGATATTAACACTGGGTGCCTCATTCTGACCTCATAGTGACTCGCACTCACAGCAACATCACTGGGCTATGAACCTGGACCGCAAGTGAAAAGGCAGCTGCTGTTGTCGCTGAAAACCCACAGCAAATTGTGAGTTATTTAAATGAAGGTTAGGGGGAAGGAGCCCCAAATCAGGTGTAGGTATCATGAAGATATTCCAGATCCAATTCAGCATTTTGGCCCTGAATCTGTGGCACAGATGCTGTGTGCTGAAACAGTACATATTCCAGATCCTGTATGTGGATCGTAGGGATCAGGCAGACCAGTAACTTGGAGTAGCCTCTGGCTGCTGCAGCCCAGGTCGCTTCCTGTTCAGTGTTTGTCTGTGGTGACCAGACGCTGCGGTCCCGATTAGGCCACCAGCAAGGAGCACTTTTTTGTGCTCCTTATGCCAGCAGCCCTGGTGCAGCTTTGGTGTGATCCAGGGGTGTGCATCATCTGTAAGCCACAACCCCGGATCAGCCCGAAGCTGACACTTTTGGCCTGTGAGTTTCGGACTGTAGACATCAGCTAACATTTTTTTCTACTCTTTTGTGTGATTGTGCTGAGCACTTTTTAAAGTTTCAGTACAAGAATTAGATGGCACAGGAACATGAAGAGCAGGATGAGAACAGAAACAAAAATCTATGGCAGCATGGCTCTTCAAAGCAACCATGAACTTGCTAGAGGAAATAAGTACCAAATTCATCGTCAACAGGCATCATATGTTCTCAAGAGAGTCTGCTTTTTTATGCAAAATAGTCTGTCTCTGTGGAACTGAAGTTCTTTGTATTATTTGAGCAGTCCATCATTTACATTTAATTTCACATTCTTGTATTCTGCATACCGTAATTTAGTGCAGCATGCAATGTAACGTTCAGGTAAGTTTAATTTGATTAATGTGTTAAAATAATTTTTTTTTCTATTCAGGTTTCCTTTTCAGTTGATTATGAAATGAACCAGTCAGAGGCTCGTATTCAAACTGATGTAAGTTCTCTGTCCGTTTTAGATTATCGTTTCTTTAGAATTCCTCTGCTGTGTCTAAACCTACTGGAGAGTAAGATTCATTGAGCAAAATAGGATTTACTTCCAGTGGTCATGTGTAGGATTGCACTGTTAACTTATTTATCTTTTTACTTTAGATAGCCCTTGGTGTTCTGGGTGGCTTGGCAGTTCTGTGGTCTCTTCTCAGGACTGCTGGCTGGAAGAGGCGTATAGGGAGCCCGTTGATTGATTTGCAGGTATGAATAGCGGCAAATCTTAAGTGTCATTCAATACAGACTCCTTGACATTAAGCACACTACACCTCTAGTGTTCATTGGGATTTGTATTTGGTGAGATTGATCTGTCAGAATCTCAAGATTCTATAGAACAGAGTCATGGCAATTAAAATGGTGTCAAACTGCAGTATGGATACACCCTATGACATTATCAAGTATCAATCCCCTAAAAATATTTGCAGGATCATGGCCAACTATGCAATCTCAAATGCTGATAAAAACAAGGAAGGAAAATCAGTAAGAAAAATGTAAATGCTGTCAACAGGAGTAAAGATTATGAATCAGAAAGATAATTCCATCATAGTAAATGAAACATGAGAGAGCTAGTGGTGGTAGATCATCTTGTGGTGGTAGGAGCGGTAGACCATCTTGTAATGACCTTGCCAAGAGAGGGTAGAAACACTGAAAGGCATAGGATAGAATTCAGTTCTTCAATCAGAGAACTGAAGCTAATTTTGATACTTTTACCCCTGTGAGAGAGGTAGGAGTGCCCAGACAGATCTTTGGAGGTGGGGGGACTGGGTCTTCTACTGACAAAGACCTGAATGTACTGCTGGCTCACTGAAAGATATTGCTGTGTAGTCAGTCCAAGGTGCCTGTTCAAGATGCTTATACATATGTGGCTGACATGCCAAGAAGAAATGCTGACTTCTCTTATAACTATGTGACTATGGTTGCAGATCATAACTGAAATTTGAAATGAATGAAGAGGGGTATTTAATTTTCATTATCCATTCCTCTTTTATTTAAAAACATTTTCATTATAAGACCATAAACTTACATAGTCATTCTTTCATTTTCTAAGTGCTTTTTAAAAATGAAATTGGCTGTATCTAAAAATCTGAGGTAAAATTGTGTCAGACTGGATTGATCCTCTTTACCATGTGTGGTTGCAAGAATTCATGTGATCCAAGGTAACCTTTCGCATAGAAACCATCCTCTTTAGCTTCCCTTCACTGTATATTTCCTGCTTCTACCTATGGCACAGTGAAGGGGTTTTGTTTTGTTTTTTTGCTGTGCCTAAATTGCTTATTTCTTTAGTTTTGAATACTCTTTCTGTTTTTAACAGAACTAAATGTATTTGAAAGTGTCTGCTGTTATAGCCTCGTCTTTCTATTTTTAAAAAATATTTATTATCTGGTGGTGAAGTAAAGCACAACTCTGCAATTCTGTACACTAGATCTAGACTTCGACTCATTGAAGTTTTGCTGGCCCTAAAAAAAGAAGCTGAGCAGCAGTTTTTCTAGCACCTCCCACTGCCACAGCCCTCCAGTGCCACATCCCATGCTGTTCTGGGGACCTGTGCTTGAAGCACCTTCTGGAACAATATGGAAGTAGCACTGTCAGCTGCCGGAAGAAGGCAAAATAAAGGGAAAATATTGTTTTCCCTTCCTCCAGCAAGAAATGTCATTGACGGGAAAGCAGGTCTGGATCCAACCTATTGTTTTCAGTGGGACTTGCTCCCAGCTAAGTTCCTATAGGATTGATGCCTAAATCCCCTTTTATGAAAGAAAATGTCAAAACAACTTTTTAAAAGCAGCCTCCTGCCCCTGCCATATATGTTTTCAGTTAAAATTTTAAAAAAAGTTCAGTGAAGGAAAATGATAAAATAATCATGTAGTCATAGCAGTACATACTATAATCATATATAAGATGTGTTCATTTGTGCAGATGCACCCTTAAGAAATTGTGAAGAATTGTTATCTCCATGCAGTTCCAAATGCAAATGCTATACATGTTCCCATCCACCTCCACATACATCTTTTCTGAAATGTAGAACTATGTACTGGATATTAAAAATGCCTGTGTCAGGGCAGCCTTGAGTGAAAGCAACATCTCTGTATATCTCTGTTGGAACAGTTTGTCCCCTGTTGTGTATAATAAATTTATAATCTGGTGTTGTAGACAGTTCTGAAGTTCTTGCTGTTCTATGCTGGAGACCTTGCAAATGTTTTCTTTGTCATCTCAGTGGGAACAGGGATTTATTGGCTTGTATTCTTCAAAGTAAGTTTCTCTGTTTTCTTCACATTTTTGCAAGAAAGACAATTATGAATGAGTATATGACACCTAAATGTTTTTATGTTTTATTTTCCCTTTTGGCTATTCTCATCAGAGTATAGAGGCAAGTTTCATTTAGTAAAATATACTGTGTATTTGTCCTTTTTTTCTCTATTCACATCCTTCTTTGACTCTAAATGTGCTTGCATTAGTAAAAAGAGCTAGTTTAAATGCTCCAAATCCTACTTTTCTTCAAGCTTTGGCAATTTTTGTAAGAGCACCTACTATTTTTTATAGCCAGATGCAGGAGTTGGTGTAAGATGGTATAATATGATGAAATGTGTTTAGCTACAGTCTGTTTTAATAGAGGCCTTTCATTCTTCAGGCACAGCAGTTTGTTTCTGTTCTCTTACCTCTGCCAAGTCAAGAAGATAATTTTGTTTCTTATCTTGGATGTGCATTTACTCTGAAGGCAAGTTATCATTTTGGTACTGCAACTATGCTTGTTTTTCAGTGTAAGATTATTTCTCTGTACTTAAATTTTAAAAGATTAGCACTAGCTTGGCAAGTTCTCCTTTTTCTGAAAAAATAAACAGTTCTTAATTAATTAATTGTTTGTTTGTTTGTTTTGCATATTTTCACCATGTCTGCAGCCACCTCTACTGTATTGCATGCAGTAAAAGGGATTATATGTATTTAATTCTGAATTATGCTTGCCTGTTTCAATTAATGGTCTTCCTTTCCCAAGATCTAATTTAAGTTCATTTTTTTTTCACAAAATGATTTCCTTAGGCACTGCAATTTTTGCATCTGCTTTTTTCCCAGCTTACTATTGATATATTTTTCATTGACTGGGAGCGTCCTAGAGGAAAAGTTCTTAAAGCAGTTGAAGGTATTTAAAACCAACCATTTCATGCATTACTAGAGTACTTATTGTAGTCACCATATAGTTATGTCTGATGACAGGTATCCATGATCTCTCCTCCATAAAACAGAATGATGGATACTTCTGCTACTGTGTTGTTACCACTGCTTGGATACCCCTTGCTTTACTTTTTTCCCTCACAGATACTGTAGTTCTACATGACCCCTTCTAAAATTGTGAAGTCTCTACTTGTGTATTTTACTCAAGTAGCAATACAGTACTCTGCGGATTGCAGAATAGAAGTTAAGGAATGACAAATGTAGTTTTGTGCCCAAGCCCTATCCTTCAGTAAAGGGTAAAACACTTAGATAGAATACTTTTGATTCTGGAATGTGTTTGCCAAAGGCAAATTTTGAACAGAAGGCCAACACTCTATGCGGAGCGGTACCTTTATGAGTTGCTCCTTGTACTATGCAAGACCTAATTGAAAAGACAGATATAAATGGCAGTTGGCAAAAATGCTACAGTGTATGTTCATTTATTAATTTGTTCATTTACATTTATTAATCAGCCTTCTACCTAGAGAGATATATTACTGAGCGATTACTGGTACAGTGGGCCCTTGGTATCCACTGGGGTTTGATTCCAGAATCCTCTGTGGATAACAAAATCCATGGATATTCAAGTCCCTGTAATTATAATGAAAGTAAAATTGTGTCCTTATATAAAATGGCAAAATCAAAGTTTGCTGTTTGGAATTTTTTTAAAAAAAAATCAAGCTGTAGATGGTTGAATCTGGGATAAAGAATCTGGATATGGAGGGCTGATTGTACTTAATTTTTTTACTATTGCAAAGCATATTGTTGCTTCTCCCATTGGCTTATGGGTTGATTCTATTTTCCATGAAAATCACCATTACAAGAGGAGAATCAGTTTCCAGGTATCCCAGGCACCATATAATGCACCTTGCTCTAAGTGCAAGTTGCACTGGGATTGCAAAAGTGAAGAGAGGCACACTCTGGCCCCTGCAACTGATCAGGCGAGCAAGGGCTACTGTATCAGTTACAGCCTCCTTTTATGCAAACCAGACCACCAGTAATGGAAGATCAACTCACATCCAGTTCATTCCAGGTGCCTATTTATCATTTACGGTACTATTTGGTTCTGGCATTGTCAAGCTGATCACTACCTTCTCCCTCCATTCCATTCCTTCCCTTTTCTATTCTGTATTTTGTCTTCATCCCTGCAGTAAGGGTTACAAATTCCCCCCTCCCCTTTAATTTATGAGAGTTGATGTAGAAGATAATATTTTTCTAAAATGGAGAATTAAAATATAAATAGAAAAAGATTATATTTATTTATTGCAGTTTACCACAATCTTGAGACAGATTCCAATACAGATTTTAAAATAAAATCTGTATTCTAGGTTGTCCAACTTGTCGGATTCTAGGTGCAATTAATAGGTGATATTTCAAGAAGCAAAAGCAGTTATGTTTATGCATACAAGGACACCTATCTGTGAATAACGCAAACATGAGTAAGGAAAATGGCCAGTTTTGTGTCTTAACTGTATTACAGCAGACAGCAGAAACCAATATGCTGTCAAGTCTTATGTTGCTGTAGAGACAATCTTAAGCATCTCTTAAATTCCATTGATTCCAAAAGCACTGGTTAATTGTTGCCTAAAACCAACATCCCATGATACCAGACCACCAACACAACTGAACCTTCTCCTCCTCCCATACCTTCTACAGTACCATGCATTTCCTGAAAACTGCATTCATAAGAAATGTTTTGTTTGACCACATGTTCCACTAAAAACGGGTAAAGTTTTTGTGTCATGGACCTTTTGAAAACTAAAGTTCTTTCTCCATAGGAGAAAGTGGCATAAGAAGTATTTCTGCACCAGTCAGCATATGGAGAACATATTTCATAGCAAATGAATGGAATGAAATTCAAACCATCAGGAAAATAAATCCTGTCTTCCAAGTATTTGCAGTTCTCTTCTTTTTAGAGGTGATTTTCGGATTTCGTGATCATTTATTTGGTGTTGACATGTGTGTAGCATTCCATCTTATTTGGCTGAGACAATGGTGGTGTTAACACTGTGAGTTGCATGCTCTGTGGATGTATTATTTTAATTAATAATTGTATTATAGTTAAGTTCAGTTATCTGTGTTCATGTTATATTCATGCAATTCATACACACAAGATGTTGCATATTAAAACAATTTACATAAGACAAGTAGGCATCAGTCTTTTATAATATGTCAAAGATGTGACATCAAGTAAAGATTTTATATATATATATATATGTGTGTGTTCACGCTGAATAAAATGATTAATTGATGCTGTATCTTTAGCATGCTGTGTGAGACAGGTAAAGATTGTGTCATATATCTGTCATTAATAAGCAACACGGTTATGTGTTAAAGCTACTTCTTCATAAACTTTGGAGCTATTGTCAGTGTTCCATTCACTTTGGATTAGGGTTACTGTAAATAATAATACTTTGCAGCTTTGTGTCTTGACTGCCAAGTAGTATTTATGAAGGAAAAAGTAAACCAGGCTGTTCTGTTTACTACTTTACATCATTAACCAAGATTGCGGTCAGTGTTTATTCATCAGAATAGCCAAATCTTTAAGTTCCAGTACTAACATTGTGCCATATTGATGTAAATGGATCAAAACTGATTCATCTGATTTTTCCAAGATAATGTAATAAAACAATTGCAAAGTTAATGAAACCATTTTATTCTGACAAATTTATTCTTTCAAATTATCTTCTGAGTTATTTAACAAAATTAGTTATGTTTACATCATAATTGCAATCTTTCTCTACAATAACTGCTCAGAGTATTACATTTATTTGCATAAAATTGGAAATTAACGAAGTTTTACTTGGTATTTTGAACTCTAATATATACACTAAAACAACTGGAGGTGATAATCCATGTAATTTAAAGAATATTTGCTAGGACAGCAACAAGTGAAGTAATCTACAAATGTTATTAAAATTATTCTTTCAGGTTGTAGGATTTTCAAATCTGGCCATAATGGATTCCTCTTCCAGTCTTACTAGAAGCCCCGAGAGTTACATAGCTCCCTCTAGTCGCATTCTTAGATATGGTGTCTCTGCAGCACTTTGGCTGGTCATTGCCATAATTCAGGTATAGTTTTTCATTGCCATGACTGTACAGCTTTTCATCAGCACTGCATAGTTAACTGTCCCTTCAAATTATATCCATTAACCAATTATTTTATTGCTTTTAAGTCAAGACGCATACCTGACTATTGATTTGTGGTTTTCCAAGTTTTCTTTGGAAGTAGCTATTTGAACATTTATTTCCTTGTGGAAGAAAATAGGAAGTGAATAGCTATCAACTATTAGCGCAGAGGTTCTTCAAAATTAGAGCAATCTGCTCTAATCGAACTGAGCCTTTTTTCAAGTGTAAAATGGATTTGCATGTTTTAGAATGCAATCAGTAAATTTATATGTCACAAAGCAATTTATTATTGGGTTGTGCAAGGACCCATCAGTACTGTTCAGAGCCCAGTTCAGATTCAATTATGATTTTGATTTCATCCAGTTTGAAATTGAAATTCAGAATGAAATTCATATTGAAATCTCAGTATTTGTACTGTCCTTCGATTTGCATGGCAGAATTAAAATGGCCATTGTGTTTTTGCTTTTCATACAAATGCATAAATTTTGAAAATATAATAGCCCCTTCTGAGGGAATAGATCCTAACAGATTGGAAATAAATAAGTCCAAGAGATTTATCCAGCCTGATTCAAATTTTGATTTGGTGCAGGATTTGGGCCAACTAAAATCAAAGCATGCAAATTAAATTACATTAAAAATAAATGAATACGTTGGAAAGAACACACTTAGAATCTGCGGATTTGGGCACCTAAAACAGAAAACTGCTAAATACATTTTAGGTTAAAATGAACCATGTACCTCTGCTCGTATCGTTATATGTCACCCAGGGAGAAGAAGTGTAAAAGAGGGGACAAGCAGCATACCTGCTTATTCTATAGTGTAACCTGTCCTTTCTCATGTCTAGCTCATTAGTCAATAAACGGGGAAGGGTAAGTCAGATGCAGTGCACTTGACTCAGGATTTCATATTGAAGTAATTGAGAATCTCACCTAATTTTGAAACTGTCCTCATCTTCAGGAAGGGGTAGACCGTCTTCACCTTTGCAAAGCAGGAACAGAATAGATAGCTGGTGTCTTATACTATTGTGACTATCCCTGTGTTAAAACTGACTCACCTAAAACAGAGAAATGAAAAGCATATTTAATGAATTCATTTAAAATTTGATTTGTTACAGATGACATACTTTTCTGTATTTTATGAAAGATTTGTAGAAGATAAGATAAGGCAATTTGTTGACTTGTGCTGTATGAGCAACGTAAGTACTTCATCCTAAACCTGGAGTTAATAGCTTTCTTCATAAAGGCTACTGATACCTCAAAACACAGGCAAAGTGCATCCCAGTGAACTCACTGATACCCTCAATTACTTTACTTTAAAAAATCCCTCTACTGCCCTCTGGATGGCACTGGGGGCATTTTTGCCATGCCTTCTCCAATCCATTTTAGATCTGGAGTGTTTTGAACCCAGATAGAACTTTTAGTTCTGGGGAATTCAATGGAGCCTCCTCCCCATGTTCTTGAAGTTGTCTACCACATTTTCAAAAATAATAATTATGTAGTTCATTTTTCTTTTAACAGTCACCATAAATAGTGACTTTGGCAAGTCACACTCTCTCATCTGCAGAGGAAGGCACAAACCCTTGCTGAACAAATCTTGCCAAGAAAACCCCATGATAGGTTCTCCTTAGGGTTACCACTAGTCAGAGATTACTTAAAGGCACGCAACAACAAAAATAAGCAACCAGTAGTCATTGATAACCAACAATATTCTTCTTTATATCTTATCAGTTCTTATTTCAATACTCTTCTTTATATCTTATCAGTTCTGATTTCTTGCTTCCTTCTGTGATAGGGAACCTGGAAAAGACTAGCCAGTCTGTAGTACAATAGACTCAAGGAACTCCCTGCAGTATTATGAAAATTTTGTAGTTGCTGGGAGTATTATACCCTAGTGTGCTTAAATTAAGGCTTTCTATCCAGAAAGTGAATATTACTGGATATAAGAATATAAAGTTGTTGGTATGTTTCATATGATTTTAATATTTAACACACTTTTTTGTATAGCTGTTTTAAAATCTCTTGTTAAGTAACAGAAATGACACAAACATTTACATTTGGGAAAACTTTGACTTTCTATCAGTTTTACTACCACTCTCCAGTTCCAGCTCTCCTGCCCTCACTCCAGCAGTTCTAGTGTTGTGTGAGGGGTTCAAACACACGAAGATGCCCTCTTTGTCCTATGCACCATTTCACAGATTCCACAAGAATAAAGATAATCTCCAGTTCTTTTCCATTGTGTCTGTGCCTCATACAAATAGGTTATCCTGCACCTGCGCAAAGCACCATTTGAAACCTTCTCGAATGTTATGGTAGCCTTGCTCAACTCCAACAAGCCTATATAAGGGATTTCCTGCCAAAACTAATTTCTTTTTGTTGACTGCAGCAAAAGCATCATGAAGAACCACTTTTTGTTTCTTTTGCTTTTGCCGATTGGCTGCTTGGATACTGGCTTTGCTGAGATTGATTTCTCATACCATCTACTGTTTGTCTGTCAAAGCTACACTCAACCTCAGGGCTCGGACTTCTTTCTGGTGTTGTTTAAGAAGTGCATCTGTTGTGGTGCCAAGCTTCCTAACCGGGATGGACATTCAAAGTGCCTAAGCTGTTTGGGGAGATGCATGTGGTTTCTGCTTGCAGCCCCTGTACCATCTTCACACTATAGACAAGAAAGAATGGGGAGTTGCAGTTAAAGGTGCTCCTCTATGAGCAGGCCTTTTGACCTCTGCCTCCCAATGCAGCCACCCACCTCTACCAGGATGGATATTGCTGAAAAACTTAATCGACATCAACAGCAATTGGTGTAAAGACTGAAAGATTTTTGAAGTCTGCTTCAATCCCATCTGCACGATCCTGCCATTGACTCACACCACTTCTGCTGCATCCAAGGTTACCTGTGTGAGCTCCAGTACTCAGGTGGCATGTGCACATCCCGTGAAATCTTTGGAACTGGAATTGGCAAAAAAGAAGAAGAAGCATTTGAGGGACAAGGAGCTTTATCAGTCTCCACCATGAGCTGAACAATCTGCTCCAATGCAGTCTGACACTACTAAATACAAAGTGGCTTTTTATGCCTTGAATGCTCCACCTCCTCTGGAGGATTCCCATAAAGGCTCACCCACTCAAGTTGTGGAACTTTGGTAGTAGTTGTCCACTACAACAGCAGCATTTCTGAAAGTGAGTTCTCAAAATTCTCACCATTTATAAGGGTGATAGTTTCATCTGCTCCTTCAAGGCAAAAGGAGCCTACAGCTTCTAGGCCTTTGCCTGAACCACTGTGTCCATCATGAACACACACCAGTCTTCCTCTCATCAGTCCAATTGATCCTCATCTTGATTGACCTTGAGGTCACATGAACTCTGGTATCTGTTTAATCTGCAGATCCTGCTCCAGAGATTATCATTGTCATTGATGAAGTCATTGGCTCCCAAAGGCACTGCAGATACCATGGCACTGGACATCCTTGAGCATGATCCTTGGAAGTCTGCTACTCTGTGCATAGCAGCTCTGCTGCTTGCTACAGTTGATATTGGTGGGCCTATGCCTACTATTATGAAGATGAGGCGTCACTGTTATATGACTCATAGATGCCCGTGACACACCCATTGTGAACATGCTATGACCGGTTCACCTACCACTCAAACCATTCAGAGTTCTGTACATACTGTACAGGAGAGATCTCTGGTGAAACCACAGGATCCAGCCTCCTCTAGAGCACAGCAAGTCTGCTGTTTTGACAAAGTCAACAATATTATGATCCTGATGCCTCTACCCAGCTTCTGCAACAGTCCATCTTGGCCAGTGGTACTTTGTATACAGGTTCAGACTCCTATTCAGTCACCATTCCTGCTCTGAAGTTTCCTCCACTCGCTCACAGTGCCCTGGACAATTTTTCATTCAGATGGACTGTTGCAGAGTGATGAAGATGAGGCGTTCATCGATCCATTCAATGCCAGCTGACAAACAAGTAAAAAAGCTCAACCATGGGCAGAAAATTCTATTTCTCCTCTGCCTTGCTCTGCAAGGTCTCCAACTATCTGGCCTGTATGGGCGTCTACCATCAGTTGTAGTGGTAAAAACATTCCCCATTATTGACAAGATGAGTGATGAAGACAAAAGAGTGAGTTCCATTATTCAGTCTGAGGCACACCATTTGGCTAGCCAGCAAATCATGACTCTGAGATATATTGCAGATAGTGGTGGCAAGTGGATGACCGGAGTAGTGGCACTTCAGAGGCATGCATGGCTATGCTCCTTGAGGCTTTCCAAGCAAGCTTGGTCAGTGATTGAGGACCTACCATTTGATAACAGTGGACATTTCAGCACTGAAAGGGACATCATGTTGGAACACATTCAAAAAATGAAGTCGACAGTGAAGAAATATGGCTTTAACCATTTGGCCAAGATGGCTTTGGGACCCAGATATTCCTGGTACCTATACAGTATGACCCCTACAAGAGCAAACACTCCACTGAGATACCGATACTGCTGCATCTTCCCACTGCCACCTTCTGGACAGAAGCAGGCCACCTCTATGCTGAAGTACAAGCCTGGGCAGACCAAAAAAACACCAAGGCAAAACTTCCAGGTTCTGTCAAAATGCTTACATAACATTTGAGAAGGTTCTGAACAGTACTCTGTGCAGGTGAAGGTTAACCCATTTGTGTGAATGCACAGATGACCACTTGAAGAACTGCAGTTACAAGTATGCAACCTATCCTTTTGAAGTGTGTTGTTGCTTTCTAGGTCCAGCATGGTGAGGATGATTAATAAATAGTACCTTTGCAAAAATTAGTGGACCAGAATTGTGCTTTCTCATGTAACGATACTTCAGATTCTTAATGAAAGGAAGGACTGTAAAGTTGATACTATTATTTGAGTTTTAATTTGTTAAGATACTGAATTTTCTTTTCCTCCCATTGTAGATTTCAGTCTTTCTGTTGTCACACAGATGCTTTGGATATTATATTCATGGTCGATCAGTGCATGGCCATTCAGATACCAATATGGAAGAGATGAATATGAACCTAAAGAGAGAAGCGGTGTGTAGAACTGGGAAAGGGGAATTCATAGACTCATCTTATTTAAACTATGTATCAGGTTGATGAACAAGAGCTGTATTATGTAATAAAAAAAGAAAAAGGACCAAAAATGCTTAAGATAAAAACTGGTTGTATGTTCTGTTGAAAAAGTTGATGTTAGAATTTTTCTGCTTCTTCAAATATGGATTTGAATTTGTGTGTTTAGTTTTGTAATTATGATTCAGTTGTCCTTGACAGATAGACAGATGGATTTATATATCTATAGGCCATGTAAAACAGAATTTTGTACCATGTTTTATGCAAATCAATTCAGACTTGTACATGAATAATTGAATGCTGGACTACAGCCTACACCTGAATATACAGAACTATATAAACAGAGGCAATTCTGTAAGGGAAAAACCCAGTTGTCTTTAAGTATGTTTTGGGTTTAGTGGCTTCAAGGGATTGCTAGAAACAAGAATCTTTCTTCATCATGTTTGAAAGTATCCTTTAGAAATGATACGTGTAGCATAGGCTCACATTCTGTCCTTTGCATTATTGAAGATAATATTTTACTCTTGCCACAAAATTTTTACTTTCTCTTTAGCATGCAGCAAGATATTCGTAGCTTATTTTATTTTACTTCACTGTGTTACTTCACACTAATGTTAAATACTGTACAGTGTTTTGCTTTACTTTCTTATAACAGAAAATCAAACTTGAAATTTAATGCAGTAAACATTAGGAAAAATATTGATTTGGTACCATATTGCATTTAAATACTATTGAACTTCTCCATCGTGTGGCAATTGATAGCATTTAAGTTTATTTGGATGTACATAAACAGAACGGCTATTAAGAGAAATGAATTCTGTAATTATGTGTGCTGGCCAGGATCTAAAGAATTGTGTATGCCAGTCATTTTGTTATATTTCTTGGTATCATTAATAGTTTAGGGTTTCACTGATGGATTTTTGTTTGTATTTGTTAAATGGCCAGCACAGCTACCCTTGGATAGTTTACGTTTTTATTACTTTATGTTAAGGACCATGACCACATTCAGGAGGGGAAAAACATATAACTTTTAGCGAAACCGACTCTTAAACATCTAAAGTCTAAAAATGATTAGTTGTTAGTTTTCTTGACAAGATTTGTACTGAGGGTGGTTTGCCTTTGCCTCGTTCTGAGGCTGAGAAAGTGTGACTTGCCTAAGGTCACCCAGTAGGTTGCCATGACTAAGCAGTGATTCAGACCCTAGTCTCCACAGTCGTACTCCAGTGCTTAATCCACAAACCATGTTGACTCTCCTAAAAATTGTAATGACAGTTAAGACAATAAACAATAAAATAGCCAGATATACCAGGGACTATAATAAATTATCACCATAGCAATAAAATGTCAGAGTAAAGTCCTGATGCTGATAGCATATAAAGAGAAACTCTGTGGGTCATATGAGCATCTATTTTCAGACTGTATATCACTTCTCAGAAATAGAATTCTACTTTTGCTTCCAGAATTTGTTCTTTAATTCCATAACATATTTTTAAAAATCCATTTCCCCTTTCTTTAACTGTAATCAGTCAGTGTTTCTTGTGGAAATAGCTATGCAATAACTATATATTAACTCATGAAGGTTTCAGTAATTATATTCCATTCTGCCATCATACCTATTAAGGATGGTGTTAGAGATTCTTATAATTCCATTAATAATACAATCATATTTTTTCAGTAACATGTGATGGCTTTATGGCTAGTATTCCAACTTTCATATGATCTTTATTTACTTACTGAATTTATATCCTGTCTTTCTCCCAAAATATACAGTATGTAATATAAATATACCTTGATTATTTGCCCCTTTTATTTTCACAATCCCCAATAAGCATTTAATAGAACTGCATTCTGAACATGCCATCTATTACACAGTAGAAGGGTCATAAGGCATAAGCTTGGACTGAACAAACTTCGGGATTTATTTTAAATTAAAATAAATGTTTATACAGTGGACCCTTGTTATATGCTGGGGTTTGGTTCCAAGATCCCCGTGTATAACAAAATCCGTGAATGCTCAAGTCCCTTTAAATATAATGACATAGCAAAATGGTGTCCCTTATAAAAAATGGAAAATCAAGGTTTGATATTTGAAATTTATACTTTTTTTGAACATTTTCAAACTGTGGGTGCTTGAATCCGTGTATAAAAAATCAGTGTATAAGAAGGGCCAACTGTAATTATTCAGTCCCTGAGTACACACACACACACACACATATATATAATGAAGTTTAATAATATTTAAGACTTCTTTAGTTCTTTATTTAAACTGATTCTGGTTAGTAATTGGTATACAGTACCTTATCTGAGTCCACTTCCTTAACTAAAACCTGGCTGCCAGTTATACTTCCTACCTCCATCCAAGTTTGTTCTCCCTGATGAATGACTCAGAAAGACTAGACCTGAAGTTCTCCCTCTGGTTAGGGTGCTCACAGGAAGGATAAACTATTTAAACAGCTCTCTCAGAGTAGAGCTCATCTTCTTGGAGGGAGCAATATTTTCCTGGCCAACTTTCTTCAGTTTATCCTGAAGTCTTTTTGGACAGGAACAGCAGAGATTCAGCAAAGTAGTCACTTGGTTGCCATCACCTGAAGGCTTATTGATGCTTGAGTCATAGCATATCCTATTAGAGGACAACCTCTGGACTCCTCTTCTCTTTTTCCTGCAATTCCTGCCTTCATTGATTCCAGCCTCTCTTCTTGAGCCTTTTGCCAGAGCTCGTGTTACTCCTTCCATAAGTTCTTGTCCACTAGCCTAATTATTTTCATTAACCTCCAATGGTTTAGAACTGTCCTGAGTATACCATCATGACCAAGAGCAATAAGTGGTAAGAACCAAGACAACTTCTATGCTAGCCCCATAGGACTATATTTTTGAATGAAGAGTGAAGGAAGACTGCTCCAAGCTGTTGGTCTACTTGAGCCTGAAGGCTGCAACAGCTTCATTTCATGACTATAGCAACTGTACTTCCAGCAGACTGTCAGCTATAAACTAATAAGATTATATACCTTGACGGCCTTCTAATCCTCCACCACCACCACCCTGCCTTGCACAAATAAACAAGTAATGTACTCCTGAAAGACAGCCATTGAACCTGTTTAAAGACCTCCATACTACCCACTGAAACAATCTATTAAGTTACTGTTGAGCAGCTATTACTGTCAAGAAGTTCTCTTTCCTATTTTGTTTAATCTCTCTCTTTTTTTATTGTAATTTGAATCCATTGGTTTGTGTGCTAGGCTGCATCCACACTGCAGAAATTTTATTGATTTATTTCATTTGTATGCCGCCTTTCTCCCAGAAGTGACCCAGTAATCCAGTTTGATACCACTTTAACTGTCATGGCTCAATACAGTACTATTGAATTCTGGGAACTGTAGTTGAGATACCACAGCTCTCTGACAGAGAAGGCTAAATGTCTCACGAAACTACAGTTCCCAGAATTCCATAGCATTGAGCCATGGCAGTTAAAAGTGGTGTCAAAGTGAATTATTTCCGCAGTGTGGATGCAGCCTCGGTCTCTGAAACAATAGAAAACAAGATTGCTCTCTTTCCTACATGCCATCCCTTCAAGCATTTAAAGAATATGACTTCTCCATCTTTTCATCTCCAACCTGAACATGCACAACTCTTTAAACCTAACTTCACATATAAAGTTTGGCTTCAGTTGGAAATGACCTTTTCATGTGTTGCTGTTAAATATTTATAATTGAATATTATCTTCCATAACACATTATGGTTTATGTAAGAGTGTAGATAATTTTTAATTTCAGTTATCATGATTCTCCATAGTACGAATGAGAAATAAACAGAGCTTACACAATTACTGCTATATTTAGAGTGACATAGATAATACCTTCTCAGCTTTATCCTTTTGTTTGTGTTGATCCAACTATTTTACTTTGTATCACTTCCTCAGGAAAACCTATGTGGTCAAAGAGGTTTGTTACCAAATACAGATGGCCAAACATTTCAGATTTCCATTTCAAGCCAGATGAGACAGCATTATGACAGGATTCATGAAACATTAACAAGGGTATGTGTATTGGAAGACTCTTTGCTGTCCTATATATTTAAATTGTTGTTTTTATCCGATTTTTTAAAACCTTTCTTGGAATTAAAGGAGGATTACCAAAAAAATCAAAGTTGTTTAAGGATCTAGTTGAGAGATATATCCAGGGTTTTGTAGATATTTTTCTCATTTATGTTTTTAGGCAGGCAATTAATTCATTGTATGCCCGGATCATTAACATGTTTTTCCTAGGACCTAATTAGACTGTACAGATGGACATCAGCATGGTGTCTTGATTCCTTGTAAGTTGTAATCATCTTGAATAGCAGAGACTTTTATGGAGTATCATTTTGTATCCACATTGTTTAAGTACTTTTTTCACAGAAACCTGAGATCCAAAAAAACTGAAGTTAAGTTATGAGACCTAGAATATGAATTGGGGGGGGCATCATAGTCCCAGTGTCATCTGTTCCTAGATACCTGAGTTTGGAGACAACTTCATGCATTTCCTGTTAAGGAAAAAGCAACATGGGATATACAATGAGTGAAATAAAACATGTATGTGAGAGTCAGGATGACTCAGCAGAAGCAATTAGGAACCACACAGGTGTATAAGGTAATGCAATTAACAAGTCCTAAATGCCAAGGACAGAAATGCAAAGTGGATAATTGAACACACCTGAGAATTGTTAAGTGGTCAAGGCTGAGATGATGAAATCATTAATTGTGGGATGAACCAAGAGAACCAATGGAAATGGTTATACACGCCCACTGGGTGGAAACAGACAACAGTGGGTGGTATCTTGCAATGACTATAATAATGACTATGAATCCCAATGTATTTTGTGGGTAGTAGAGTGGGTAGTAGTGAGTAGTATTGTTGTATTGGAGAGTTTTGGAGCTGTATATAGTAGAATAAAGTACAGTAGATCTTTTATATAAGACTACTGAGTTGTCTGGTGTCTTGGGTGAAGCTACAAGAGCCAGCTGGATCCTGAAGAAGGGTGAAGACTTCTGTGGAAGCAAGAGTGAGAAGGCTTGGAGAGTTTGTCAGGGTCTTCAGCCTATTCTCTGTAACTCTGCTGCTTTTAAAGCAAAGCTTTAACCACTGGCCAAAACTGGTCAGCGCGGTGCGTAACAAGGTGGTGAGTTCGAGCCAGAGGTGAAGAGCTACAACTCCCATCATCCCTGACATTTCCTAACTGAGCTGTGTAGATTGAGGAGCAGGTCCATGAGCTACATAGTTCGGTCAGGAGCTAGCTTCATTTTCCTGATCAGAAAAGTCATGGAGGAGAGGAAGTGGGGGCTGGATGTATTTTTAAAAAAAAAATTAAAAAGAGAAAAATCAAATATTCCATTGCAAGCCATCAATGTCTCAAGCAGGGAGCACCAGATATTTCCAAACTATTTTGAATATCTTCTATACCAAAAATGAAATTAAATATGCAAGTTTAAATTCTTTTTTTGTTGTTGTTGTTTTGTTCATTTTGTCCCTCTCAGAAACACGGCCCAGTTAGGCTTTTGAATTCCCCTGCAACTACATTTGAACAAAGCACTAAGGCATACCATACCATGAATAAATTCCTAGGCTCATTTATTGATCACGTATGTATTACAACTGACATTTAATTAAAAAATGGAATAGTGATTTATTTATTTTGTTGTTGTTATGGAAGACTGTGATTTCTTTTATGTGAGACTATACACCTCTTACTAGACTACATTGTATTTCTTTGCAGGATTGGATTCACTGCCTTGCAGTCAACACCAAAACAATTTCCTTTCGAAAATGCTTTCTTTATGCAATTTGTGCAAGGTGTTCTCCATTCTGATGGCCAGGATATGAAACTACCTGCTGTGTTGAATCCATCTCACTCCCTATTGTTGATTTTAGATTGCCTTTTGAAAAACTTTTTGTTTCAGCAAGACTTTGGTCTCTGTGATTTGTGTCTTCATTCTGAAGTGAAAAGGGCCACAAGTCCCTAAATAAATAGTATTTGTCCTTTCTGTTTTGTAAGTAGTTTTGTACAGCAAAGATTCTTTAGTTTTCTGATGGGTTATTGTTGTGTTTTTCCCTTTTACAGGTTCATAAGGAAATGGATTACATTGTAAGGGATAAATTGTTGTTAGAGCGAATCCTAGGAATGGAGTTTATGGAACCAATGGATAAAAGCATCTTTTACAATGGTATTATCAAACTTGATTTCAGATTTTTATTTTTACAAGCAACTGACTCCCTAATAGTTTATTCCTGTTTGAGCTTCAGTATCTTCTTTGAGAGAACAAGTGTAAAGAATATGCATAAGAATACAAAGAGAACAATATAGAGTTGAAACTCTGCAATCTCTTTATCCACATGCTTAGAAAGAAAGAATTTCTTTGGGACTAATAAATCACACAGTAATAGAAAGTTAAGATGTACCTCAAATAGGGAAGATTATCAGTACCCATCTGCATAAGTAAATCTTGACCTGCATATATTGTCCTGGCTAGTAGCTCCTTTTAGATTGATTTAGCTTTCCCACTGTAATTTCTGTAATCTCAAAACTTTAAGAAACTGCTCTTCCTTCAAAGTCTTCTCTCTCAACAGTGTCAAACTGCTCTTTCAGATCAGAGGAAATAAATTATCCTTCCTCAAAATGCTTGTTCTGTTTCATCTTAAAGTTTGTGAAACTAGATGAACGGCATTTGGCAGGAATAATCAAATAAGATGACCAAGCATATGACCAGTCTTTAGCATCAGTTGATGTGCTAGTACAACTAAAGCTTATCTATGAAGTAGTTAGGTTTGATTCAGCTTTGTGAGTGAGTCCTAAAAACTTAAGACCAGTACAAGCAGGCGAAAAGCACCGGTCTGTGGGTGGGGTGAGGGCTGAGCATCCCCACTCTTACAACCCTCCCCGTGCTGCCCAGGCACCATAATTGTTTGCCCCCATCCTCATCCGTGCAGATGTCATCGTGTGCGAGCTGTGCCAATGGCACCTGGCGCAAAAAGAATCCGCCAGGAGCGGGTTCTTTTTAGGCCTGACAGAGGCTGCAGCATTTGTCTGCTGCAGCCTCCATCCAGGGCAGAAAGGGGCGGAGTCTCACCGCCCCTTCCTGCCTATATGTACCGGGCCTTACTAGTCTGCAAGCAATGTCAGTAGCCTGTTAAGAGGGGGAAAACCCATCTTCCATAGCCAACCTGGAAACATAGGCTGTTAGCCTCTTAGGAGCATGATGCAAAAATTTAGCTCCTACCCAGGGGACAGGCAGAGATGGAATTAAGTAGTCCATTCAGCATCCACCGTTTTATAGCAATCCCATTGCTAGCTAGCTTCTCCACAGTCACCATAAAAAGCAAGTGAGCTGATAGACAAGGATTGGAAAGATGCCTACTTTCTTGCTTGCATGGAATTTCTAGTTGCCTATGCTAACAAGGCAAGTTATTAAATACATAACTGGTTACAGAGCATTAAATACCCTAGTGCCTTTAATTTTATTATTATGTTAAATATTTTCATCCTGCTTCCAAAGTGGCTTAAGTAATGCCAATAGAAATAGCAATAGATCATTAATATAGTAAGCTGGCAATATGTGTATTTAAAGTAGGAGGTGTTCATAATTGAAGGGGGTGATCATGATCGTTGGTTTCCTCCTCTGCTCCTGGGACGGTTCATTCCCACAGCCTCTAAGAGAAGGAGGGGCCTATTCTCAATTTAGTGGTGCACCCAGCAGATAGAGAAGGCAATATGGCATTTTGCCTTATTGGCTACTTCAGTTGTATGCAATTAAAAAGTTCATATTTTATGGAGGCATTTTATAAATAATTTCATTTATTTACTGTGGTGCATATGTCTGTGGCACATTACATATTTGTAGTCATTTTTATCCATTTTCTAGTAGTCTTCTCATTTTTATACAGGTTTCTCAGAAGGTCGTTTTCTTTCTTGCAGATGAAGGACATTCTTTCAGTGATGTTCTTTTTTATGGCAATGAATCTACACTTCTCATCTTTGATATGCTGTTTTTCACTATTGTGGATATGTCTACCCAAAGTTTCGTTTTGGCCGCTATTCTTACATATTTACAACAAGAGGT
Organism: Sceloporus undulatus; assembly: GCF_019175285.1. Lineage (NCBI taxonomy): Eukaryota > Metazoa > Chordata > Lepidosauria > Squamata > Phrynosomatidae > Sceloporus > Sceloporus undulatus. Next base: position 218,306,945 of record NC_056525.1, read on the forward strand.
AAATATCCTTAGTGGAATGGCACCAAAAGTACTTTTTGTGTTTCTGTGTTTGAAGCCTACGTGTATTCTTATTTAGCCAGAAGATTTATTAGTACAGATAGAAAACAACTTCATTGCTGTAATTCCCTAAAATTGCTAGATCCTATAGAATAACAGGTGGTTACTGCAGAAAAATACATTGGAAAGGAAAGGAAAATAATTATTTCAGAATCTGTTGGAGTTTCTCTTACAAATATTAATGTAGTATTTATGCCTATCAAAATATTAAAGTAGTATTTGTGCCCAAACTGGCTTATCTTCCAAAGGGAGGGATAGTTATAGAAACTGGTACTTTCATTATTTGACTCAGACAGTGGGCAAGTTGACTGTATGAGTTCAGTTTGGCTCTTGCAAACAGCATTCTTTGTTCAGCAAAGAGTACAGAACTACCTGATACTGCCCTATGCCCCAATAAAAACTGCCTTAATCAAAGAATAGAGGCAATTTGACTGCAATAGTAACTAGCTCTTAGGATGCTTCACCGCATTGCTACTACAGTTTTCAAGAAGGCTAAGGGGTTAAACAGAATGGTGTTCAATGTTTTACATCATGCTATCAACCTGACCACATGGCAGACAGTGAAAGGGTGTGTCTTTGGTGCAGCTTGTAGATGCACTGTGCCAAAGAAACTCCTAAAAACTGCAGCGGCAACAAGGGCGGCATTTTGCCGGCTATGTTTGGGCTGGCAAAGCACTGGATTGGGGCCATAGCATGTGGTTGTTGCGGGCCTGATCTGGTACTCCCAGGGGCGGCATGGAGCCACTATCGGGGTGGTCTGTTTTGCCCCTTAGTCTCTCAGATTAAAAGAGGATAAAATCAGCCCTGTAATCTAATCTAGGGATAACAGTTCATAAGATTGTAAAACCCAGTTTTAGTACAAGAGTACTGTTGGTATTAGACCCTATTCCAGCTTTGGAAAGCCCTTGCATAGTAGCTACATGCAACCTCAAGGGAACCAGAATATTTGCTGTCAAGGCACGTCAGTGGTGGCTTGTGGCTTCTGGTTCTATGCCTATGATGAGAGCATAGTCAGATTACAATATGACTGATTCCTTTTGACATTGGAGCACTGTATATTGTCCAGTAGCTTATAGGGTTAAATTCTTAAGCTAGGATTTTGCTTTTGAAATCTCTTCCAAATTTACAGAGTAATTTATCAATGTAAGTATCCACACATACATTTGCCCCCTTTTCTCTCACACACCTCTGTTGAAATGTTAACCGGACAGTCATAATAAAGGTATTCCAATATGAAGGATGTTTAGAGAAGGCAGTGGAAAAGATTCTGATACTAGTAGTAAGTTCCAATGTATGAAATTTTAAATATTGTATTTATACTTGTATTAATGCTTTTGTATTGTTTTAATATATTCTTAACTACCTTGAGATCTTTTATCAGAAGAAAGATGGGATATAAATTGTTGTTGTTGTTATTGTTGTTGTTGTTGTTGTTAAAAGCATCTTTATCTAACAGCCTGTCATTTAAGCATTTTCTATTACTCAGACAATATTTTGTACAATTTGTGCCATAACATTTGAAATTGTGGTTTTTTTTGTTCAGATTTTTAGATTCATTCGGAATTCAGTTGGACAGAAGAATTTGGCATCCAAAACTCTAGTGGATGAACGATTTCTTATATAAATGAAAAGGAAAAAAAAATCTAGCTGGGAACCAATTGGTCCATGAAATGTTTGCACAAAAGACAAATTCATTTGTAGTACAATGTAAATATTAATGTATAGTATTATTCTTTCATTTTGTATGCTACAAAACCAATATTTTGGATGACTTTGGTACTTTTGTATTTATAATATCTGATTAATCACATGCCTTAAAGGGATATTAAGTTACAGCAAAGTGTCACTTTGAATATTACAAAACTAAAACCATGCATTTATTTGGGATATATTATATGCCTAGTGTGTCTCAGTCATTATGCTAAGCATATTTGTATTTGGTTTTAGAATTTTGTGGATTTGGAACAATGTAGGAGTATAAGAGTTGCACATATAGAGCTGGATATATTAGGGAGAAAATTATCCAAGTGCAGAAAGGAGGTAGTTACATCTAACGAGTTTTCTATTCTGAGGGCAAGAGCCATTGAAGATGTGGAAAGTTTAACAGGTAGATGTGATTTCATAGAGTCTGAGAAAACGTCCCTAATCTGATGCTGAAATGAAAGATGAAGGACTTCCATAACATTTCAGATGTTAGCTACTTTCCAAATAGGACATTCATTATTTGTGGTGCATCTCCTAGCACCATATTTGATTGTAGTGCCTAAATGACCACATACCAAAAAACTATTTAAAAGCAGTTTTTCAGTGGGGGAAAATACATTTTAGATATACATGTCAAGCTAGCTACCATCGCCTACAGGCTATAGACAAGCATGTCATTTGTTTAGCTACTCTGTTTCATGTTTCATCAACAAAAGGATTCTGGAATTTGGGTACTGTAGCTGACAATTTTGCTGATTTGTTAGGTAAAAGAGTAAGGGGGTTTAGCCTTCCAGAGAAATAAAAATGCTGACAGCTGTAAAAATGTGCTGATCTAATTAAACAATGCAGATATAGCCTGGGAGACAAACAAGCCTCCATCACATAAGTCAAGGTCAGTAACAAGCACTATCTGTACAAACTGACCTAAGCGCCTAAAATGAAAATGCTTGTAGACATATCCTAGGAGTACTTGGGTGTAGTAAAATAATAATAATAATAATATTTATTTATTTATTTATTTATTTATATTCTGCCTTTTCCTTATGGAATCAAGGCGGATTACAAGTAAAGGCAACAGGAAAACTACAAAAATATACCCCCAATTACAACACACTAATATAACAATAGAATAATAGCACACACACAAAAAAAATCCAGACTACATCATGAAGAATATAAAGTACAAAAAGAAATGCATAACATGGCATAATAATAGTAAAAACGTAACATAGCATGGCATAATAATGTAACAACCATCCCCAACTCTCCCCTGGCAACAAAACAACAGCCAGTTATCAAATATCAATTACGTATCTGAAATAATAAATATCCCATAGACCAACATGTTGTATCTTTATAGCCAAATAAAGTAAGACTTAGAAAACATCACATATACCGGTCGATAATTGGATCTCTCTAGGGCAGGGGTAGGCAATATTTTTGAGCCGGGGGCCGGGTTGCTGTCCCTCAGACAACTGGGGGGAGCAGAATAAATATTAAAAAATTTAAAAAATTAAATATATAAATAAACCAGGACAAATGTAGACAAAATTTTCAAATGGAAGACACTTTTTTTTAAAAAAATGGAGGACACGTGAAAAAATTTGCTGATTGGTTTTAAAAATGTTAATAAAAGCATGTTTTTTTCGAGGCTTCTATAGACAATTGCCCCCCAAAGGCCCCGGCGGCAATCGGCGACAGGACCGGGCTGGGGCCGTTCCCAAGGCCTCGCCGGGCTGCATCCGGCCCGCGGGCCGCAGGTTGCCTACCCCTGCTCTAGGGGATCGAGGGAAGTCTTTTTAAGAATTGGTTTAACAACAGCCAGTTTCAAACTGGCTGGAAAACAGCCTTCTCTGAGGGAAGCATTGATTATAGCTCTTAAAAGAATCCTAGTTGCCTCCCCTCCCTGAATGGCTAGCCATGAAGGGCAGGAGTCGAGAGGGCAAGTAGTCTTTTTAACCTTTCCAAGCAGCTTGTCTACATCATCGGTACTCAGAGACTGAAATTGATCCAAATGAACCTCCTTAACGGAGTCGCTGGATACCTCTTGTCGTTTCTGTATTAAGGCTGGTGTCTAAGTCGGCCCTTATCCGAGAGATTTTATCTGCAAAAAAGTCATTGAAAGATCACAGCAGGCCTCTGTAGGTTGGAGTAACGGATTCAAGGTGGAAGGAGTCTGAGTTAACTTCTTAACCACCTTGAAAAGCTCTGCTGGACGAGAGTTTGCAGACGCAATAGATCCAGAAAAGAAGGAAAAATTTCCTTCAAGATCGCAGTTAGCAGCTCTGCGATTATATCCTTATGATCTTTCATTGTAGTTTGCAGCATAACTTCGGATGACTTTGTCCCAGAGCCCATGTTACTCTTCTGCAGATCTGTAATTTCCTTCAAGATTGCAGTTAGCAGCTCTGCAATTATATCCTTATGATATTTCATTGTAGTTTGCAGCATAACTTTGGATGACTTTGTCCCAGAGCCCATGTTACTCTTCTGCAGATCTGTAA